>NW_018164652.1:851104-860342 GCF_001263595.1 Phalaenopsis equestris
CAAAAACGACAAGTATTCCAAAGGTGCTAAACACATGGAATTAAAATATCTTGCCGTTAAGGAAGAAGTTCAGAAACATAGGGTGTCAATTGAGCATATTAGCACCAATCTCATGATTGCAGATCCTTTGACAAAAGGATTGTCACCGAAGACATTTAACGAACATGTCGTGAGAATGGGCATTACCAAAACCCTTTATTAGTTTTATGCTCTTTGTATTTTGACATTTTGGGCCCAATTTTTCTTGTTTCTGATATTTATAAATCTTGTTTTTATCGTTAGTGTACACTTTATGTTGCATGATGTTTCAACAAGATTTGTCTTTTAATAGACATTATGAGATCATGATGTTAATTCTCATTATGCTAAGTATGTAATTGATATTGTGATATATGGAAGGGACTGTGTCGATAAATTGATGCACAACCGCCATGATTCATATTAATTTCATACTTATTAAATAATTTATGATTTAACCAATATAAAGAAGGATTTATCTTGCAGTATGTAATGCACTATTAAAATTAAGTGAACCAAGTGGGAGAATGTTATATTTTTATTTATGACTCACATTTATTTTAATAACTTATGAGATTTATTTTTGATAACTTAAGTTATTAATTTTCATAACTCATAACTTATGTCATAAATTATGACAACTTATGATATTTATTTCATTAATTTTCTTAACTCATAACTTATGTCATAATTTATGATAACTTATGATATTTATTTTTGTAACTCATATAACCCCTAAAATAAATAAATGTTACTAACTTATGTCATTGATTTTATTAATAAAAATCAATTAATTTATTAATTATCATAAATCCTATTGGTTAGTAACCTCCTTGATGGATGGTGGATAAATAGAGCATGAATTTGAGAATGGGTCCTCTCTCTACCTAACACACCTCGTACATTTCTCTCCATCAGAAAGTACAGAAAGTTTTAAGGGATTAGAGAGAGAAACTCCATCTCTTCAAGATCAAATTTGTTCATCATGAATACAGGTATGCGTCACTTTATTTTACATATGTAAAAATCATGAATTTAAAAGATCTTGGCTATTATGTACTTTTCTTTTGAAATTTGTGTATAAAGTTGAAACATATTTTTCTAACAAACCTCACCTAAAAAAATATTCAAAAAAAGGCTATTATAAGCTTATAACTCACCACCAGGCTGACTTGAGCTATGTGGGATGATGCAACAGTTTTTAGTTGCACGCACTATAGTTTTCCAACCAGTTGCTGTTGAGACAGACTTTTTTCATTCACCTAAAGAATCAAATACTTTAATAGGTGGATTGAGAATACTCCTATACACCATATCGCTGAAATTTTCAAAAAAAATTTTTATTGAAGGGTAAACATAACACAAATTGAAACATTTTACAAGGCGTGAGATCGAGAGTACATAACTCAAACTGAAACTTCTTATGCAAGGTTGCATCCACATGTTGTTAATTGCATGAAGAAAAAGTGTGAAGATCAAGTAAACAATGTTTCAACTCTAAAAATATGACTCATTTAGAACTTTCAATTGGATGTTTGATTATATTTTTATCTTCTTATTGTTTCTCTTTGGAGCAGTGGCCTTGCTGCCACACGCTATCATCTATTTTAGTTCTTTACTGTTCCACTTATGATATTTAAAAAATAAATAAAATGGATCATAATAATGAATGCATTCTAAAAAGCACTTAAACAATGCAAGCTGATGATCACATAAGATAAATTTACAACAATGTGATTATGATTCAGGCATTGAAATAATCATGACTACAATAATTCATCTCAAGAAAAAAACACTAAATGCATACATGAAGAAATCTCATTTCCGTAATTTTTTCTTGGTTATTCTTGAGATAATGTTGGTGATCATGTTCTTATTCTTGAAAATTGCATTTTGATGAGAATTTTTGTCATCACTAATCACCATGGGTTTCCTTCTCAAGCAATCAACACTCTCTCTCAACCCAAAAATCATAGATGGAGATGAAGGTAAGGGTTTGCACCCTCTTGAACTTGAACTCTCACATATCAGTAAACCTTTTTTGCTTTCTTCTTTCTCCTCAGCAACAAATCTCTTCTTGCCCCTACTTGCATCATTCCAAGCACTATCATTAGTTCCTACCTTGCTTTTCTCTTTGAATCTCTTTTCTATAAGAAGTTTATTTGAAATATTCTTCTCTTCCATTATTAGCTGTACATAACTCAACCTCATTTATTTTTATTTTAGCATTGGCATTCTTTAATTTTTCATCAAAGTTCCTTGGTGCTGAATGCAAATCAGAGTATGGTGAGCCTTCCTTGGCATTCTCCAGAAAAATTTGACACCATTTTTCAGCATTTTCTTTTCCAACTAGGTATCTATATTCTTCAATCTCTTCTCGTTGTTTATGCGAACTTGGATGAAGACTCCATTGCATTTGTGAGTTATTAGTCTTAATTCCGTCAAGTGCACTATTTTGAGCTTGCTTTTCCATCATTTCAACCTTCTTTTGTTCAACAGGAGGCATAATAACATTGAGCTTACTATCATGAATTTCCATAAGCTTGTTGTTAAAAGTCGTATCATGATCCTTAGAAACCAGAAGTTTACCATTCCCTTCTTCAACATTGTATGATGAGCTACAGTAATCAAAAAATTGTTTCTTTTTTCCTTTAGCTCTTTTGTAAGATTCATCACTTAATGCAAATTCTTCAAGCTTACTATTTTGAGAAATGACATCTTTAATTTTGTGTACAGTACTTGATTAGCAATGATCGCTTTCTTCAATAATAATACTCGTAGTTACTTTAGATTTTTCTTTTGAATTTTCTTTTCCATCGAAAGACAAGGAAATGCCAAGGCACGTTATTTTCATTGCAATCAACATATTCTTCCGATATTTTTAAAGCTTGTTTAGAGCAAACCAAGGCATGTTTCTCTAATTCTTCTCTCTCATTGTATATTTCGCAGAGCTTACTCCTAGAAGAATCACAGTCGGCTCTCTGGGCCTCCAGTATACCAATAAAGTTTGTAACGCTACTTCATTTAGGCGAAAAAACTTGATATTAAAGACTTTGGAAAACTTTGATATTTTCTAGGTAAATTACTTGATAAAATTGTCTTTTATGTATTTCAATGAAAGTATGTCCTTGTTCTTTTTAAAGAAAATGAAATGTTGAGCTGTAAACTAATGGACACATCAATCAATTCAAAGGATAATATGAGCACTGAGGATGGAAGTTCTCTTACTGATAAAAGAACATATTTGAGACATGTTGGGAAACTAGTTTATTAGACACATACCAGTTAACACGGCCAATAAATTCATGAATAATCCCACCGAAGCATATCAGGGCTATTTTTCAGATCCTTTAGCTTATGAATAAGAATCTTGGCGAAGTAATAGATTTTATGAAAATTCTCAATAAAAATGTGATAATGTCCACTAATTTAGACTTATCAAGTTCTGCTAATAGTAGGAGATCATATAATGGGCATTGCACATATGAATGGGGAAACTTGAGAAGTAAGAAGTAAATTGTTGTGGCACAAAGCAGTGCTGAAGAGGAAGTATAGGGCTATGTCATATGAGATTTGTGAAGGAATCTGGCTGAAGAAAATGCTTAATTCCAAAGAATATATCATGTGATAATAAAGCCACTGTCATCGTTGCAAAGATTGCAATCCTTCGTGATCGGGTCAAATTTATAGCAATGGATCACCAGTTCATCAAGGAAAGTATGTTTGCATTCCTTCAAAACTTCTGACGATTGAAATTCTCATTAAGGTTATGCACCTCATCAGTTTTGAAAGTTTGAGCTCCAAATGGGCTATGATTGGTGTCTTCTACCCAACTTGAGGATTTTATTATTTGCTTCTGATATTTATGAATTCTTGAGTGTCCACAACGTCCATCCAACTGCATCTGTCCAGTAAGTTTTCAAGATTGCCTCATCCACCTCTTTTAGTGTCAAAGACGTTATGAATTTTTGAGTGTCAAAGACGTCCATCCACCTGCATCTGTCCAGGAAGTTTTCAAGATTGCCTCATCCACCTCTACTATCCATGTCACTGCTCCTTTCTCCTTTGTGAAATATTGAATGTAATAAATATCCAATTTCTAATATTCTGATCATGTATTATTATTATTATGTTTCTGTTTACTTGTTTTTGTTTAGAATAATTCATTGAATTATTGTTGATTATTTCTTTTATTTGTATGTAGCTTGACTCTTAGTAGCCTTTAACTTGAATCAAATTAATAAATACATTCATATATTTCTATTGGATGCTTAATAACTACATAGTCTTACAGACCTGATACTCCTCAAAGTTTGTAGGACCCATTTACAGATAGTGATAAAATCCTTGCATGCACTTCACAAAATGCTGCATATAGGACTAATATCTAGCGAAGGATGTACAAAACTATGCCCCATGGGCATTTAAAGTGACTTGCCTATCAAGCTCTAAGAGAGGGAAAAGTGCAAGCTACTCATTTACAATTTCAAATTAAATTTCCTATGTAAAGCTGTGTTGGCACAAAAATGAGGCAGTGCTGTTGGAAGCTCTACAGGTTTGAGGTGCCATCTCCTTTGCAAGGTGCCAGAAAATAATTTTATAAAATTGACATTGTAAGTGGCTTATATTTTCATGCTAAAAAATAGAGATTACTAAAAGTATTTTTTATCGTTTTTATACTTTATTCAAATATAAGCTCAAATATTGTAACTTTAAGCTTGGAATATAGTTCAAGAAAACATTTTTTAGAGTAAGTTAGCCAAGCCACCTCGTGAGCCGACTCAGGCTCAACTCTAATAATTAGTTCATGAGCTGAACTCGATGAGCTAACAAGTCAATTGTCTCGGCAGCTCATCAGCAAATTCATTCAAAAAAACACTATTAAAAAATACACCCAATATACATTAAATTTTAAGTCTTTATATTGAACTTTATATAAATAATTGAAAATAAATTCGTATGTTTTATGTCCAGTGATTTTATATTATGTTTCTTTTAGTTGCTTATTAAATTTATAATTTTAGTATAACATTAGCTTAAATTAACATTATGCTTTCTTTTATAATAAATAAGAGTTGGCTCAACTCGTACACTTAAGCCCCAGCTAAAACTAGATTAGGTAATCAAACTCAAACTTGAGTCGAGGGTGGATGTAGCCCGACACTACTCGTTCGCACCCCTAGGTTCTTTCATGATACTGTGTATAAAACTTTAATAAATATTTGCATTAATGAACATAACATCATTCATATAAAATAATCCATCTAAATTAAAAAATACTAAATGCATACATGAAGAAATCTCATTTCCTTACTTTTTTCTTGATTATTCTTGAGATAATGTTGGTGATCATGTTCTTATTCTTGAAATTTGTTTTTTCATGAGCATTTTTGTCATCACTAATCACCATGGGTTTTCTTCTTATGCAATCAACACTCCCTCTTTCTCAACCCAAAAATCATAGATGGAGAAGAAGGCAAGGGTTTACACCCTCTTGAACTTGAACTCTCACATATCGGTAAACCTTTTTTGCTTTCTTCTTTCTCCTCAGCAACAAATCCCTTTTTGCCCCTACTTGCAACATTCCAAGCACTTTCACTAGTTCCTACCTTGCTTTTCTCTTTGAATCTCATTTCTATAAGAAGTTTATTTGAAATATTCTTCTCTCTTCCATTATTAGCTGCACATAAATCAACCTCATTTATTTTTATTTCAGCATTGGCATTCTTTAATTTTTCATCAAAGTTCCTTGGTGCTGAATGCAAATCAGAGTATGGTGAGCCTTCCTTGGCATTCTCCAGAAAAATTTGACGCCACTTTTCAGCATTTTCTTTTCCAACTAGGTATCTATATTCTTCAATCTCTTCTCGTTGTTTATGCGAACTTGGATGAAGACTCCATTGCCTTTGTGAGTTATTAGTCTTAATTCCGTCAAGTGCACTATTTTGAGCTTGCTTTTCCTTCATTTCAACCTTCTTTTGTTTAATAGGAGGCATAATAACATTGAGCTTACTATCATGAATTTCCATAAGCTTGTTGTTAAAAGTCGTATCATGATCCTTAGAAACCAGAAGTTTACCATTCCCTTCTTCAACATTGTATGATGAGCTACAGTAATCAAAAAATTGTTTCTTTTTTCCTTTAGCTCTTTTGTAAGATTCATCACTTAATGCAAATTCTTCAAGCTTACTAATTTGAGGAATGACATCTTTGATTTTGTGTACCGTACTTGATTGGCAATGATCGCTTTCTTCAGTAATAATACTCATAGTTACTTTAGATTTTTCTTTTGAATTTTCTTTTCCATCGAAAGACAAGGAAATGCCTCCCTCAAAAGCATTTTGTTCCTCCTTGAGAAACTCTCTCAACTTCTTTTTTATTGGATTTCTTACTTTGCTCTTCAACCATAAAAGATGGCTATTTTCATTGCAATCAACATATTCTTCCGATATTTTTAAGGCTTGTTTAGAGCAAACCAAGGCACGTTTCTCTACTTCTTCTCTTTCTTTGTATATTTCGCAGAGCTTACTCCCAGAAGAATCACAGTCGGCTCTCTGGGCCTCCAATCTAGCCAATAAAGTTTGTAACGCTGCTTCATTTTGTGCGGTGTCCTTCTTGTAAAAAATAGCCCTAAAATCATAAAAATTTAATGGTTAATACAAAAAGTTTTAGATGATTGACGTAATATATGTGTTTTTATGGTTATGTATGTTATATAGTGATATGTTATTAGAAAAAATAAAAAATATTATTGAATTTTTTTAAAAATAATTTTGTGAATTTAAATACTATTTTGATCATATTAAAACCCGACAAAAAAATAAATGGAAAAAATATCATATAATCATAATTGATCATTCTAGGTTACACTTTATCTCATTTAAATAAGCTATCTTCACACCAAACAAACTATAATTCAATGACAATATTGTTATAAATATTAAAATGTGTTCTACATAAAATTGAACTAAATAACACATAATGTTATTGAGAATCATTAACGATGATTATAAAAACATGTCAACATATGCTTAGTTTAACTTACTCATGCATGGCATCTCTAATCATATTTTCCAAGAGGGATCGGTAGTAGGCCTGAATTTCTGATAGATGTCGAAACTTTTCTACTAGAATTCTCGTAGTTCTCAGCTTTGCTTCCAACTCACGAAGTGTTGTTTGCTCGGTGTCATTTTGCTGCTTTAGCTTATTCAACTCTCCAACCAACCGACTGATCTCTTCCTGATGTTTCCTTGCCTCATTCCTTTTCCTCAATGAGTCTGTCGAACATAAAATTGTGAGACAAGGACTATTTTTATGACCATCTAAAGCAGATTGATTATTTTCTTTTAAGATACTTGATCTAAATCTTTGAAGTTCAATGTTAGCAGCATCTTCTCCCTTTTGAAATGATTCCATTGATGCTGAGAGGTAATCAATGAGTGAGCATAAGCCAAAAAAAAACCACTGAAAGCAATATTAAAGGAGTTTGTTGCTTCCACTAACCAGAGAAAGGAGGTTTGTGTGCCAATGGTCTATTAAAATCCATAGCCTTTAGTGTCATTCTTTCAGAACTAATTTGTGATGAGACGATTGCCGCTGGAGCTAATCCAAGTTTTCTCTTGGAATCCAAGAATTTCTGAGGAAAACCATGCAGATTAAAATTCTGCAAACATTCAAGTCCCTCCCCTCCATCTAGGAAGAAGAAGGAGAAAGCTCTACTCCTACAACAAATTAAGATAAATTTCAATATAATCTTAAAAAACAAGTTCCCATAGGACAAAAGTAGTGGAAACATTAAAAAGAACAGATAAAAAAAAACCTGAAATCTGAGTTCTTAGAGGCAAATATGGATAGAAATTGGTTGACTGAAATGCCCAGCTGAAGATCCCACCATGGAATTAGGAAATCCAGTTTGTTCTTCTTCTTTTTGCACACTTGCCATTGCAGTATTCTCAAATTACTTGGAACTGTTCTACCTCCTCCTTTAAATTACAATTAGATAAAACTGACAGCTGAAGATCCCACCATGGAATTAGGAAATCTAGTTTGTTCTTCTTCTTTTTGCACACTTGCCATTGTAGTATTCTCAAATTACTTGGAACTGTTCTACCTCCTCCTTTAAATTACAATTAGATAAAACTGATTCATCAATGTTGATCCAATGGGAGTAAGGTTAAAGGCACTGAGTAGCTTTTTATTTCAAACAGTAATGTTTTTTAAAGACATTGACTGTTTGATTTGGCAACATGTTTAAATAACATCATTTAAACAACATCTTTAAGTAACATTTAGAAATGAGAAGAATTGAATGAGTTATAATTGCATAAAATCATAATATTTTTCATATAAATAAGGGTTGATTATACGTGAAATAGGAAACCAGTGATCAATGTCCCAAGCAAGAGGAGAAGATGAATCAGCATGTCGGTAGACTACATTTCCAAAACGATCAACTCGAAACAAAGCAGGATCAAATCCAGCATTCCTGAAAAAGCAGAACAAGAATAGCCCAAGATGACCAAAATAGTTACGAAGAACATATTCCAATACAAATAGAAGTGTGTCGTTCAATCATACTCAAGATCATCAAGCTGCACCCAGAGAAATTCGGCATAAATTTTCAGATTCACATAAGGGCGGCGAACATCTTGATCGATAACGGGGAACATCCGGTTCAGTTCTTTAACTTTTAATGCCTGTAAAAAGAAAATGATTAATCCATTCGCAACCAAGGATTTAGAAAGAAAGTGAAAGGAAAACCTGCTGAGACTGCAAGGCACGTGGAATGAAGGAAGGAGGAGGTCCATTTGCGAAAGGTCCATTGGTTTCTAAGTTTGAACAGAGCCAGGCATAGGCCTTGGGGAATCCATGAGCCTCTTCTACGGCCATCTCTTCCTTTGAGAAAACTGGAAGCTCTGCACTCATGGCGTTCTCTAAAGTGGAAATCAAACGGGATGAATGAATTGAAATGGAGAAGATGAGCAATTTCAAATTTCTGTCAACGTCTCTAGGCGGAGCTCCAAGAAAGAGGGAGAAGATGCGGCGAGCTGAGGCGACGGTTTACTAGGACCAAACGGCTATCTTCATTTCAAACGTGAGAAAGGGGCCCCTGGAGATGGCAATGGCGATAGCTCACGCCAACTGCTTCCTTTAGTTTTTCGACGTTTCAGGCGGCTTGTTAACTCTAATTTATATATATATATATATATATATATATATA
>NW_018164652.1:860391-870034 GCF_001263595.1 Phalaenopsis equestris
AAAATTCAAAGGAATTTTTTTGTCAATCAAATAATTTATTGAAATTTCTTAATAAATTTAAAATGCTAGGCTTGGGCTCATTTGAACACTAAGATCAATCGTATTTTTAGAAACTTCATTGAAAAGTTTATCAAAATGGCTAACTAGAAAAATATTTTGATTTTCATCTTTAATATAGTTTTCTTGAATTAAATCTTTAGTTTTCTTTTCTCTTTGTTTGGCTAGTTTATACATTTTTTTTTACCCTCTTTAGAATCCAATATATGATAAAGATCACTAAAAGTATAATTTTCATAAATTATTCTCTTAGACTCTCTATGGGTCAGCTTATATTTTTCTCAGATTTATAAGTTTTTACATTAAACTAATTTTTATAACATAACTTCTTATTTGTTATCTTTTCGTGCACATTATTATTCCACCACCAACTATTTTTATTTATACATATTTTTCCTTTTGATTTCCCATGTACATCTTTTGGTACTTGTTTAATAGTGTTTGTTACTTTATCCAACATAGGATTTTCTTATTCATTAAAATCCCAGATCATGAAAGAAGAATTTTCTTATTCATTAAAATCCCAGATCATGAAAGAAGTTCACTCATAAAAAAAATTTATTTGTCTTTTATGTGCTCCATCTAATTTTATGACATTGTTTCCTATAATTTTTTATCTTACAACACTTCATTTTAAAATTCAAATCTAATAATCAAGGTTAAATACTTAAATTTTCACTTGGAATGACCTTTACACTCTTTACATTCTTGACAAACTCTTTCTCTCATAAGAAAACAATCAATTCCTATTTTATTCATTCCTATAAGGAATAATATGTCATTCACTTTTTTTAAAATAAAGTATTAGTAATAAATAAATTGTGCACTGAGGCAAAATCTAATGTTAGTCTACATACTTCATTAATCACTTTAAATCCGTAGCCATCATAAATATTTATAAAATTTTTTAATACTACCAACATGTCCATTCAAAATCTCCTCTACTAAAAATTCTTTTTCAAGAAGAATCTCCTCTACTAAAAATTCTTTTTCAAGAAGTATCATTTGTATAAATTCTTATACGTCATTCCAGAATTTTTCTTTAGAACCTATATCTAAGCTTACTTGAGGAGCATTAACACTTATAATATTAAAAATCTTAAAATCTTAGTATCAACAATAATATTAAGGGTTATAATTCTATCTCAAATTCTATTAATTTTTGCAACATTATCTTTCAAGCTCTTACACCTAAACCATTTCTAGTGCGACTCCTACCTAAATATCAAATTTTACAACCTAAGCTATCAATCTTCTTAGTCTTTTCTCTAATTTTAATTTCTTAAATACATAAGATATTTAACTTCTTATTAACCATATTAGCTGTGAGAGTACCTATATTCCAAGATCATTCCTAATATTAGTTTCATGGACTAATTTTCTTACTCACCTCCGTCCTTAATATGAGAACTCTTACTTATTTGACACTATGCCCAGACGTCGGTGTAGCAGCACTTGCACACGTTACAATGTACTCATGTCATACAACGAGTTACTTTAAGGGACGTCTTAACATTTACACAATGATTAAAAGGGTTCTTGTCATAATTTTTTAAAAAAATTTATACCGGTTGTTAACTACCTAACACAACCTTTCACTGTTCACATCCGGAGCTTAAGACAACGTTAAATAAGAAGTTATAAAAATTACATGGAAGTTTGATTAGAAGTGATTGATATCTCGCTCTCGCAAGGCACCTACTTTTTCTCACATAAGATGCATACCTCTCGGTGTCAAATTACATGAAAAAAAAAATGTCCTTAAACTATTTGAATCATAATAATGGTCCACAAGTTCATTGTAATAATCAGTAACTCAAAATTCTCCAAACTAAAATTGGTGTCACTATGAAGCCAAGGTATTGGACCATAATGCCTAACACTTGTGCTCGCTATCTAGAGGACTAAGAACTATGCTCCTTTTTTGGGCACCAGGCTCCGGATCTAATGTATAGGAACTTTCAATGCTTCGTTTGGCATAATATTATGCTATTTATAATGTTAATATCTTAAGCAACTTTCAATGCTTCATTGCACAAATTTTGCCCTAAAATTTGCCTAAAGTAATGCTCTCCTACAAGATTCAAAAATCAAAACACAATTGTAGTGAAATCCCAAAAGTAAAGTAAATATCATGTAAAATTAACCATCTAAGTAAGAAAACATATATAAAATTGCTTATAAATATCATATCTTAATAAACATTTCTATAATTTTTATTATGTAGCTTTCAGTCTATAACTACTCTAATTATTCGACACATATCAGGTCTATTATCTTGTGTTTTCACTATATATTTTAGACTATGGTATATAAGGTATGTTGATAAGCTTTCGAAATATGTAAAATTAATTATAATATATTCATCGCATCATACTAATCTTATAAATGTTTCCTATATTTATACTTTGTAATTCATCTATATGGGATTAAGTATATTAATCGATCACATAAATTTTCCTATTTTATCCTATATTTGTAATTTCCCATACATTAGTGTGGGCTCATATGAATTATTTATGTTCCTTGAAATGTTGATACATCTGCACTTATTTATTAGAGGTATAAAGGCCACCAGTATAATGTGTACTTATAGGTAATTGTAGCTTATAATAGAAAATGAAATTCTAAAAATATTTACATCAACTTCTCCAGGAACATGAAAAACTCATAAAAGCAAGCCATTCCTGAAGCATCAGATTAAAACATGTAGTCTCCAACCATGAAAGTTCTTTCAGAGAAGTGGATATTAAACAGGAAACAATGCAAGCTCCATCAAAGCTAATTCTTTTCAGATGTTCAAAGCATGACGAAACCCATGTTTGAGTGCCTCTTCCTCAAGACCAACAATTTCCAGAAAAGCTTTGCGTAGCCCCTCTTTTGCAATCCTGTAAATCTCTACTGAGGCTGCTCCCTTCTCAGCAACCTTTAAAGCATCTCGGAAGATATCGCGATATCGTAAAATCGGAGATTCTTGAGAGTAATTTTGACTTTCGACATCTCTTTCGTCCAAGACAATCCCACTCTTTGCCTTCTTTGTCCACCTCTTCAGAATATAATGTTCTGGTAGCAAAATCACACCGTTGCAGAAGAAGACTGTAAGCACATGCTTACATAATAAACCAGATGACTCAAACTTGTAACAAGTGCAGACAACTTTTTTCTCCGATTCATTAAAGGCAACAATTTGCCTTTTATGACCATCTCCGTCCCTTTCGACAGTATATTTGCTGATAGTACCTTCCTGAAATTTGACAGCATAGTGATCCAAGGCTTCAACCAATTCAGCCTGAAATCTTTCAAATACTGACCTTGTGTAGATACTGGCTGCTTGTTTCTCCATATGCAAATCTGTCTTCAGAATCTGTTGGGAATGCAACGCATCAAAATCGTCGTGCATTTCCTTCTCGTACCGAATATCCATTTCTTGATTAAACTTAGAAATGAAAGCTGGCAGGGAGATACTTGTGTCGAAGTTCTTTCGGAAGAAAGTGTTCATACTTTCTGATCTTTGAGTGGTGTATAATTCTGCAAAGAATGAGTCCTTCAGATATGCAGGAACCCATTTATTACGAATATTGTATACTAGCTGCAACCAGGCATTTTCCCTAAGATTATATTTGTCAATAACCAGCTTCCAACATGCTTCAAACATATCAGCTGTTTCACACTCCAAGACATATCTTTTTAGCTCTTCAGGCAGAGTAGTATACCTCGAGTAAACATCAGAGAGCTTCTTCTTGCATCTAGATAAGATACGCCATTTGCAGATTCTGTGGCAAGCAGTAGGGAATACCTTTGCAACAGCAGCTCCCAAAGCCTTGTCTTGATCAGTGGTTAACGAGATTGGATGGCGTCCTGACATTGCAGTCAACCAAGTCTCAAACAACCAAGCATAGGATGATTCAGTCTTGTCTAATATCAATGCACATCCAAAATTAACAGGTTTTAGATGATGATTGACACCACTGAATGCAGCGAACGGCATCATATTCTCATTCTTCTTGTATGTTGTATCGAATACAACAGCATCGCCGAAGTACTTGTAAGCAATTCGAGCTCTTGAATCAGCCCAAAATATGTTGGCCAAGCAATTCCTATCATCCACATTCATTGAATAGAAAAAACCAGAATTCTCGGCTTGAATTTTCTTGAAATGCTCCAGGAGACCCTGAGCACCTCCTTCCCCAAAAATCTTCTGCCTCATCTCTCTCAAAAAGTTGTCATGTTCACGATCCTTCCCGGATAATTGGTTAAGCTGGATTTCACGCACTTTATCTGGACTAACAACAACATGAGTGTGCTCCAACACCAATTTAGTAATAACCCATCTGTCTGCACCTCTGCGAACCACCTCCATCATTGCAGGGCATCCATCCCTTATCGAGAGACGCTTCCTCTTCTTCTTGTTAGTCAATTCAGTGACCTTCTTTTTGTGATGGCCTTCCTTCAAACAAACAAATCTCTTCATGACTAAAACCTCAACTCCCTTTCGTCTCTCACTGCGAGACCTGGCGACACGGATTCCAAACCCAAGTTGCAGCGCATAAGCATTGTAAAACAACCTGGCAACAGTATCAGACTCAAACTCCATTCCAAGATGAGGGTCCTGATTCTTCACATCTGCTTCAGATACAATGAGCTCATTTCCAATGGAATGCACAAATGCTAAAGAATTATCCTGGTGGTTGAAGAAATGAAGGGTAGCGGCAACTTCTCCAGCCTGCTGCTCCACATCAGAGGTCATGATATCTTTTTCTAGATCAACATTGTCTTCGATCAGTTCATCATCCTCGCTCGAAGTGTGCTCCATCAACCTGTGCAGTATGCACAGAGAAATCGCATGAAATCAGAAGTTTAAAATTCGTATAAAAGAGCCGTCTTTATCAACTGAACTGCAAATTTTCCACATTAAAACAGAAAGTATCATATTTTTTAGCCTAGCCAGGTTGAGTTGGGGAATGCCACACGGAAAGGTTGTAGCTTTGCAAACAATAGGAACTAGGGTTTCTGAGTTGAGAGTATGGGATTAGAATCAAGGATGAGAAGAAAGTGAAAAAAGAGGCGGAATACTTGTAAGCGCAACCTAGAAAACAAAGGAACTTACTTTATTTTTAGAGTTTACAGGAATCGGCAACTGAGGAGTGCTTCACCTTCCTCGAGATGTCAACTTTAAGACGCCACTAGGAATCAAAGTAGAACTGCAAGATGGAAGAACCTTAGTAAGCGTATCAATAAAGAAAGACCTTCTTTCTTGGATGATGGTTTATTGCCAGGAGAACTAGGGGCACTGAGGACTTGTTTGCTCTGGGTATCTCCCGATCTACAGGTGTTGACGCAACTACCGTTGCCGTTGTGGGATTCTAGAGTGTAAAAGCAGTTGGCAGGCATTAGAAGAACTAGAAATTGTTGTATGCCGGTGTCTAATCCTGATCAGGATATATTGTAATTTTTTTTTCTAAAAAAATTTTAAGCGGGGCCCACTAAAATACATCCTACGGTCAGGATCGCAGAGATGCATGCGGTGTCCGTCTAAATTTTTTTTCTAA
Source organism: Phalaenopsis equestris (assembly GCF_001263595.1). NCBI lineage: Eukaryota > Viridiplantae > Streptophyta > Magnoliopsida > Asparagales > Orchidaceae > Phalaenopsis > Phalaenopsis equestris. The sequence continues at coordinate 865,998 of NW_018164652.1, forward strand.
AAAAATTTAAGCGGGGCCCACTGAAATACATCACGGTCAGGATCGCAGAGATGCATGCGGTGTCCGTCCGCATGCAATAATTTTTCCAGAAGAACAGACCTACTTTCACGTTAAATTTTGAAGGAGCGGCTGATGTGTCTCCTGCAGATCAAAGGCGAATTAAATTTTTGAAAAGATTATAGATGATTAATTTTCTTTAATTTTTTGTTCTAATTTTATATTTTTAAAAATAATTTATCTAAATTTTTTTTTGCAATCTTTCATTTTTATCAAACATATAAAACTTTGATGTGCCATCGATAATTTTTTATCAAGTATGTTGTATTTTTTTATAAGTAATGTTATATGTTCAAATTCAAAATCAACCAAAGCTCTTTTTTTTTTGCAATCTTTCATTTTATCAAACATATAAAACATTGATGTGCCATCAATAAATTTTTATCAAGTAAGTTGTATTTTTTTATAAGTATGTTATATGTTCAAATTCAAAATCAACCAAAGCTCTCATTTTCAACAAATTTATAGTCAATGTAAACATCTTAACAATACGAGCCTGATGGTATCAAAGTTGGGTCAATCTGAGTCCAATCAAATCAAAATTTAGTCATTAAAATACATTCAAAAGTTTTGGATCATTAATTGAATGATCAAATGAACTTTAAATTTGACATATTTTGAATTAAATCGAGTGTCTCGATAAGAGAAATCCAACAGGCCTAAGATCACTCAATTCGGCGCTTTTTATGACACTCAAATTATTAAAAAAATTCCAACGCTCAACAAGATCAAAAAGGGCAGTGTAATCAGGTGGTTGGGGAAGTTATTATCCAAAAGTCCAAAACGTCCCTCCTCTAGAGGCTATAAATAGACCATGTCTTTTCATTTGAGCTCGTTCTGGAAGCAGCTAACCACCGTCTATCAGTCACCATCAACTAACACTAGTTGTCACCGTCTATTGGTGTTGTCGTCTAATCATTGTCGACCCCTGCTTGTAACGTCATATCTCAAATAAGTCTATAACGTATGCAAATGTAAGGAAAACTTGGTGATAACTTTCGGCTTACGTTGCCACTGACCATCGTTGACCATTGTCGGTTGTCCCCACCTTCTACCACCAAGCACCGCCGACTGGCGAAACTACTTACGACCATCGTTGTCAAATAAATCTCTTTCAAAATTGTTAAAACCAAACAATATAATAGTAGAGATGTCACAGAGTCTCTCAATATCTTCGACATCTCTTACATTTTCTTCCTTTGGGTTCCATTAATAACTGTTCCATTTTTTAGCCTTTCCCATTTGGAATTTTGATGATCAATTATGAAAACCTAAACTTAGAAATTTCTTGAATCCAAAATCACAATCTTAATCGAGAGATTTCTTAAATAAATTTGGTAGCTTAAGATGTAATTAACTACAATGGCTCACCCTTATAGGAAGTTTAAGATGACATATTTAATCTAAACCATGTTTAGTCTTTAAATTAGATTGGGGAAAGATTTGTCGGTTTAATCGTAGATCATTGCAAATATCCAAAATTTCTTAATTTAAATTATTAAATACATCGTAAAGTGATATTTCTATTTTTCGAGATGGTATATTACTTTTGAAGATGTGTTTGATTATCTAAATAATTAAATCCTTGAATCTGTAAGATATTCAAAATCATGTGTTAAAAAATAAAACCAACAGAGGTATATGATTTAAACTTCTTGGCATAAAGTTTATTTGCCTTTTATGTGAATGTGGCTTTGATTGCAAACCTTTTTATAATATGGCCAAAGCTTTTTCAATCAAAATATGGAGGGCTTTTAGAAATTGTTCTATTTTGTGGGCTAAGTTTATAAACCTTAAATCCTATTTGGAAAAAGTCTTTATGGAATCAAATGGATTGTTGAACCACTTATTTATAAGTTAATGTCTTCGTTTGGCTTGAAAAGTGGATTGGTACGACATCTATTGATTCCTTTTTAAAACTTGATCTACTTCCTCTACTAAGGTAATCAAATTTATATCTCAGGATAAATGGGATACTCTTGAATTGAAGGATATCATTCCAAGTTTTTTAGGATATCATCAATATCTCTATTATTTATGAGAACATGCGTCATAACCTGTCCTAGGGCTTAGAATTTTTAAGATGGGAACGAGAGGTCGGATTGTGAAATCTAATTTATTTTTATGTCATACTTTCTATCATTATCTGTTGATGATCCAAAAAGTAAATAAAAAAGTCTCTACATATGAAAATTTAAAATAGAGTAGTTATAAATTTATCTTCTGTCATGTTGTCAATGCCTTCTATAGATATTTTATTCTCTATTAATCATCTTTTAATCAAATAATTAAACATAAAAGGTTAATTTAAAATAAAATGAGCTACAATAGCTACTCCTATTTCTAAAGTATAAAATCACAGTAAGAAAGAAAATAATATGCATGACAATTAAACCTTTAATAAATCAATATGTGAGCAATTAAAAATTTATGTTTTATGAAAATGATTGATCAAGATATTTCAAAATATTTATTATTGTTTTCATACCTTTATGATTTTGTGGGGGTATTCTCAAGCCGACTACCCCGGTCCGGTTGACACAGATTTTATATACAATCTTCACTTGAGCACTGTCTAACATTTCAAAATATTTATTATCGTTTTCATACCTTTATGATTTTATATACAATCTTCACTTGAGCACTGTCTAACACTTAAAACAATGAAGATACATACAATCACTTAATAAAATCTATATCATTCATATTTTTATATCATTCAATGTGTCATAATACATAAAAAATTTATGGATAATACATAAATTTTTCATATTGAAAAATCCGAAACATTCATATCTATTTGACCAAAAAAAATTAAAAGTAGATGAATCAAAAGAATGCTTTACAAATGAATTAATCAAGTATAAATAATTAATGATTCAGTTGGCTTAGAAGAAGCAAAAAATTTTACTATAACCTAGAAGTTTAATACTAATCCTAATTTTGCCTTATTAAATAATGCTTTCAAATCAAATTGTTTTGTTTTTTTTTGTAGGCTTCGTGACTTTATTTAACATAACTACAAATTAACATTACCCCCAAAATAATATTTAAAAAGTTTATAATTTTATAAATAAAATTTAATTTAAATATCCCTAACATACTTTATTAAAACTTGTTGATTTTATTGGTTTGATTCTCAATTTTTAATTAAAATAATTTAAATAATTAAAGCATAAAATCTAAACCCCTACCTTTACATCATCTTATCTCTCTTTTGCACAAACACTGACCTTGGTGTCTCACAGTTGCTTGTCCAATTAATTACTAATATTAATTTATGATCATTAATATTACTTAATAATATTTTAATTGAAGCAAATAAATTAACTTTTAAAAATAAAATATCAAATCCCTTACATTTAATATCACTAAGTGCGTCCTATGTCTGAATTTTAATCCTCTTCAATTGGCCACTTGTTTACTCGAGTTCACACAGGCTTTTGGCCTTCACTGGCATTGCCTCTTAAGAAGACACTTAGTGAACCCTAGACATTGCAATGATCCTCGTGCTCATTTTCCACACCGACTTTGACACCCTCAAGTGAATCCACTATAAGAAGCAACATCAACCTTTGCACTAGACACATGTGAGTTGCTCGAATGCATGCTTTCTATACACAACGAGCTTGTCATATATGCACGACGCTATATCCTTCTTCTCCATATTCTTTCTTCTCACTTGCTCTCTGCTCTACTTCATTCTACTCGTTCTTGTTTAGGAGTTTCAAAACTCTTTATTGCTTTATGCCCGTTTTTTCCCTTCTTTGTTTCAAGTGAGAAGAACTTATTTTCTTCCCTCTTACGAAATCGCCGAAAAGGTTAGTACAAATCAACTTGCCCATTACATTTTATTTTTTATTTTATTGACGATTTTCGGCTATTACACTTGGATCACATTACTTTTTAGAATGAATGGGAACTTCTAATGATGGGTACTTCTCTTTTTTGATGGGTGTTTGGAATCATTTCATATATAT
>NW_018164652.1:870210-896463 GCF_001263595.1 Phalaenopsis equestris
CGAAACCCAGACCTGAGGGGACTTACAACTGACAAGCAGATGCTCGACCAACTGATCTTGCACGTATATATATATATATATATATATAGATTTTTTATAATTTGGTACAAGGCTAGTATCACTTCTTGTTATATTATATATTGGAAAATTTTTATTATTTTCATCCTAAACGATCGTAACATTTGGGAGAAAGGTTTTTGCCTTCCCTCTAAATGCTATCATCGTTATCATATAGAAGTGTTAATCATCTTTTTGTCAATGGATCTATTACCACAAAGTTATGGAATTGGCCTGATAACCTTTGTCAAACTAACATTTTTAACCCTTTATCACTATTAACACTTTGGTTACTAACTTGTTATATGTTTTTCTTGGAGTGAAAAATAATCACATTATTATTATTCTTATCAAGCTTATTTTTTGGTTTATTTGAGGAAAAAAAATGATGCAAATATGAAGGCATTAAAATGAACATTCAACAAATAGTTTGGTGTAAAATGAGAGAGTCCAACTCTTTTTTTCAAAGCTAAGTTAGTTGGTAGGAAAAGCTTCAGAAAATGTCCTTCTATGGCCATGTATTTTGATATTCCCATGAATCACCATAATAATTTGAATAATATACTTATTTCTTGAGATAAACCTCAGGTTGGTTGGAATATAATTAACACTGATGACTCAGTTACTAAAAATTATTGTGGTTTTGGTTTTCGTATTAGGGATAACAATTGTTTGTTTATTAGAGCTGCTAAGGGCCCCATCCAAAATACTCTAGTTTTTATGTTGGATTATATGCTCTTAAATATGATTTATGTTTCGTAGCTAGCATTTCTATATAAATCATGGATTGAAATGGATGATGTTATTTTTATTCATACTATTTCTACTAACAATCCTTATGGTGCCACTAATTCTAGCTTATTTTACACTCTCATAGAGATTACTACTCTTCTTCAAAATTGTAACAATAAATCTCTCATATTTATTGTGAAGGCAATATATGTGCAAATTGGTTAGGCAAGTTGGGTGGGAAAGCTCTTTCTATAATTGCATATTCTAATGATGTTTGTCTGAAGAACTTAGAGGGCTTATTAATCTTGATAAAATGAGGCTTTCTTACATTAAGAAACCTCCTTAAGATTTCCTCTGTTAGATTTTTTTTATTGGTCATGAGTTTTTTGTTTAATTTATGTTATCTCCATTATATGTTTTCTGAATGTTCTCAACGGAGGGATTGGTGGATTTGTAATTTATTTGATTCTAAGAATAGTAATAATTTTTCATTTGATATATGAATATGTGATTATTTTCAGTGCAAGGTGTTTTTGTTTCAGTCTTTCAAGTTTTTCCTTGAATCCTGAACTCTTTAATTGGAATCTTGTCCTGACCATTAGACTTATTTGTTGCCATCTTTGTGTAGATAGATTAGTAGCCCAAATATTTATTTTACCATTAGCTTTTGTTTATAGGTTATGGGTGTCGTGTTGCCTCGTGTTGTGCTCGCTTGTTGATAGCTGTTGCACAATGCTTCTTTATGACCTTTAAAATATTCATTTTTTCTCTGGCTCTTTATGGTTCTTTTAATTATATAATACATCTCTCATAATTTTGAGGGATTATATCTAACACTTTTACTGATTTTGCTATCTTTATTTATTGGCAGATGTGTTTTATCTTTTTTATGATTGTTTAGTGTGTTTTCATTGCGCTTTCTTTAATATGTCTTCTTCAGGATATCGACTGATTCTATGTATCTCTTTTTTGTCTTATTTGTATCACTTTTATATTTACTTTGAGAATTGCACTATTATTTTCACTTTGTTATGTATGTCTGACTCTATTCTTTCGACTAGTGGGGATACTTTTGGCTTGGTTTTCCCCAGATTTTCTATGTCGGTCCTCTTCTAAGACATGAATATTTCCTTTATTTCAATATATGGATTCTACTTGGCAACGACTTCTCTCCCTCTACCTGAAGATTGAAGAATACTTGCATTTCTATTTTATAAGATCAATTTGCCCCCACTTTTTTGCCCTTAACTATTCTTTATTTATTTGGGCTGATTTTGTTCACCGTGCTTTTTGGTCTTTCTTAGAATTAGCTCAATGTATTGTTTTTAGCTTCTTAAGGTGGTGTGTCCATATGTGCTCTCTTTTGTGTTAAATGGGGACTTCCAATTTTCCCTTATAGTTTCTTTTCGTATTAATCAAAATCTAATTTCACTAAAAAATATTTTTTAATCATTTTGTTTACCTCAAGTAGGTTTGTAAATGAACCAAAGCACTTGATAATTAACTCACCTCGATTAGTACTCGATCATGTTTGTTCAAATTAATAGATTAGTTGTATTTTGAGTTTAAATGGGGACTTCCAATTTTCCCTTATAGTTTCTTTTCGTATTAATCAAAATCTAATTTCACTAAAAAATATTTTTTAATCATTTTGTTTACCTCAAGTAGGTTTGTAAATGAACCAAAGCACTTGATAATTAACTCACCTCGATTAGTACTCGATCATGTTTGTTCAAATTAATAGATTAACAAATTTAAATATTTTTTTAAACTCTAAGGTTAAATGAATCAAATTTAAACATATTGCAACTTATTTGTTAATATACAAAAATAAACTCTTTGGGTGTTTAACAGATAACTTGTTAAAATCTCTATATTTATGTGAATTATTATTTAAATAAGTTTTGATTATCAAGAGTTTGTTTAATAATGTATTTAATTATAGTATATTATTATTTAATATCAAGGCATATAAATTTAATGTATTTTTTAATCCTTTTATTTTAATAAACTTAATTGTTATTACTTATTTATGTTTTTTGACCACAAGAAAGCATAAGTACATTTTTATTTATTTAATATACATTAGTTAGGCGCTAATTTAAAGTTTATTCAATTATTTATTTATTTAAATTTATAAAATCATTTGTTAGTAACTATAGATATAAATCAAACACTCATCTAATTTTTTAGTTTATTACTAACTTTATATGATAAATCAAATGCATATTAAATTTTTATTTTTATATAAAAAATGTGTAATCATTTGATTTTTATTATAAAATAGCAAAGTACGAATTAGGTATAAGCATTAAGAAATTTAAGCAACAAACGACGTACATTGAATCATGTTTTGTCCATGCGATCACGCTCAAGAAATAGAACTTAAAGGTTGATAGAGAAAAAAATCAAGGGGCAACAAAGCGAGATTTAGTAATTGTTTAGAGAGCTTTTTCTCATTCCCCAAGGAAAAATAGGAGATGTCCCGTTTTACATTTAATTCCTTCTTATGTAAGAGTATTTTTATATAAAATAAGTATAGGCTATGATTACATCCATATTTCTAGGGGTTTATAGTTGTTTGTTTAGTCACAACATTGCTTAAGTTTTTTTTTTTTTTTTTTTTGGGTTTTTCTCCCTAAGTATAGATTTGAGGGCGAAAGAGAAACATGTCTCAAGGTTGGACTTCTATTTATCATCATCAGCTCATTCTCATTTTATAACTTTCATTCGGCTCTTCACATTCATTACACTCAGCACATATTCAACTATCTCTATCTAACTGATGCAAGATTGGACAGATGTCGTTGGGCTGGATTGTTTTTTTATTATTATTATTGATTTTATTTTATCTTTGTTTGCTCGGACTTTATCTTATATCTCTATCTAACTGATGCAAGATTGGATCGATGTCGCTGGGCTGGATTGTTTTATTATTATTATTATTTATTTTATTTTATCTTTGTTTGCTCGGACTTTATCTTCTGGTAGTCCTGGGCCGAGTCCTCTAGCAAACATGGGTTGGGAAAAAGACCCGTTAGGTTGATCCATGCTTATGCTAGATTAACTAATGACTTTTAATAGTACAACACATATCTAAATATACGATACTAGAATTCTATATAATGATATTATAATTTTCATTTATAGAATTCAAACCAATTACTATTATTATTATTATTATTATTATTTTCTAAAAATTTTTTAAAACATTTTAAAAATATCAAGTTTTCATTTACAAACAATTTTAAATTTTTTTAAAGGTTTTTTTTTTTATCTCATGTTATTGGGTAAGATTATTGTTCCATGAGAGTAGGTTTGACTACTTAAGCGGTCTGTCACGGACAAATAGTCTCACATCAGCTAGGTGTAAGGCCGAAAAACAGTATTTAAGTCCTGGGCTGCTCATCTCTCTTAAGGGCTCTTTTGGGATGTGACAAGTGATATCAAAACATATTACTGTCTGTCAGGTGTCTGGACTCTCCATGATCCAGTGAGACCCTCGGTGGAACCGATCAGTACGATCAATAATGTGGGCGTCATGTGATTTGATAGAATGTCACGGATACTTAGCCACGGGCTGGGTCGCATAAGATACTGATCGTCTGTTAGGTGTCTGGACTCTCCATGATCCAGTGAGATCCTCGATGGAACCGATCAGTAATGTGGGCGTCATGTGATTTGATAAAGTAGAATGTCACGGATAAATAGTCCACATTGGCCGGCATACTTAGCCACGGGCTGGGTCGCATAAGATACTGAAGCGGCTCATGCAAAAATCAAGCGTGGAACGAATAGATCGACCTATCTTCTTCTTCGTCCACATTTTTTTCAGCTATACGCTTGCTGCCGAAGATGACGTCGACGAGCTCTTGGTCGCGGGCTCTGACGCAGATCTCGCCTTACACATTTGCGTCGATTGGTATTGCGATATCCATCGGCGTTTCAGTGCTTGGTGCTGCTTGGTAACCGTTTTTGCTGTCGTGTCGTTTCCCCTGAGTTCTGCTGCCTTTCCTAGGGCAATTTGCGACGGTAATAATGCTGCTTTCTTCTTCTTTATTAACTATTTCAGGGGAATTTACATCACTGGAAGCAGTTTGATTGGTGCTGCTATTAAGGCTCCGAGAATTACCTCTAAGAATCTTATTAGGTATGTGACGTGTCTCATATGCCTAATTATTTTCTATCAGGCATGTTAAATTGTTGATTGTTTGGCTGATGGAAATCGAGTTCTGCCTTATGGTGAGGATGGCGGTTGGAGCTGTAAATTCTTAGTTATAATTGGATTATACTACCAATTATATCAAATTTGCACTTGTGCATGAACCTTGGCTTGTGGTACCCTGGATTGCTATAAAATATTTAGTGCCTGCATGGTTATCTGATATTTTTAGTAAATTTCAATGTTATTAGTATGGTTAATTATCTGATTTGGTGTTGTCCTTAGATTAAGACAGTCTAGATTGCAGCTTTAACTGTTATTGTTGCATCTTTCTGTTGGTCAAAGTGGCAAAGATTCAGATTGTGTTGATTTGAACTACATATGAAAGTAAAAGTGCAGTAATTCTACACCATTGATTAGGATCAAGATTTAAAATTGCACAATTAGGTATTTAGGATTTTCTTTTTGCGAGATGAGTGACGCATAAGGCATTTTGAGTTGTGTGCCTCTAAATTTAATTATTAAATTAATGAAAATTTTGAATTACTGAGTAACATACTAATATCAATTTAAAATGTCGAAGTAAGATCATAAAAAGTAAAGTAGGAAAAAAAATGTCACACTATTTCAAACATTACATAATAAGTTTCTCTCAATCCCAACTCACCATAAAGTGGTTCATAATCTTTATTTATGTATTTAAATGACTCATACTCTCATTGTTTAGAGGGTTTTCACTAGAATCGTCATTATAGTTAATTATTTTTTCATATTTCTCATCATTTGTTGCATCAGCATTCTTTGAAATTTTATCATCTTCACTTTCAAACATCTTTTTCTTTCTTAGTCATTAAAAATTAATACTAATATTACTTAATTTCAGAATAATTACGATATTGTTAATTTCAAATTTTACAACATTAATTTTTGTAGTAATCTTTTTTATTTCTTTCTTGTTGTCATGTGCTAATCTTATTTTTCCCTCCATCATAAATATCAATATTGAGATTCTCCTCTCATAAATATGATGTTGTAACTTTGTTTTTGTCTACCCACAAATCGTTCGTCTTCTAATGGAATTGAAGTACTTAGGAATGGTACTCAAATGTTTTTTTCTCGTGGTATAAACTTAATAATTATTTGTCAAGCATATAAGGTACAAAAAATTGATTGCAAATATTAATAGTCTAGGTGTGCTATCTCCAAATTTGACTCACCACTAAACTAATTTTAAGAAAAGTAATGAGCCTCATTTGTAAATTATATCTAGCTTGATTGGTCATTGTTAAACGTTAGTGCCAATATACTCTTTACCAGGCAAATGCTGTGCCATAGTATCTTTGAATTGTTGTAATCTAAGGAATCCTTTTTGTTTTTTAAAGCTATAAGTTAAAGATCAGTCTTCCTCTAATAAATCTTTTTTTTTGTTTTTTATTTCTTTGAAAGCTATAGGTTAAAAGATAGTCATCCTCATCTTTGTCATGCTGGCTATCATTATATTCATACAATGGTTAAATTTGGTCTCTATATTGATGGAGTTTTTTGCATCAAATTGAGATTGATGGCTCATATAATATTGAATCATTGATACAATTGAAACTCTTTTTTCTCATCTATATTTATTTAAATTTTCTTGTACATGCAATCGTCTCCAACAATTTTGCTATCCACTTATTTTGCTCATCCAATGTGTTAGAAATGAAACCCATAGGTAGTTTTTTCTTCGTACCAATCATTAAAACAAAAAAAAAATCTAAGGGCTTTTCATTTATCTTATCATAAATTTGAGGCTTATAAGTTATTTTGAGATATTTGACGTACAAATTTAATGACCCTAACATTATCATTTTCAAATTTCACCACATCAAAATGCTTTGATATGTGTCTCACACAATTAAGGCATATGCCTCAACTGGTCCGCATGAGATGTGCGGCTCAAAGTCTTTTTCCTGCACCTCAAGCCGAGGCATGCCTTGAATTTCACAATTTTAATGCATAATTAGAATATACAACGACAACAAGCCTTTATCCCACTAAATGGGGTTGGCTACATGAATCCTTTTTCTCCATTGTTTCCAATTGAGTGTCATATTTTCATTTACTTATAATAAGTTAAAATAATTTTTTACATGCCCAAGGATTTTTTTAGTCTTCCTCTAACTTTCTTAACATAATTCAAATTTAAAACTTCTAATCTACTAACCAGATCATCAAATGGTCGATTTTTAATGTGACCAAACCATCTAAGACGATTGTATCTAATCTTGTATGCCACTGAATCTACACCAACCCTTTCACAGATACTTTCGTTTCACATTTTGTCTCCAAGTGTCAAGCCACTAGTCCACCCAAGCTTTCTCATCTCAGCAACACATATCTTAGTTTTATGCTTCTCTTTTAAAGACCAACATTTTGCTCCATATAACATTGCGGGTCCAACTACCATCTTATAAAAATTCCCTTCAAGTCTAACTGGTACTTTGCTATCACAGAATAAGCCTGATGCATTCCTCCACTTCTACCCTCCAACATGAATTCTAATAACATCCCCATCTATATCACCATCACTTAATTTTTTCGACAAAAATTTTATGATGGCTGTTGACTATCTAACTCAACCCTCCACTTTTCGCTTCTTGGGCTTAGGTCCTGACAATGACAAAATATGTGCTAGTAAATTATGTTCACATAATAATACCAAATATATTGATTGTGTTGACATTTAGATGGAAATGTAGTATTTTTAAAATTTTATATAAAATATCTATTAACAAAAATACCTTCAAGAGATATTTAATATTATAGCAACTTTAGTCTAGATCATGCCAAATTATATTTGGGCTTAATTAAGATGTAAAATTTCTATCTTTTTTAATGTATTAATTGTGATTCTTAGTGCTAAAAATTTGCTAGTAGATATACCAAGGGTAAGAATTTATTGACCATAAATTTTTTGGGGTAGCATAACAGTCTTTAGGACTGTTATGGTGGGAAATACAGTTTATGGATAATTTTGTGAGAAATTTCTTATTGAATTTATCCTATTTTATGGCAAGAATGAACATTGAAGAAGAGTTGATAACCTACCTTGCATGGTTGGGAAAAGGATGATGCCTGTTGATAAGTGCTCTCTGGCATAAATTTGAACTCTGGAAATGACTTATTTGAACAATTTTCATTGATTTTTTAACCAGTTATTATTTGCATAATAGTTTGGAAATAAAATGCTTCATGGTGCTCGTTGACTGTTTTGGACTATAGCAGTCTGCATAACATCGATTAAATCGTTGTTATGAAAATAGTGTTTTATCCTTTTCTACCTCTTAAATCATCAGTTGTTTTTAGTGATGATGGCCTTCACTGATGATATTAGAACCAGGTGAGCTTCTTAAACTTTGAGCTCTCATAATTTTTCATTTTACCTTACATTTTTCATTTTGTATTTGCACTATTAATATACACAAAGCAATATAATGCAATTTACTTTTATTTATTTTGTATTTCATTTTGTTTCTTATATTTATACCGTATTTATTTACAAAATATAATTACAATGAAATTTTGCATTTCTATTTTGTATTTCTCTCATCATTTCATGTTTTCATTCATATTTCTATGTTTCTTTGTGTCAAAAGTATCTTTTACTTTTATATTTCATTTACAATATTAGAGTATATCAACCAAAGGCAAAGTTTTGGCACTTAAAGTTTTTTAAAATAGGTTAGGTAACAAGGAAGCAGAATTTGAAATATATAAAATTTCTGAGGGACAACAAATATGATCTTGGGGTTTCTGTTATGTTGGGTATGCTAAAAATGAATGAATTTGGGTCATAGTTGATGATAAATATATTAATAAAACATGGGAATTTTTTTTTTCTGGAAGATTTAAATATAAGCCTCAAAGAATATATGTTTACAAGAAGAGCAATTGTGTAGTTTCTTAAAGGTATCTTAAACTAAAGATTTCTAAGAAAATTCATAGAGGAAATTTCATAGTCTGAGGTCATATATATTTGCAAAGGTTTTGGGAGTTTGTGAGATATTATAATCGTTTGATTTCAGATATCTTTACTGAAACCGGAAACTACGTGTAAGTTATTGGAGAATGTACACTTTTAGAACTAGGGATCTGCAAGATTGTAGTAAGTATAGGGAAATCAATCTTATCTGTCATTAAATTGAAGTTACATTTGAGTTTTATGAAACATTAGCTTAGGAAAGTTATTTAGTTGTTGGAGAATCAAATTCTTTATGCACCAATTAAATGATATATGCACAAGCAGAGAACATTGGCAATAGCCTCATATTATGTGCCTGAATATGAAAAGGTTATTTTGCCGAGTAAATTGGTGGGTACTTAAGGGACTGCATTTTGAAGGTATGTTGAGTTTATATTATTGAAGTGTTTTATAATTGATTAGAGAATAATAGTTGCAAGAAAACCATTGAAGTTTCTTATCACAATAGCTTATTTTGCCGTGTATCAACATTTTGTTTGTATTTGTGCTGTGTTAGTTTTTGAAATGCTTGAAAATTGCATGCAAATTGTGGTCACATGATGTATAATTTTGTTAGATGTGAAATTGATATATCAATCAATAATTTTATATTATTGGAATGCCAAGTGATACCTTAGTGTAATATGTTTAATTCTCTTGGATCTATCAAACAAGAAAGTTTGATGCATATGGTGTCACAACTTATAGGATTAAAACTTTGTTGACTAAAATGAAGAAGTGCTTTAGAAGTATTTTTAGATAAGATGATGCCGGTGAGACTTAAATTGGAGTTTATAAAACTAAAATTAAATTGAGTGTCTTATTTGAATTTGAGTGTAAGATGGACGGTGATAAAACCCAAAAGGATAGCGTGAGATGTTTTTTTTTTGGTCGAATTTATGGTGGGACTAACACATATTGAATATAAAAATTTGAGAAATAGCCTAGGCAGTTCAAGCACATGTAATAGATGACAAGGTATATTAGCAAGGCAAGCAAGAAGATAGAATCAACGTGAAAGGACTAAGGAAAGAAAAGGGCCATATCAAATGTAACTTGGTTGAAAATTTGGAACAAAATGATTTATGTAAATTTGAGTTAACATATCATGTATGTAGCACTTAATAGGAATGAAAAAAAAAAAGAAGATGGTATTCATAAAACCTATACCAAATAGTTGGGATAAAGTTATTGATGATGAGAATTCATGTGAATAAGATGATAATTGTGTACATAGGTTCAATTGTTGGCAATATTTATTGGACTGTTTTGCTGTTATTTGATTTTCTATTTTTGGTTTAAGCATATGATGATGCAACTGCGGTGGTGTTAAATTGATGGATTTGGACATCAACAAGTTGTATGCGGTGATATCTTAATATAAAACAAAAAAATTATGTGATTGTTGTCCTTTAGTTATAAATGAAGATTAAGGCTCAATTTGGGTTGCCAACTCTCATTTGCCTTCCAGAATTGAAATGTTTTTTTTTTCCTGAAGGGATATGCTTTTAAAAGCTTAAATTACAAAGGGTGTTTTGCTTGATGCTAACTAATTATGATTTAGCATGGTTAATGATGCGCCTTTGCCTTACAAAGGATTGTCATGATTCATTATCATTACATCAAATGGTTGGGAGCTTGGCGTCCTCTCCATTGATATTATTATTTTCTACTGCTTATTTTCCATATCAATAAAGAGGATTTGACAAAAATGGTTACAATATCTTTTTGAATCATGCTGTGTATTTGTTGTTGTTGATTGTTCTCCTTATCTAAGTTGGTTGCTTAAACATTTATTGTCTTTGTGAATTAAGTTCTTGCCAATTAATGTTTACTAATAAATTGATGGATATTAAGATCCAAAAGTGTTGGGAATAGATGTAGTTTTTTCTCACACTTTCATTGATTAAATTCCCGGTAGATCTCTAGTAATCATATTGCATGGAGAAAGTTAATCTTCTTGGTTCTATTTTAGCTAAACCACGTCCTTTACTTCTATAGACGGGTTATGTTTGTAAAACACAAAAATGAGACTATGGACATGAACTCTAGGGCGTGGATGAACTTTGACTATGGAAAGCACACTTGAGGTTGCCGAGGATTGAATAGGTACATGAGCTAGTGCGTCTAAGCCTTTAAAAGCCTTGTTGGGCCTACATAAGATTTTTATAACCTGAGGAGGCTTGCCTTGATGGGATAAGGGTTGTCCTTTAAAACAGTTTGACGTTAAACACGTCTAAAAACCCACCATCATTGTTCCTTGGCGCGGCTATTCACCTCACTGTCATCCTACTACTTCCTCTCTTAAGCCCTAGCTAGTTGTCTGCATGGTCCAAATGGAGGCCAAATAGTTTTTTATAGCTATCCGTGAGTTCTAATTGCCACGAAGTATTGCATGATGATTGCGAGTGAGGACTTGTTGGCTGTAATTGAACTTAGCGAGTTCTTGTAAGATGTTGACAACATTTTTGCATCAAGCTATGTGGGTCTCCATGGGCTTTTATGCTTTTTGACTGTGCTTTCAAACAGTTGACCAGGCCTATATTTATGAGGTTTAATTAGTTGAGCTTGGCATGCTGACAGAGTAATAAATAATGCAATATCTTTAAATTAAGGATATAGCATATACTTAATGGAGCAGATTCTATGCCTGGAGCAGATTCTACTGCCTGAAACATGATAAATTTAGTTGGAGATACTACAAAAACATGTGGTTCTGATGGGAAATAGATGCAATCAAATAATTTTCGTATAAAATAGAACCAAAATTTTTTTAATTTATGTAATATAGCATTTTAGAAATAAAACTTAGTCGATAAAGGTAGAGGTACATGTAGTGAGAAAGAAAGAATCAGATTGAAGGAGACTTGAATAAAGTGATGCAATGATCAGACCTTAAAAAAATGGCTAAAAGCTAAAAAAGTTGTTGATATGATCTGACATAGAAATTAAGCATAGAAATTAACACGATTTTTCGAAAAATTTAGGGCAAACCAATATTTTCCTTTAATAACATCAAATCAAAACAATACGAAAGATAAAGACGATCTTTCCCAAATCCTACAATTCGAGAGGTAGGAATTTTTTTCCAAAGTCTAAACCTAAGAATCCAAGACACAAATCTCATACATAACACTAACCCTAAGCTATTAAGCATTATTTATATCCAACAATAATAATAATAAAAGGTCAATTTGCCCTTATGCTAATAAAAGACACAATTTTTCTTAAGTTGGTGCCCTAAAAAAAAACACCATGTTCTCAACGTGGAAAAAAAGTGAGGGAGTTCCTCCGCCACAGCCGTTTATGTTTTTTTATCTCATGCCTCCTCGTCATACTCTGTGAGATCCTGCAATGTTTGATCCTTGTAACGGTGTCCAAGGGATAACTTAGCATCACACAGAAAACATAACCACTTGGATCGCTTCTCTTAAATCTGTCTCTATATGGCGTTTGAAGTTGAACCCTAGCCGGGCCCTTATAGTCTTCTCCTTCGGCACCTCCCTTTGAAATGAATGTGTCCTTAGTGTCATGGTCGCTGATGTACTGTTGTAGAATTCTCCCATAGTGTTGCTTTTGTTGGCCTTTATCTGGTTCTTGTCCTTTACCATCTTGGCTAGCTCCATTGTCTCCTTCAATCCCTATGGTCTTAATAGTTAGAGTGGCACCTGTATGTCGGGTTTTAGGCCCTTTATGAAATTCCCTTCCAATATTTCTTCAGAATCCTTCAAGCCATCCTCACAATAACTCGAATCTCTCTCTATATTCCATGACAGTCCCATCCTTAGTAAAGTCATAGATATGTTCGTGTAGGTCTTCTTTCTGAATGGCCTGAAAATATTCCAACAAGCAATCCTTAAATTCCTCCCACGATCGGATCCAATATCTAGCCTCCCTCCACTGAAACTATGCCAGGGTTTTCCCCTTCAAATATAACCCCCTGCCGTCATGAGCTTCTCCTACTCATTTAGTTCATTCACTGTGAAATATCGCTCAACTCAATACACCCACTCATTTGCATCTCCCCTTTCAAAAATAGGCATCTTCAACTTCTTAATTCTAGCTTCCCCACGCCAACTTCTTCTCCATCTGGTGTTTCTCCTTATGTATCAAGGGTAAAACTTTCATTTGATCATAGCGATAACCCAAACCAGCTTTTCTCTTTCCTTTTTATACTCCTCCATACCTTGCATGACCCATTTCGATGTTTCAGAGTCCTTTGGGGGAGTTCTTGATGGTGGATGCTTTCCTCCTTATGATCCTCATGTTCAATCTCTTTTTTTTCTTTGATCTGTCCACAAAATTTTTTATCAACCCTTGGTTAGGGTTTGCAAACTGAGCCGCCAGTGGAGTTTTGGATTTTGCTTCTCAATAAGCTTCCTTATCATCTCCTCCAAACTCTCAAACTGGTTTTCCATGGAAGAAAAGCTATTGTTTATAGAGGAAAACCTTCTTTCTCTAGTGGAGGACCTTTTCTCGATCCCGAATTTACGTTGGCTCACATCTATCTCTAATTTCTTTCTAAAATCATCTATTTTATTTACTGTCATCATTCCCCAACAACTTTTTTTATCACAAAAGACGGAAACACGTGTATGTTGAAATGTCGTCGATAGTTTTGATTTGATTGCATGCTGGAAAACATGAGAAAGATGAGTTTTGGGTCTTTGTATGCCGCGTAAGATGGAAGTCTCGAGGCTCTGTATGTCACTTCGTTGCCTTCTTAGCAAGGTTTAATTGTGATTATATCGCAAAAGGAAGTTTTGGGTCTTAGTAAGCCATGATCCCGTTGTTGCCTTCTCCTCTAGTTGATGGAGGCGAAATATAGGGGATTTGGGTCTCTGTTGTGATTCTTTGTTGCTTCCCAAGCTCAATCGTGACTTTGCCGCACAGACGAATGTGGGAGGAGGAGAAAGATGAGAGATTCGGATCCTAGCTTCAAGTCCGATCAAGAGGTTGGACGCACAATTATTTTTAGGTCAAGATTCTTCTTCCTGGATCGTAATGTTCTAATATCACTTTGATATGATGTGACACGTGAATCGGCCAAGTTTTCACAGAAATTACAGCAAATTAATATTTTTCTTCAATAACATCAAATCAAAACAATCCAACACTAACAACTCCCACGAACACATAAGATAAGCACCTACAATTGAGAGGCAGGTGATCTCTCCCAATTCTTACAATTCGGAAGGTAGGAAATCTCTCCCGAACCCTAACCCTAACCCCAAATCTCCAAACACAATTTCATGCATAACCCTAACCTTGAGCTATTAAGCCCTATTTATTCCCAACGATAGTAATAATAGTAGACCAATTGCCCTTAGACTGATAAAAGATAAAATTGCCCTTAGGCTGGTGCGTAACATGGGTGGGCAGAGTGTGATTGAGATGATTATAGCTTGGAATACTAATTATACTAGAAATAGAGAAGAAAATATAGAGATATTGATAGGGAGGATGAAATTGAGAGAATATATAGTTTAGTAAGAAGGATACGAAAGAGAAAACATAAATGTGAGGAGGCTGGAGATTAAAAAAGTAACAAATGGGTGCACGTAGACGCATTCCATGGCAATGGTGATGATTGTAAAATATAGGAGTAAAAAGGTTGAATTGTGTAATGGTTGGCGAGATAAAAATTATGGAAAACCTTTGAAATTATATTGATGTAAAGATAATGATTTATGGACAATGAAGCACGTATTTAAAGATAGTAATCTTTGAAATTGCAAGATCCAATGGTTGCAATTGTGGAAAAGAATTCAGCTACAATTTGAACAGTGGGTTTATAGGGCATGGTTTGAACTCACAGAGAATCATACTCTCAGCAGTCATGTGATTAGAAGCGCCTGAGTTGATAGTCTGGGATATGGCTATTTTGGATTTAACCATGAGAACGTTTTCTTTTTCGGCTGTAGTAGATGTTCACGATAGATGCATTCATTTAAACGGTTTGTTGAAATTTTGGTGGTTGCTAAAACAATCTTTGAAGGAATTTAAATTTATTTTTGTTGAATGGACGTGGGACAGATGACATTGGAGTCTTAGTGGTGACAAACTGACAATGTTTCCATCAATTTCATGATTTTGTGCTATCTTTTATTTGCACCGAGGAGATTATTCCTATATCGTTCAGTACTTTTCACGTGTGTTTGTCTTGTGACAATATTACACAAAGGTTTGTTTCTATTTCTTGTGCCTATCACCTCTATAATTGAATTGGGTTACATAGGTCGTAACGGCAAGTTTTTAGAGTGTTAGTTTGGGCTCCTCCAACATTATTTCTCTTTTGCTTTCTTTTCTTTCTTTTTAAACCTCAGGGAAGACTTCTTGAACGCTAGGAATAGGCTTCTTGCTTAATATTTTCTCATGAGCATCATCTAAATTTTAATTTAGAATTTGCCCACATTCTGTTTATGCTATCTTTTATTATTGATTATCTTCCCACATTCTGTTTATGCTATCTTTTGGGCGTCGTTGTTCTATTTTATTGAAGATGTTATCACCTCACCAACGATGAGTTAAGAAGGTTTTAAGTTTATCTTGATTGAGTCATTATCTTGATATAGTTCATGAATAATGTTCTGAAACTCGAATGTGGCTTAGAGATTTTTAACAATTGAGTTGGTTTTTTTGGTGCATCTAAAATTATTTTGGTAGTTTTGTAGTGAATATACATTTCTCCAATTTTATTGGTCTTGACATTTGCTTGCCATGACGACAGCGTACTAATTCTGACTTTCCATGTCTGGAATTTGGGGTCTTTTTCATTTGATGAGTGAGCTGCTTTTGTAAGATAATATTCCTTGCTTTTGACACAAACAAGCAAACAAGCAAACATTATTCATTGAGATTTTTAGATGAAGTTTTACTCATTAAGCTTGTCGCTGATTATGAGAGCATACGTTTTTGATGACTTGGTGCTACTGATTCGGATAGCTGGACCAAGGCTAGATGACACCTTGGAGCCTCTTTTGCATCCAACCATGAGGGAAGGCACTTTTTGGATGGGAAGAAAATCACATGGAAGAACCAAGGAAATTGCCTTTTAGAAATATATGGAAGATTTTATTGATTCAATCCTACAAAAAATATACTGCAAGCTAGTATAAGTGGAAGGGAGGATCTACGATTCTCTCATGGATAATAAAAAAACTTCCCTAAATTAGAAAAGGAATAGTAAGCCATGATCTAAATGTTTGAGACGTGTGGGCAAACAGATGATGCTAAATAACAAGCAGGAAGATCTCTGGACTCCTCTGGATTCTCTACTATCTGGGACATCAGCAGCATCTTATAAATAATTTAACAAAAATATAGTTTAATCACCTCAATAACAACAAAATGATTAACAAAATGCCTTTAGATGATCAAATTAAGAAATGCTGATTCGATACTTCAGATCGAGAGCAATTTTCCCCATCCAACCTTCATCAAGGCTCATGATCCCAAGAAATAACTCAAATAAAAAATACAGAGTTTAATAAAGAAAGGCTTACAAATTGATTTCGTCAAATGAAAAATAACTTCAGGAAACCTCCAGCTATTCAAAACAACATAGAAGGGAAGAGAACGATGCATAAAGAAAACAAATGAGAACATTTGGAGCAGGAATTTGTGAGAACTTAATTGTAAAAAGGGAGCATAGGGAAGCAGGGAAAGAAAGTTTCAAGTGAAAGAAATTGAGGCCATACCTGTCAAATGCTGCAATGCTGTGAAAACTGGTTTCCCTGTAATCCATATTCTTCCAGCTGCCCATGCCACCAAAGTTCCGCTCATTGCCTGAACCGTGAATTTCCTTTTGAGCACCATGCCATTAAGCAGCAGGCAACCCTCGTATTTTGCTATGTATTTCTGTGAAAGTTAACTGCTGGACGTCTACTATTTTTTTTCAACTGTGATGAAACTTCTAGCTATGGGAATCACTGTTTTGAAATTAGACGAATAAAAAATGCTTTGGAATTAATGTTAAGGGGAAGTGACAAAGAAGTGAAAAAACATCTGCCCGTGCAGCAGCTATAACTCTCCTATATCACTGAGATTTGATTTTTTCTGTGACCAGGTCTCAATGGAAGATGAATTGGAGGGAATTATTCATTGTTCTGCCACAATTTGAAAGTTAGGGAAAGAACTAATTGGTTAGAACGTCAGTTTTTCTTAGTTTGAATGCTACCTCAAGTAATGGGCAGCTCAAATGAGTAAACATTGCATAGTAGTTCAGTTTTATTCAGTGCTAAAACTGATGTTTGACTTGGTCTTTATTGAATGGCAAGTCATACCATTTATACCATGAACCTCGAGTTGATCAAATACTAGTTTTTACACGAGGAAAATTTAATACTAGTTATGACTTTACATAGAGGCAATGAGTTATGTACTAAGCTTGTAAAGTTTAAATGAATTATTAAAAGAAGCCGGCTTAGTTAATACATCAACATTAGTTATGTCCAAAAGCTGCTTTTGGTTACACAGCTTTCTTTATAAAAAAATAATTAGGTGGCTGAAGATTATTAGCATCGGGAAACTCTCAGACGTCATCCTTGCAGAAAGTTCGCAGTGTAGATTTATTTTTTATTGGTATCTTGTTTCATCCTCTATTATTAAGGGTTGCATTTATAAAATCCTTTCATTGTGATTTAGCTTTCTATTGTTTTTATTCTTTTTGTTAGAAATAGTCTATTCATTACTGGTCAACAGCCGAGAGGTAGGTAGGTAGTTCCTTTTTTCTATTTTTATTTAACTAGCTGTAGAATAATGCTAGGATCCACTGCATTGTTTGGATGAGTCATTTGCAGTCTATTAAAAATGATACTCTTTAAGATCAAATTTCCTACAAACCTCTAAAGGTAAAACGCAATTAAGCAACTAAGTTCCATGCTTTCTGGTTATAAGAACTAGTAGAAGGATGCTCTATGATATTATTAAGTGTTATGTTTGGGGCAATTTTGTGAGGCAGTAAAACGGAGATTGCAGAGATGACAACTCTTGAGGCAGACATTGCAAAACTACTTGTAACATTGATCAAGAAATTTGTGATTGCAGGAGCATGCATTATTTATACCCGAGCGCTGCCATTAAGTGCTATTATCAGACTGAAGGTGAATGGTGTTCTGACTTGACTTCAAAATTGGTTAAGAAACATGGTTGTTCGCCATTATGAGCTATATAAAATGATCATTCTTCGTTGGTCATTTTTTGTTCTCTATTACTTGATACATTTAGGTGGTTTCAAAAGAGATTGATTTTTACAAGCAGATCTTATTGACTCGATAATTGTTTGTGTTTTGCTCGTTTTTAAAGCAAGACTGGCTTGAAGAATATTTTCCAGCCAAGCATAAATATGGGCCTGCTCATTTATTTTTTGTTTTTCAAGCACTTTTTATATATAAAAAAATATACATGTTTACATTCATCCATAAATATATACAAAATAATATGTACAGGTTTATTTTAGCTATGTATTTTACTATTATAAATTATGAAGTGTTCTATATAATTATGGGCAACGTATGTTTTGAATTTTACTGTGCTTAAAAGACATACAATGAAAGTCACAATTTATTCATATTCCACTTCTTACGGCCTTAGCTCTTTCTTAAATTTGTATTTTAATTGTTTTTCTAGTGTGATCTTCTGTGAGGCTGTTGCCATATATGGTGTCATTGTTGCCATCATTTTGCAAACCAAGTTAGAAAGTGTAGCACCATCCCAAATATATGAAGCCGAGTCTCTGAGAGCTGGTTATGCCATCTTCGCTTCTGGTATCATCGTCGGCTTTGCAAATCTTGTTTGTGGGTTAGTTCTGATCCTCGACCCCTATGATATTAATAAACTAATTAAAGTGTCAAAATAGTCCCCAGACTACTTAACATGGCGCCATTTTAATCCCCGAGTCTTTCAAAGTGCCAAATTAGTCCCCATACTCTTCATATGAATTGAAATAGTCCCTAGAAAAGACTATTTTAGAACAGTCCAGGGACTAAATTGGCACTTTTATAGGCCTGCTGCAAGAAGTTAAGGGGTTTTTTTCACACTTTTTCATAATATAATTTATTTAAGTTGTCAAAATATAAATGTTTTCTTATCAAGCTTGAAAAGATGCTTGTGAAACAGGCTTTGCGTTGGAATAATTGGGAGCAGTTGTGCTCTCTCCGATGCCCAAAATTCCTCACTCTTTGTGAAGATTTTGGTGATTGAGATCTTTGGCAGCGCGCTTGGTTTGTTTGGAGTGATCGTGAGCATAATCATGTCCTCTCAGGCAACCTGGCCTGCAAAATCTGGATGATGAGCCATACCATTCATCCAAAATCAGTTGATTGTGTTTCAGCTTTTTGTGGTAAAAATACTTTGCGAGCCATGCAATTCCTCAAATCTTTCTTGTAAACATTCTCTTGTAAATAAGATATTCCTTTGGCTTTTTGTACGCATGAGGTTTCTGTCGAATTTTTCCTGTATTACTGTGTTAGTTTTAAATGTTATCAGCCATGGAAGATAGACTTTTCTGCCCGCTTATTCAAGTGCTGTGTATGTTGAGCGTTTTGTAACTTAATTTTTAGGTGAGCTTTTTGCAACTTAATTTTTAGTGAATTGGTTTGACTTATATCAATACTGCATGCTTGGTCTTCAGTTACCAATAATAGTTTATTTCGTTGAGCCATGTAAATGGACATGTTTATCCTACATGACATGTAATGAGCAATCTTTAAGGGGCTGTTTGTTTTGATGTAAAATGGCTGCAAAATAAATACAGGACTTCTAAACTTTTACTGTTTGGTAATCAATAATTTAAAAGTAAAATAGAAATATCAGGGAATTAAAAATTGTAAGACCAGTTAAAAAACTCGCACTACTCATCACCTTCGCTCGCTCGTGATTTTATGTAAAGAGGTGCTCCTTTCGTTTGTTCCCTTGCTTGCCTTCTCCTTCGTTCGCAGCTGCCTTATGGTCGTTACTTTCATTAACTTCAAATAAGTTGTGTGTTTGCTGCCTTGTGCAATCCTTCTCTGTTGTTTGTGGTGCCTCACAATTTTTCCATTCGACTCTGCCGCATTTGGTTCTCTGCCTCGCCGATAATATTTCTGGTAAATTCCTTCATTTTTAAAAGAAGAGGGATTTGCATGCTCGGCTGTCGCACCGGCCTAGCTTGCTTGAGAATCTTCTGCTAGAAAATTGTGTGCTTCCCTGTTCGATGTACAACTTGCACCATTTCCGTCTGTAATCATTTGGTTACTTTACTTGATTGTAGGCTCCCTATGAGTAGAATATTTGCAACTGGAAGTTACTTTCTTATGAGATATATGGACCATTTATAGCTTAGAGTTTATTTCTGCTCTCTCTGTGTATGTTGCCGTGAGGAACTTCATGATTGAAGTGTCCTTTTGATTCAAACACATACTTTCCAAGTTATGTTCTTTCTTATAAATATTAAATTTTTTTCACATTTACTCTCTCTCTATATGAAACTGGGAAATTAGAGCTATTGCTGAATAAGTTCCATTTTTGGCTAGGATCATTTGGTTATACATGTATTGAGTCGGTTAAAAGGATTCTTACTTTTGGAATTTGTAACAATTTGGGTTATTAAGGCTTATTTAAATCCATAAATTTTCCTTGTAATCTTTCTGCTGGTTTTTTCTTCTATGAAACTGCTTTGTTTTGTGTTTGCTAACTTTGAATTTGGAAAATGTTTTGACATTTTAAGTCACATTTGTGGTGTCATTTGCCCATTTTGTTGCGTAGGAAGCGTTCTTTGCCATGACATCATTTAGTTTAAGATCTGCTAGATGTTTGCATGTCATGATTTGCTGGTAGACATAGGTTTACATGGAGTGAAGAAAGATGCCCTTTTGTAATCTTTATTTTTAATTTTTCAATTCATCAGTCTAATATTACTGTGCATCCTATGGTTTTTCTGATTGCAAATGAGAACAGGTGCATTACTTTAACAATTGCTAGACTAATTGAAATTCACAGTTGCATCCATACATCTGATCATACTATCTTACATAATATACAGATGCAATGATTTTCATGTAGGGCTGTCAGAACGGCTCGTTGTTCAAGAACAGCTCGTGTTCGGCTCGTTCGCTAAGGTAACGAGCCCAACACAAACAAAAATTTGTTCGTTCGTGTTCAGCTCGTTTTAGCTTGAAATACTACTCATCAATTATATATATTTATTTATTTATTTATGAGTAATATTTTTTAAAAAATTTAATTGACCCTAAGGCAGCTAAAATTTATAATCAATTAAAAGTATTAATTATGAAAATATAATAATAATTATTAATTTAGATTCAAATGATGTTTTAATATAAAAAAAAAAATTTTAAATCTTGTCCCAACCCTTAACATCTTATGATTAAGTTATTAGAGTTGTTAAAACGACTCTTTATTTGTAAACAGCTCGTGTTCGGCTCGCCAAGCAAACAAACCGAGCGCGAACACACTATTTGAGCTCAAAATATAAACGAGCAGAACACGAGCTGAGCTCAGGCTCGCTCATGTTTCACTCGTTTACTTCATTTTATTAGATCAAAATCAAGAAGGCACGAGCTTCCATAAAGAATCATAATAATCCAAGATAAATTATAGAAAATTTCGCTATCTTATCGAGATTTCTAACGAAATTTTGTTTGTCGCCCAACGACACCAAAATCACTCAATTCCGTAAAAAAATGAAATATTTATGGCTGAATTAGCAAGAGAGGGTGGTTTATGAGTTTATTCATGTTTTTCTAGCCTTAAGAGAGGTATCGAACTTATTTATGTTGAGACTGCTAATGCTCGTGTGTTTTATGTGTATCGGATTGGCATTGAGATTAGTAGCCCATGTTCTAAATTTTTGCTCTCATCAATTAAATCAAGATATTCAAATGCTTTTCTCATGGCTTATTTTCATCGTAAGTTCTTTTAATCTGTTGGAACTTTTTTGATAAAATTTACAGTAAAAAATTGTACCATTACTAGTGATGATTAATGTTTTTTTTTATTATTGGCATAGGATTATAGGCAACTAATGAACATGCAGCACGAAGTGTCGCTACACTAATCATAAAAAAATCACATGTATTGTGAGTATCAGTGTTTTAAAAGGCGTGGGCGTTGGGTGAGGGTATTTTAGTTGTTGCGGGGCTAGGCGTAAGCCCCAAAGCGTCGGCTTAAGTCCGATGATATAAAAAAATAAGGGATATAAATATTAAGTGATAAAAAAATGAACTAGTTGCGCTTAAGAAAAAAAATTATTAAGAACTTGTACTCTTTTTTTTTTTGGAAATGAACTTGTGTTCATTCAATTTAAAACAAGTCTTCTATGAATAGAATCTTCAAGATATTAACATAAATCTACTATAAAAAGTAGAAATATATAAAAATAAGTAAACATGTTTGAGCAAAAAAAAAAAAATATTGTGTTAATTGATCTAACTCCTTGAATGTTACTAAGGGTCTGTGTGGGGCAGCTGAAGCTTATTGAATAATTTACTGGTAAGCTGATTAAAATAATATGTTTATAAACTTGGTGCGGTGGCTATTACATTTTTTTTTTTTTTTTCAAAAGTCAAACAGAAAGCTACCACCGCACCTAGATATGTGCAGTGTGAAAATGTTGGTTTCAGCATTTTGAAAAGACATAAGCTGTCAAAATGCAATTTATACTAATAGACCTGTTGCGTTTTCAAAAGACACCTCATTGATTGTTGCAACTTCATCTTTAAGTATCCAAGTTCTTAATTCATGCATTATAAGTCGAATAAAATGAGGTCCAAAGTTAGTAATTGCTTCAAGCATAGAAATATAATATGGGTCATTGGTAACAATAAATATCAGTCTGACTGAGTAGCATAATCTACCAGTTGTCCTACATGCTTCTTTTCTTTCATCTTTTTCCATGCCAAATTTAGAGAAAAATTCCTAGCTTATGTTGTGGTGAAAGAATCTATTGTAGTTGCAGAAACTGGAGCAGGGGTTTTGTCGACAATTGGTTGGGATTGTGAGAAGGAGCCACAAGGAACATGCTAGAGTTTCTGTTTTCCTGTGAGAATTGGAGAGAGCACGGAGAGATAAGAGGTGAAGGGAGATTTTGATGTGGGAAACAGTGAGAAAGCATGAGCTAGGGATGTATGTCTTGTTGGTTTGTGAAGGTGATGAAAAAATAGGAATGGTGCAGGTTGTGGAATTACGCTCCTTATTATTATTTACTTTAATTCTATTTAGTACTTGTTATATTTGGTCATAGTATAAAAAGGGTAATTCCTTAATTATATGTATTTATGTTTATTCCATAATTATAGGAATTACTTAATTGTAGGAAGATTTCTTTCCTCTTTTTATCTCTTGTCCTCGCCTATTTATAAGTGAATTATCTATGTATTCAGTGAGAAAAATGATTATTCAAAATTCACATGGTATCAAAGCCATCAAAGGAAAGCCTCTCCCGCTTGGCTCGATCACGGCCCTTCTCTCCCGCGATCGTCCTTGTCCGAGTGCTGCCCTAGTTTGCGCCTGCCCCGATCGTCCGCATCCGAGCGCCGCTCCTCGTCCAATCGACCGATTGCGCCTCTTTCCGATCGTCCGTGCTTCTCCCGCCATCGTCTGTGCTTTTCTCACGATCTCCCGCGATCGTCCGTGCTCTTCCACAATCCCGCAATCTCCCGCTTCTCCCTCGATCTCTCGCGATCGTCCGCGTCCGATCGTGAGCGCTGACTCTTCTTCTGAGATCGAGCACAGCCAGTTCCAGCCGTACTGCTCGTCCGTGCAACCTCATCTATGGTCATTCTGCTGGCCACCTCTCCTCTCCAATGACTAAGCCATGCCTGCAACTCCTCCTCCACTAGTGATGTCACTTCTAGCCACCCCTCCGCGGCTGGGTCTCCATTGCCCAGCAATTCAGACAGTAATTTTGTCCTCATCACCAACCACAAACTCACCGGCCCGAATTACCTCCAATAGTCGCAGTCAGTCATGATCTTTGTATGCGGCAAAGGCAAAGATGACTACCTCACTAGTGATGCTCCAGCTCCGATGACGACAGATCCGTCATACAAGACTTGGAAATCCGAGAATAAATGGTTATGATCTGGCTTGTTAACTCAATTGCACTTGATATTGGCAAAAATTTTCTTCTCTATGGCACTGCTAAGGAAATTTGGGATGCTGCCCTTGAGACCTATTCTAATGCGGACAATACAAGCAAACTATTTGCTGTTGAGACCATTCTTCATGACTTTCGTCAAGGTGATCTCTCCGTCACCCAATATTTCAATACTCTTACTCGATATTGGCAACAACTAGATCTATTCGAGGTGTACCCTTGGAAGTGTCCCGAAGACTCTGTCATACTTCGCCAAATCATAGAACAGAAACGCACCTTCAAGTTTCTTCTCGGCCTCAAATCTGAGTTTGACCAGACTCGCTCACGGATTTTGAATTTGAAACCTCTTCCAACAATTCGTGAAGCTTTCTCCGATATACGCCGCGAAGAGAGTCATCAAAAGGTCATGTTAGGTGCTTCCTTGTCCACTACAGCCCTCGACGGGTCTGCACTTGCTACTCATATTCCATCCACAGACAACCGCCAATGCCAGGGCCGCCCTTGGTGTGACCACTGTCGCCGTTCTGGCCATCCCCGGTGGCAAACCCGCCAATGGGAAATCCAAACGGGATCATCAGGAAGCTGCCACCAGCACCACCGAAGCCTCTCCACGCACGAGCCCATTCAGCGAAGAACATATTCATGCCCTCAAGAAGATGCTCGGTCAATTGTCACCAGTCCAGCCTACTAGTGTGGCATCGGGTGTCACCGGCCTTGTTACCTATCAAGGTATTTCCTCATCCGCTTTCGTGTGGGATTCAATCTCTTCTCTCCCCTGGATTGTTGACTCAGGTGCCTCCGATCATATGACCGGGGATGTCTCCTTATTAATGGATTACCGGCCGTATAATCCGACCCTCACTGTTTGGATTGTTGATGGATCAGCCTCCAAAGTTGCTGGTCTTGGTTCTGTCTGCATCTCTCCCGATTTATTCCTCACTTTTGTGCTTCATGTTCCTACTTTGGATTGCAATCTGATCTCTATTAGTAAGCCCACTCCTGATTGTCATTGTGTTGCTAAATTTTTTCCATATGTTCATGAATTTCAGGATTTGAAGTCGGGGAGGATGATTGGCAGTGCTGAGTTGCGCAGTGTACTCTATCTCCTCAACAAACCCTATGTCAGTCTAGTCTCACCCACCGATTGTATTCCAGTATCAAGTCTGTCTTGCTTAAATCCGCTTAGTACATCTGTATTCCATT
This sequence comes from Phalaenopsis equestris, assembly GCF_001263595.1. Classification (NCBI taxonomy): domain Eukaryota; kingdom Viridiplantae; phylum Streptophyta; class Magnoliopsida; order Asparagales; family Orchidaceae; genus Phalaenopsis; species Phalaenopsis equestris. Next base: position 895,462 of record NW_018164652.1, read on the forward strand.
ACAGCGTTAATAATGATAGGGCAGTATCAAGTCTGTCTTGCTTAAATCCGCTTAGTATATCTGTATTCCATTCCAGCGTTAATAATGATAGTGAAATCATGTTACTTCATTATCGTTTAGGTCATCCCAATTTTATGTACCTAGGGAAACTGTTTCCTCATTTATTTATTAATAAAAGTCATACCTTTTTTAATTGCAAATTTTATCAACTTGCCAAACACACTCGTACTTCATTTCCTCGATTAGCATACAAAACCACTCGTCCCTTTTCTCTTATTCATAGTGACGTCTGGGTCCTTCTCGTGAAAAAAAATATTTCTGGGGCCCAATGGTCGTGTCCTTTATTGATGATCACACATAGGTGACATGGATCTATCTTATGCATGACAAATCCGAGGTAGGACCAATATTTCGTGCATTCGATCAAATGATACTCACTCAATTTGACACAAAAATCTAGGCTCTCAAAACAGATAATGCACGAGATTTTTTCAACACCTCCCTAGGAACTTTTCTTACTCAACATGTCATCCTTCACCTTAGCACATGTGTTGATACTCCCCAACAAAATGGGGTTGTTGAGCGGAAAAATCGTCACTTGTTGCAGGTAGCCCGCTATCTCATGTTTATCAGATCGGTCCCTAAATGTTATTGGGGGGAGGCAACATTGACCGCTGCCTACCTCATAAATCGGATGCCCTCTCGTATTCTGGGTTTCCGTAGTCCAATTGATGTTCTCATTCGCTCCTTTCCAACTACATGTACACTCTCTTCAGTTGTCCCTACCAAAGTATTTCGTTGCTCCGTCTTTGTTCATATTCACAAACAACACCGCAGTAAATTATCTGTCAAATGCATATTCATAGGGTATTCGACCAACAAGAAAGGCTACAAGTGTTATTGTCCTTCAACTAAAAAGGTCTATAATTCTATGGATGTCACATTTTTTTAGCATCAATTATACTACCAAGGGTCTGTCATTCAGGGGGAGAGTAGTCGTAG
>NW_018164652.1:896516-899290 GCF_001263595.1 Phalaenopsis equestris
TCTCCTATTCAACCTCCTCAGTCTACACAACCCACACCTTCTCCTATTCAACCTCCTTTGTCTACACAACCCACTCCTCAGAAACTTTGGGTCTATACAAGACGAAACAGAACTGCTTAAAGAATAGAGAACCTAACACCGCTTCCAACTGTTGTCCAAGAATCTAATCCGGCTCCAAAACCCTCTGAAACTCACTCAGGTACGGAATCTATAGACACTAGTGATTCTGAGCTTACCCCGCCTGTGAAAGATCATTCTGATGTTCCTTGCACTCTATTGCCCGATTTGTTTCATATGAGAGGTTATCTCCTCCCTATCATGCATTTGTAACTGCTATTGACAACATAAAGGTTCCAAACTCTATTCAGGAAGCTCTCTCACACCCGGAATGGAGAAAAGCTGTGAATGAAGAAGTTGTTGCACTAGAAAAGAGTGGAATGCGGATTGTGTATGATTTCTATTAGTAAGCTCACTCATGATTGAACATTTCCATCATGAGTGATTTCTATTGAATGACGATAACGATTTAGATAAGACAAAATTTTCTTATTTCATTTTTTTTATTATTTTAAATGAGGTGGTTGGCTCCTATTGGATGAAGGTGGAGGGTAAGGAAGTGAGTTAGGCTGTGTGATTGCTCTAGAAGGAAACGAGGGATTTAAAAATTTTATTTTATTTTAATTTATTTTGAAATTTTCTTATTTAAAGTTCTCGATTTATGTGCCAATAATTTATGAATGAAAGCCTACACAATATGGGTGTCCTCTCCAGGCACACTCGACTTTTTGGATATGCTCACACAATCTATTTCATCAACAGAGTCATTTGAAAAAAAATTGTCGACAGTTGAGACATTTCAGAGCTAAATTGCATGTGTTATATCAATGACCTGTCATATTCTTCGTGCTCCCTCCTTTCTGATCATGGTAGACCCTTTTTAGGCAATCTTGATCATCAAGACCAGGTTGTGCAATCCATTTTACGAACATAGGTCATCTTGGCAACTTCAATAGTGGTTAAAGTGACTTAATTTTTATTTGTGAATTGTCGTATTCATTGTTCACAATTTTTCCTACGCTTGGCTGATTTAACATATGAAATGTATATATTGAGGCCAACAAATTTCAATTAAGATCTTTCAAAAGAGTCAAATACGCACGGTGTCTCATAACAAAAGCAACAATTTCATCATTTCAGGAAAAAATGAAAGTTCCTCAATTGAAATCAGTCTTTTGTTTTTTACAAAACAATATCAAACATTTCAATCGTAAATCATATAATTTAGGCCTACCAACTTCATGATGTAGAAGGAAAATTCTACATCATTTCTTGATGAACTTGAAATTCAAAGTCCCAATTTGAACTGACCTTGATAAAAACACAGTTCATCTTTATATACCATGTTGGAGAATTCACCATTTCTCACTGCTCTCAATTGAAAAGTATCATCAAATATACATTTTAGCTTGAATCATAATCATGCTCGTTGTGGACAATTTTGATGGACCTGAAATTGAACTCGCTAGAAATGTCTTGTTGTTTTGCTTGAAACAGAGATCTCCAACGAAGCACGCTTTGCTGTAAATCAACAAGAGGCTCCAGGGTGGACAACTACCCTTAGAGTTCACAATTTCTCTATATAAATAATAATTTCTAATTTTTTTTTCTTATGTAATTTAAACATTTAATAATTTGATGATGTTAGGGATGGGAATTGCTCCCCTTGGCCACCCCTCCATATAATTTTTTATCCAATACTTAAAAAAATAAGACATTTGATAATTGTGTTCACCCCAAAATAAAATTAGTTCCATTTTTCTTCTTCAAACATTTTTAATCATTACTTCTAAAATTATCCAAAAATGTCAAATCAATCAAGCCAATATATCTTTTTACAAATCAAACAAAAAGCAAAACACATGAATATAAAGCTTAGATAACAAAATGCAAAATTAGTAATTACATGGGACGATTGAAACTCCACTGCTTCAAAAAATGAAAATCCTGCAAAAAATTGCAAGGATCAATACGACCTAACTAGGTATCTTTCGCTCTCTGTTGTGTACTTCGGCACAGTCCCCAAAGGCCAAAAGCCTTCATGATTATGTTGAGTATATCTTTGGTTGCTGATTATTTGTGATCATCTCAACAAATAAATTCCTTCATTCAAAGCACTTTTTTACAAGTTCATATTTTTGTCTGTCCAACATGATAATAGACCTCAGAATACCAATTTCAGATGACGGCTCTTTAAATTTTTTCAAAAATACAACTTTTGAGTGCTGGACAATTTGTAGTGGAGGTAGGAAGATCACATTCAATTTCTATATGAAAAAAAAAAAAATTGGAAGACTTTGATTCATTCCTCATTCAAGCCGCTACATTGACATCTAAACGAGCAAGTTGATCAACAAAATGGTCCTCCCCAAAAAGGTGTACTCATAATGAATAACATTATACTAAATTTTCAATCTTATTCTATAATAATATGCAACAACAACAACAACAAAAAAACCTTAATCCCACTACGTAGGGTCAGCTACATAAATCCTTTTTTCTCTATTGCGTCCTATTTAGTGTCATATTTTCATTTAGTTCTAATAAATTAACATCATTTTTATACAATAAGCCCAAGTCTTCCTAGGTCTGCCTCTGCCTTTCTTAACATAAGTCGAAACTAAAACATCTACTCTCTTAATCGGATCATCAGATGGTCGACGTTTAATGTGACCAAACCATCTAAGACGACTCTCTCTAATTTTATCTGTCACTGG
>NW_018164652.1:899360-933776 GCF_001263595.1 Phalaenopsis equestris
TTTTGTCTCTAAATGTAAAGCCACTCATCCACCTAATCATTCTCATCTCTATTATGCTTCTCTTTCTATTATGCTTCTCTTTTAAAGGCCAACATTCAACGCCATAGAGGATTGCAGGTCTCACCACCATCTTAAAAAATTTTCCTTAATGTCTCTAAGTGGTACTTTTCTATCACAAAAAAGGCCTAAAGGATTCCTCCATTTCAACCAACCAACTTGATTTCTACTAATAACATCTCCATCTATATCACCATTGCTTTGAAAAACAGACACAATATATCTAAATCGTTCACACCTTTTAATAATTTGATCACCCAAAGTTACACTTTTGTCACTAAAGCTACTGCTACTAAAATTACATTCCATGTATTCAATTTTAGTTATACTTAAATGAAGGCCTTTAAAATCCAATGTAGACCTCCATAATTCAAGTTTTTCTTGGGCTTTTTCTCTCGTCTTACCCACGAGAAGAATATCATCAACAAAAGGCATACACCAATGTACATCCTCCTGTAAATGTCCAGTAAGACCATCCATTACTAAAGCAAAAAGATATGGGCTTCAAGCTGATCCCTGATGAAATCCAACTAAAATAGAAAAATATTTGGTTAATCCTCCTTCTGTTCGAACACAAGTAATAGCTCTAGTATACATATCTTTAATCAATATAAGCCATATCAACACCTTTCTTCTGAAGAACGCTCCAAAGGACATCTCTTGGAACCTTATCGTAAGCTTTTTCTAAATCAATAAAAATTAAATGTAGATCCTCTTTATTATCTCTGAACTTCTCCATCAAACCTTTCAATAAAGGTATAGCTTCCATGGTAGACCTGCCTGGCATAAAACCAAATTGATTATGAGAAATTTTTGTAATACGTCTTAACCTATGTTCAATTATCTTCTCCCATAATTTTAAAGTATGACACATCAACTTAATTCCTCTATAATTTGCATACTCTTATGCATCCCCTTTATTCTTAAAAATGGGGACCAAAATACTCCTCCTCCACTTCTCAAGCATCTTTTTAGTTTTTTAAATAATATTAAAGAGTTTGGTAAGCCAAAAAACTCCCAAATCTCCTAAATATTTTCACACTTCAATTAGGATATCATCAGGTCCTACAGACTTTCCACCCTTGGCTTTCTTTAAAGCTACCTCAACTTCTTTTTTACTAATGCGATGGTAAAAATGAAATGTTTTATTTTTATTAATGATATTAAGATCATTAAAGTCGATCATATTTTCAAAAACTTCATTACAAAGTTTATCAAAATAGCACACCCACCTACGTTGAATATATTTTTCTATGAAAAGTACTTTTTTTATTTTCATCTTTAATACACTTTACTTGGGTTAAATCTTTAATTTTCTTTTCTCTTTGTTTGGCTAGTTCATACATAAATTTTCCACCCTCCTGAGTATCTAATTTATCATAAAGATCAATAAAAGCAGAACTTTTAACGTCCCAGATAGTTATTTTAGACTTCCTGCACGTCGTTTGATATTTTTCCCAGTTCTCTAAGATTTTACAATTAAACCAATTTTTATAACATAAATTCTTATATTTTATCTTTTCTTGCACATTATTATTCCACCACCAATTATTTTTATTTATAAAAACTTTTTCTTTTGATTCCCCAAGTACATCTTTTACTAATTGTTTAATAGTATTTGTTATTTCATCTCACATAACATTTACTTCTTCATGAAAATCTCAAATTTTTAAATCTTGAATTTTAATCATACAAATAATTTTATTGTGTCATTTAAGTTCCTCCATCTTATTCTACGATGATGAGTCATATCATTCTTTATTTTACAACTCTTCATCTTAAAATCTAGAACTAATAATTGATGTTGGGATACTTAAATTCTCACTTGGAATGATCTTACAATATTTACAATCTCGACGATCTCTTCTTCTCATAAGAAAATAATCAATGTGTTTTATTAGATTCATTCTTATAAGTAATAAGATGCTAATTTCTTTTCTTGAATAAAATATTAGTAATAACAAAATCATACACTAAAGCAAAATCTAAAATGACTCTACCTTTTTCATTCGTCACTCCAAAATTGTAGCCACCATGAATATTTCTGAAATCTTCTACCACCTCGACAAGTCCATTTAAATCTCCTCCAATAAAATTTCTTTCTTCAAGAGGTATCATTTGTATTAAGTCTTCTAAGTCATTCTACAATTTAACTTTTGTCCATATATCTAGACTTAACTGAGGAGCATAAGCACTTAAATTAAAAATCTTAGAATCAATAATAATCTTAAGGGAAATAATTCTATCACCAACTCTATTAATTTTTACAACATTATCTTTCAAATTATTATCTATAATTACACCTACACCATTTCTAGTGTGACTCTTACCAGAATACCAAAGTTTAAAGCCTAAGTTATCAATCTCCTTAGCTTTTTCTTCTACCCATTTAGCTTTTTGAATGCATAAGATATTAATCTTTCTATGCATCATAATATCAACTAATTGCATTAATTTGCCATTGCGAGTACCTATATTTCAAGATCCTAGCATATTTTTAGTTTTATTAGTTTCATAGACTAACTTCTTTACTTGTATCCGTCTCTTGCTTATTTGACACTACACCTAGGCGCCGATGCAGTGACCCTTGCACACTTGTCACTGTTGTCGGTCGCCAAATTGGAAATTGTCGGTTGTCAGAATGGAAATCTCGATGCCTGGTTTAATTTAATTTATATATATGTAATTTGAAAAAAAAAATAGTATTTTAAATTTTACAAATACAAGATCAAACCGATCTCATATCCTCAGTAGTTTAAATAAACGAGCATAATATCGCAAGCAATGCATCTATCCCGAAGGGTAGACACACTACATATTGGTCAGACTCGATCAAATAAACTAAAGAATTTATCTGTGAAAAATAATTTTTTTTTATGTTGACCGACAAGTTTCCCTGTTTAATACGAAAAATTAAATAGGGTTTATATTAAGTTGGATTCTTAAAGTTTCATATAAGGGCAAGCCCCTATAGTTAATTAAATCTTAAATGACCAAAGTAACATAAGAAAAATCTTGATTTGTATCAGAAAATAACACCTTCATGAGTTTTAAAGGTTTGGATTTTCAAAGTTGGACAAAGGGGTGTCAAATAGTAGAAGATCAAATTTGGAACATTTATTACGCAATCCAAAGGAAGAAAGACAATCCCGAGGAAAACCTCAGTGACTTCCCAAGTTATCCTACTGTTTGGCTTCAGTCTTGGAGAGAAATTATTTAAATGTTATATCCTGTCAATTTTATTAATTAGGACTTATATTTGTGTGAAACGATCACACAAATAGTCTGGAAGATGTGAGAGTTTAGGTCGTGAAGAACGACAACCTCAGAATCCTAAAACGAGTTAGAGCTTAAATTATATAGCACAGCTATACAAAAACCTAAAGATGAGTTGAGGATTTATGTCGCACTAGGCGGACAACCTCAAAAACCTATGACTTGTTTAATTTTTAAGGGAAGATATGCTGTTGTAGATCCTCATGTTGTTGTAGATCCTCATGCTGTTGTAGAAGGCATCCTACAAAGCTAGCTCTAGGCTTCTCGGTGAAGTAGTATTCGGTGAAGTGGTAGTCCTAAAGTCTAATGTTTAAAAGTTTAAATGACAGGTTTACAATTCAATCAGGGGGGTTAAAGTTGATTAGAGCGACACCGGTTAAGATCACACGGTTCCCTCGTTTCAATATCACTATTTTCTTCTGAATTTACTTAGCTTAAACTTGTTGTAAAACTCATTTAAATTGGGGAGATCTCCTTAGCAACCGTGGGTTACCTCCTCCGACAGACTCCCGTAAATTCAAAATGACGTTTTAAGTTTAGTGACATTTCAAAGGATTTATGGTTACCTTTGAAACAAATTATTTTAGATTTTTTAAAATGTTGATTAATTTTTAAAAAGTTGTTTTGATTTTGCAAGCAAAGTAAGGTGCACACCCAAGCAGTTATAATATTTTGTAGTGAAAGGAAATTGCATAAAGAAAACTGACAGGAAATAAATAACACTATTAAAAGCGTACTTGTTATAAATTTTGTGGAATTGAGAATAGTTGAAGGTGTATCTAACAAACCCCGAACTATGACTTATTGAGTCATGAAAGATCTTAGTGGATGATATAGACCAAAATATAGCAAGTTCAATTTGTCCTTCAAAATATTCAAGAGATTCCAAAGTGTTCGGGGAATGAGCCTGAACTACTTCAAAGATCTCTTGAAACATTTGAGTTCATTTTGAACCTTACCATATTATTCCATTAATCTTTCGAGGTTAAATTAAAAAGGTTACCCTGCTACTTCGTGAACTTTAACATTCTGATTATCTCAAGGGCAGGATACTCAATTAATCAGTTGATATTTCATTTAAGAGAATGTCCCTAAGGCAAGTTTAGGTCATTAAAGATTTTGTACCCACCAGTAAAGTTGGGCTAGTAGTGCTTAGAGTTGTTTATCATCAATCATATTATCCATCTAAATCTCATCAAATGAAATTTAAATATCAAGCCTAGATCATTACCATGCCCTTAACAATTTCAGTGGGATAAAGTGACAATCATTAAAATTTTAAATTTAAGTGATACATATCCTTACTGAAAGATCATATCATCTAAATTGTGGACTTAAAATAAGTGAACTATCATTCTCCTAACTTAAGCCCATCACTTCATAATAATCTGATTTTGATTAATTTCCAAGTCTCGATAATTTAGAAAATTATAATTTTATTCTTATTATGGAAAGACGGCGAGTTGATTTCTACATTTTAACTCATTATGTTTCAATCAACCAAACATATTCATTAGGATCAAGATTACCCATTTTTCCCTTTGGTTAATCCTAAATTTGATTGAGGCACAAAAGTCAAATCAAAATCTAAATTTACCACTTTAAGCTTGGGGCTCTCCACCTCATAACTTATTAAGCATAACTCAAATGACTTTAAAATTTTTAGAGTACCCTATCCATAGAGTAATTAAAGTGTTGGAGGAGAAAATGTGGTTTTTAAATTTTAGTTTAATTTAAATGATCATTTTAATTAAAAAAATAAGATCTTCAAAATTAATTTATTTAATCAATCAAAGTAAAGTTTTTGGTTTATGAAAAAATTATTAGAGATTCCCTTAGGTAAGATAAAACACTTAGGCAAAATTCCATGATTTTTTTAATTAAATTTTATCTATTATTTAATAATTTTGTGATTTAATTAAATGGAAAAAATGTTTTATTTACAAAAATTATTTTCTTATATTTTTATTAAACCTTCCTGTGTCTAGAGAACTCAGAGAAACAAATTTTATATTTTTATGATTTTTAATTTATTTACTATAATTATTTTAGTGGAAAAATGAGAAAAATGTATTTTTAGGCCTTTAAAAAAATATTTTTAACTTAGAAAAATTAGAAAAAATATTTTAATGAGTCCTAAGTGATCAGGAAACCATTAAGAACATTTTGAAATGTTTTTGCATTTTTGGTGTTTTTAATTATTTTTTAATTTAAAATATAGCTAAAAAAACAAGTATTTTATCAAAAATAACTTTTATTTTTCCTAAGTGCTCCTGATCATAAGGAACTCAGAAAATCACTTTTCATAATTTTTCTAAGTGCATTTAATTTAATATAAGTATTTTTTATACAAAAATACAATGTTTCTTAAAAAATCAACTTTAGTACTTAAACTTAATCAATAAATTTTTAAATTTTTACAGTCGGTTAATATGATTTTTACACACAATGTGGAATTGATTTTATCAAATTTTTATCAATATTTAATTTACATAAATTAATACAAGATATACACAGTTAATTAAATAAAAAAATGTACAAAATTATTCAAACCATCATGATATTTTTCCTAAGTTTTTATGACCACAAGAAACCTACTAAAATTTATCCCATAATTTTCCAAGTGATATTTCAATTTATGTAATTAAATTAAAGCCAAAATATCCATGTTATCTTGAAAATTAGGGTTAGAAGCACAGACATGTCCTCTAACCTTGGAAAAATCAGAGAACATAGTCTCTGTCATGAGGAATGAACCCTAAAAATTTCAAGCCATGGTGAGCAATGCTTGATCGTAAATGAGCAATGCTTAGTCATAATGCATTGAAATACCCTAAAGAGTATTTAATTAATTAAAAATTAAAGAGTCAATAAATAATTTTTATTTTTGGTCCACATTATTCTCCACTATTCATAGAGCAAGAGGGTATTTATTTATTTATTTTTATGATTTTTCTATGCAAAGACATGGATTTTTTGAAGTTCTGGCATTTAAATAAATCATACAAATCTAGATTTTTCTATTTAAACTAGTCAACGCCAGCGCAACCTCGTCCTCTCCGAGCTTTCCATGCGGTGCTTTGCTATTTGACGTCGTCGGCCAGCTCAGCACCACGCGTCTCGCGATTCACGTACCAAGAGTCCATCCAGCGCGATCTCAGCCGTTCAAACGATACACGCGCGATCGGACGGTTGTGGGTTATCGTCCGCAAATGACCTAACCCGTAAGTCGTCTGCACTATAACCTTAAGATCTAGAGCTAGACAACCAAATCATTTCGGGTCTGTTCCTACACCTTTATCTACTTAAAACGAACAAATTAATACAGTTTATACAGTATGAAATACAGTAAATACATATGAAAAATCAATTTAAGCTCGGTTTAGAGTTGAGGCTCAATACCTCTATGTGAGATGGGAGGCCTCAATTAGATGGTTGTAGTAGCTTTGAATGAGTCCAACGAACCTCCAGATGATGTCCTGGGCTGTGGTGAATTTCCTAGGTATGATTTCGACCAATGCTGATTTCAGGTATTGGTCTAGAGCTAGGTTAGAGACTCTCTGTGATGGGGCTTTTGTGGGGAATCAACTCCTCTCACTCAGAGGGTGGGGATGGTGTGTGCAAGTTTAATTGAACTTCGGGGGACTGTGGAGGTATGGGGAAATATGTCCCATTTTTCCCTGAAATTTGAACTCAAAGTTGAGCTCTTACAGGGGAATCTAGATAGGGAAAATGATGGGCTTGAGCTTAAGAGTTCTTGGAGAATGTCTGGAAGCAATTGGATAGTCTCCCCAAGGAAATTAGTTAGTTCATCTTTTGACCATGGAGGAGTTGGTTTAAACAGAAAGGTCTGGGTTGGAGCTCAGGGCCAACTAATGGGTGCAATCAGTAGCTTATGTGGAGGGATGCAAAGTGTCAAAGACCAATCAGGATTGGCTAGCTTGGATGGTTGCAATTGGGTTTGGATTGAGGCATGGGGGCTCTCGATTTTGGCTCCTCCGGTGACCAGGGTGGTTGGCCAGAGTAGAGGAGGTGCTCAGGTAGCGCAGAAACCTCAGGAGAATCTGTGACAATAATTAATTTGGGTTGGTGATGGGTTTTGGCAAAGATCTCCTTGGTTTAAGTATTTTAGGAAAGGAATCCCTTAATTTAGGGGACCTTTCGTCCATGGCTCACATAGGGTGGGCTAGATGGATCTAGCCTGACCACTAGAGTTCACTTGGTGGTTGTAGTGGTCTTAAGTTGACCACTTTGGCATGGCTTGGTCAATTTTGGTGCATGAGTTCAATTTGGGTCAAATTGGCTTGGAGTTGGGTTTGGCTTTGGCTAGCCATAAGCTAGCCATAACATTGAGCTCAATTGATTGATTAAGATGGTGTAGACGATTGTCACAAGGATTTTAGAAAAGCTTTGGAGTGATTTTGAATTGATTTGGAGGTTCAATTTGAAGGAATTTTGACATTTGGTCAATTTTGGGTATATTGGGTTAGACTTGGGTTTGAGTTTGGTTAGAGTTTGGCAAGGGCCCAATTGATGGTTCAAATTGGTCCTAAGGATTGTCATGAAGAGTTTTGGATAGAAATTGAGTGAAAATTTTGAGGTTAGGGTTCAATTTGGTTGAATTTGGGGACATGGTTAATTTGGGACAAAATTGGGAGTATTGGTCCAAGTTGATTTTGAGTGAAATTGAGACTTGACCAAGGCCAATTAAAAGTTTAATTTGATGTGAAGGAGTATTTTGAAGATTTTATGATTCAAAATTGGGGCAATTGGATAGGTTTGGAGGTTCAATTGAGTGAGATTTTGGTTTTGGGTCCAATTGGGGCTTTTTTATTTTGGTTGAAGTTGGATTCAAATGTGGGTCAAATGGGTCTAGATTTGGCTTCAATCAAGCTTGGACATGATCAATTTGAGTTTGGAATTGAAATTGGGAAGAATTGGAATCAAATTGGTGGACATTGGGGGTGAATTAGGGTAATTGGGCCTTTAAAGGCAATTTGGGGCTTTTGGTCAAAATAGGTCAAATTGGTCAGATTGAGCTCAATGGAGTGGTTCAAATTGATTTTAGGGACATTTGTAGTGTTTTTGAAGGTTTTGGAACAATTTGGGTCACCAAGGGCATTTTGATAATTTTGGTCATATGAGAGATATTTTGGTAATTTTGGGGTGTTTTGAGCAATTTGGATGTTTTTGGTAATTTTTTGAATTTTGGCCAATTTTAGAGTTTCAAGGGCAATTTGATAAATTGGGTAGATTTGGGGGAAAAAGGCTAAGTTTGGTATTTTAGTAAAATTGGCGTGTCAACCACCCTACTTAATCCATGGACCAATAGAATTCTCTACTTTGGGTCATTCATATACTGTTCTTAGCTAAACCCTAGCCTAGGGCTAGTGGGTCTAGAGACCATCCACACGAGTCTCCCAAAGGGTCAAGGAATCAAAATTAAGCAGGTAGGCTAGGGTTTAAGGTTGTGAATGGAAGTGTAATGTGCAAGTGTGTGTGTGTGACTGATCAAGACCACACCACCAGAGGGTTGAACTTAAGGCCAAACAGTCACATGGGAACTCCCTTGAGCTCCTCCATATTGAACCCACCTACTAAGTGCTAGAGGTTAGGACCAAAATGTGGAACTTCAAATTGAGCAAAAAAGAGTATAGAATTTCTAATGGTGAGGGTTTTTTTCTAGTCTTCTAGGAATAGTCAACAAGAAAGTCTTATGACTAAACCATAAGCTGCTAAAGAAGAAAAACTAGTCATCAACTAAAAGTGAGGTCAACAACTTTATTCTAGTCATACAACACGTCACTTCTAGGGGACGCCCTAGCAGTTACACAATGATAAAAAAAATTCATGTCATGATTTTTTTGACAAGTTTTACACTGGTCGACTACCTAGCGCAACCCTCCACTGTCGACTACAAAACCGTAAATGCCACTACCAAAATAAAATAAAATAAAATAAATATTTCTGAATTTCCTTTTCAAAACAAATTTGTATACAAGCACTGCTGTGAAACTACCAAATCTCGAGCTTTGCATTTCTCGTTATCTACCTCAATTATAAGTTCCTTCGTTTTTGAAGAACCGTCTTCATTTTTACACATAAAAAGCAAATTAGTTATAATATTCTCTTTTATAACATTAGTTTAATCTTTGGAACATTTATTTCTTTTTCAAGAACCTCATGTTGTAAAAGTTGAATACGAAAGAGCCAAAGGTGCTACAGGAACTAAAGGAGAATTTTCTAGAATAAATGCTTTTGTTTCAAACTTATAATTTCTGAGAGAGCTCAAATGTGGATAAATTGACATCTTGGTTGATACCGTTCTAGGGCTCCTATACGATATTAGGGAATCTGATTTAGTGAGGAGGTGTTTGTGGAAGAATTTGGAAGAAGATAAGCAATGAAATCTGTTAGGAACAGCAGATTTGGGGCCAATCGACGGCTTTCCCAGCTGAATTCAGAGCAAAACTGCAAAATGAAGCGATATGGATGCCAAGGAGGATCCACCACACGTTCTTGAGCAAAATACAGACACACTTGCAAAAAAAAGGGTGCATCAATTCGAAGAGCATAAACAGATAACAACTTCTCACAAAACAACAACAATAACCAAAAGTCTGAAAATACATTAAATAAAATGGCTTAACGAGAAGCATTAAATGTGAATAATATATTTGACTAATTCTTTATTTATAGTGAAAACCTATAAAATAAATTCAAGTAGCATTGTGTGAACCCAGCGCGCTACAGATCGAACTAAAGCCAGGATATGTGAATGTTCCCTCAACTTATATGGTGGCGGAGCAAGTCAACTTAGAGATCCTAACGTATTTGCCAAATGAATGGTTTTTTTGCTAGTCTAAAGTCAAGCCATATTATTCAAATCTGACACAGTAGCAAATCCTTATTCATCAACCTGACAATAGCAAATAAAATCTCTTTTAGTAAGGCTGCAAAACTCCAATCCGGAAGACGCTTCTTTGATTGACAGCTTTAATTGCAATAGGCCACTCTAAGATTTTGGATTTATAGCTATTTTTATTATTTTTTATTTTTTGTATGTACAACTTCTGTCATATGTAACTCTTTATATGCCACCCCAAACTTACATATAACAACCAAGTTGAAATCCAAACTACGCAACTTAAGGCTATTGATCCATGTATTTTGTGATCTTAGTAAATAAAATCTAGGAAATTCTCTACTACTGTTTTATCCCTTTTCTCTACCATATTTGCCTCTTTTGAAGTATTTTAGTCTGGCTGGTGTGGTTCATAGACAATCCAGGATTCAACGTTAATAATTCATTCTTCTCGTACGAAGCAAAATGATGAATCTTAAGTGGCAGAGTAACCAGAAAAAAGAATTTAAATGGGTTGAAAAAGCAATAATACACTGTATCAGGTGCCATGGAAAAATGTAGAGGTAGTGATTCAATTACGACTTCATCTGAAAAAAGTATCAGTACTACTCTTTCAACAAGTAAATTAGAAGAGATAAATTCTATTAGCAAATAGTGATACTAAAAATGGATCAAGGAATCAAACATAAAGAATAAATATTTGTTCGTCAGATTCTGCAGTGACAAAACGTACCATGTTCAAACATACAGTCCTTGCTATCAAAAGTTCTGATGAGGAACAAAATCTGCTTTAAAAGACACTAATGATCCATTAGATCAAGATTGGACATTATGAAATGACGCTTTGAGTTGTACATAACTGAATTGATCAAGCTGGTAGAAGGTAAAAGGAAAAAAATATAATAAATATTGAACTGTTTGGCTTCAAGGGATTACAACATATAGAATAGAGTTGGCATTCAAAATCAACTTTTGAATGAGCCTAGCGATCTACAGAAGAACCCGTTCCCAGCTGCAACTGAGGAACTCGAACTGGCCTATGGGGTTTTGGAGCTGCAGACAAAAAAAAGTAATATTTAGAAATGTCCTAAAAGTCCTGTAAACCTACATTGTTAGATCTGCAGAATAATCAATTTTGACAACACAAAACCTAATATGCAATTGATAGGAAGCAGACACAAAAAGGGCTCAGACAATCCTTGCGAGTTTCTGAGTAACATAGGTAGGGATAAATGTCACAATTCATGAAAGAAAACAAACTAACTTGGAACAAAGATTGATAGAAATCAAAATACAGTGCATAATAATAATTCCAGACATTAAACAAGAAATGCCTTAATTTCATTTAATATTGATTTATAAATTTAGTGCATGAAAATCTCACTTCGTATACTTGCTAATGTATCAAACGGCACATTAAAACAACAAATCCAGAGTTTCTCCACAGCAGCACAAGAGATCAGTAATCACATGACACCATTCAAGGGAAGTAAAAAGTAAGCAAGAAATAAACAGTCCCTTCAAATGGAACAAGCAACCCAACATTGCATTCAGCTGGCTCTTATAAATAAACTGAAATTACCAATGTCAAATCCAACATTTAAGAAATGTGCTATCTGTGGAAAATTATCTGCCAAAAAACTTGTCAAAAACTTTCAAATTACATGAAAGAAATGATCATCCTTCACACCAAACAATTATAGAATTAAAAAATAGACATAAAAAACGAGAATTCTGTAGACTTAGTTATATATAGGGAATGGCTATCTTCAAAATAGAATCTAACGACAGGAATTGATTATTGAGATAAATTTGCTTGTCATGCCGGTTAATAAATTTGCACACTTCTATCATAATGTATTTTATTGAGGGAAGTAACGGAGACAATATTTTTAAAAGTGCAAGCTTTGAACATTAGATTGAGAGCAGTATAAATCACAAATTAAAAATTTAAAAAATTATAGAACTTTAGAGCTATGATCAACAGCTCAAGGGTTAGTAACATGATATGCACATTTTTACATCTATGCGACTACTCCAATAAAAGCAAGAAAATTACAGAATTATATACAGTTGAATTTAAAACACTAATTTCTATCCGGTAATAAAATCTTCTCGATAACAAGGAAAAAAAATACTCATCTCATTGCAATAGAGAATGATGACAGAAAAACGGTGCACTGAAACATTATGAATAGAAAAATATCACTCACGAAAAAATTCTCCTAAAATGCAGAATACATAATTACATATACTTAATGCAATTTTCCTACATATATTGGCTAAAAAAACCAATGAACTTCAAGTAAAAAATATGAATGAAATTGCCTTTCCAACCACTTTCAAAAGAACTCCTATAAATTCATTACATATCATCACTTACAGAACATATATATCATGATATCAACTGCCAACTACCAAATAAATGTCATCTTACTACATAACACTTTCGAGTAATATATTAAGAGATGGCCCCAATGAGATATAGCATTACACAAATAAAAATAAAAAAAAATAAGGAGAGAAGGAAAAATAGGCTTAAGCTTTCAACTATAGAAAAAAGAAAGCCTTGCAGTAGAGGAAAGAAGAAAGGATGAAGCTCATGTAAGAGACAAGAAAAAATAGTAAGAGCAGCAGGTTTTTTCTTGTTAGATTTAGCCCTTGTTTCCATAGTAGGTGGCTATATTCCGTCTGTCTTTAACCAAGAGTGAAATTTCTATCCTTATACTTGTATGTATAGAAAAAAAAATCTTTAATATACTCATTTTTAAAACATAGTTGAATATTTGATCTTTGTGTATGACACTAGACGTAGATGAATATCATTATCACATAAACTCGTCCATCTTATGATTGTAATTTTTGGTTTATTTAATTTGTCTTTGTTTTGTTTCGCTTAATATTCTGTCACCATTCTAACAACTGGTACTAAATATTTTCAAGCTCTAGAAGTCCTAAAAATCTAATTGCCAAGATTTTAGATTGTGGCTCCAAAAACTTAATTTTGTCTACATAACACTAGCATTATCCATATGAAACTGGAGCAAAATTCAATACCTGCAATCCGATAATCAAGGAAAGTATGATTACATAGAATTCAAAAATTACTGTATTGCTAATGGATTCATATGGAGAGAATGGTCTTAGAAACTCTGAAAGAGAATGGTAAAAAAAAGAACACTTCTTTGGATGAAAGGGTTAAGAGCATGCGACTTCTTGTAGAACTAATAAAAATATGTTGGACAGATGCAATAAATATAGGCTCAACCATAGCGTGTGATTTTGGGTTTCCTAAAGAAGCTTCGAATGGAAAGAAGATGCTTTTCTCATTTGAAAATTTTTAAATGCATTTTTATGTACAAATAATGAAAGAGACAAAGTTGACCCTAAATCTAAATACAATTTTATTGGTTATAGTACTAATGACTTTGGCTATAAATTATGTGATGAGAAAAACCAGAAAATAACAAAAAATGGGAATCTTATTTTCAACTAATATGTATAAAGACAGGCCCAACAAGTTTGAAAAAGAAATCTTCACCAAAAGTAGGTTGAATTAAAAGAGCTACTTAATTTTGATAAAAGAAAGGAGAAAATTCTTGTGATAGAAGGCAGGAGATCACAAAAAAATTTCAATATCTATTAATCAATAGTCTCCTTCTCTGTATTACGTGCTACTAATTGATGCAAGTGAATCTGAATGATATGAAAAAAGTTATGCAATTAAAAAGAGATGGATTTTCTCTGCAAAATGAATACTTCGATATTGACCAAGTTACCGAAAGAATGTGTTTGTGAGTTTGTATTTGTGCAACATGAAGGACCTAAAAGAAGTCAAGAATACTTTTCAGATGAGAATAGGTTGAGATAAAGCTATAAATATTTTGAGCTTATCAAAATCTCAATACATTTTTCAATATGATGAAATAAAAGATTATGAGCACATACTTCAAGCTCCCAAAAGAATAGCTATTAAAGATAGATGAAAACAAAGATTATATGATAAAATCCCTAATGCATTAACAAGCTGCTCTTTAATCTATTCAATGGTTCAAAAGAATAGCTATTAAAGATAGATGAAAACAAAGATTATATGATAAAATCCCTAATGCATTAACAAGCTGCTCTTTAATCTATTCAATGGTTCAAAAGAATAGCTATTAAAGATAGATGAAAACAAAGATTATATGATAAAATCCCTAATGCATTAACAAGCTGCTCTTTAATCTATTCAATGGTTCAAAAGAATAGCTATTAAAGATAGATGAAAACAAAGATTATATGATAAAATCCCTAATGCATTAACAAGCTGCTCTTTAATCTATTCAATGGTTCAAAAGAATAGCTATTAAAGATAGATGAAAACAAAGATTATATGATAAAATCCCTAATGCATTAACAAGCTGCTCTTTAATCTATTCAATGGTTCAAAAGAATAGCTATTAAAGATAGATGAAAACAAAGATTATATGATAAAATCCCTAATGCATTAACAAGCTGCTCTTTAATCTATTCAATGGTTCAAAAGAATAGCTATTAAAGATAGATGAAAACAAAGATTATATGATAAAATCCCTAATGCATTAACAAGCTGCTCTTTAATCTATTCAATGGTTCAAAAGAATAGCTATTAAAGATAGATGAAAACAAAGATTATATGATAAAATCCCTAATGCATTAACAAGCTGCTCTTTAATCTATTCAATGGTTCAAAAGAATAGCTATTAAAGATAGATGAAAACAAAGATTATATGATAAAATCCCTAATGCATTAACAAGCTGCTCTTTAATCTATTCAATGGTTCAAAAGAATAGCTATTAAAGATAGATGAAAACAAAGATTATATGATAAAATCCCTAATGCATTAACAAGCTGCTCTTTAATCTATTCAATGGTTCAAAAGAATAGCTATTAAAGATAGATGAAAACAAAGATTATATGATAAAATCCCTAATGCATTAACAAGCTGCTCTTTAATCTATTCAATGGTTCAAAAGAATAGCTATTAAAGATAGATGAAAACAAAGATTATATGATAAAATCCCTAATGCATTAACAAGCTGCTCTTTAATCTATTCAATGGTTCAAAAGAATAGCTATTAAAGATAGATGAAAACAAAGATTATATGATAAAATCCCTAATGCATTAACAAGCTGCTCTTTAATCTATTCAATGGTTCAAAAGAATAGCTATTAAAGATAGATGAAAACAAAGATTATATGATAAAATCCCTAATGCATTAACAAGCTGCTCTTTAATCTATTCAATGGTTCAAAAGAATAGCTATTAAAGATAGATGAAAACAAAGATTATATGATAAAATCCCTAATGCATTAACAAGCTGCTCTTTAATCTATTCAATGGTTCAAAAGAATAGCTATTAAAGATAGATGAAAACAAAGATTATATGATAAAATCCCTAATGCATTAACAAGCTGCTCTTTAATCTATTCAATGGTTCAAAAGAATAGCTATTAAAGATAGATGAAAACAAAGATTATATGATAAAATCCCTAATGCATTAACAAGCTGCTCTTGTATTTAGCAGAATACAAAAATTTTATTAACATGGAAATAGGGTTACAACACGACGCAATGAAAAGGGGAAAACTACAACAGACTAATCTCTTGCTAGGACCAGAAAGAAGAGATTCAAGAGAGAGAGAGAGGGGGGTTGTCAGATGGGACGGGAAGGGGTTTTGGAGGTCTGGTAGATGGGCTGGAGTGCTGGTTGGAGGGCTAGACAGCAAGGAGAAGCTGCAGAGAAGGGCGGCAGGGGCTTAGGGTGGGGGTCGGGGCACTGGGTGGGTAGCGAAGGTAGTTTGCAGGTAAGGGGCGGCAGGGTGTTAGGGTGCAGTTCGAGTGAGTGGAAAGTAATTGTAGGTGGTAGGGGAAAGGCAGTCGGGTGTTAGGTTGAAATACAGGGAGGCTGGAGATGGAGAAGAGGGGATAAGAAGGGTTAGATAAGGGCAAAAGAAAAGATACTATGTCACCTTGGAGTAGAATACAACTGGAGCACTGCCACCTCCTCAGATACAACCCTAAAATAGCGAGAACACTCCACACAAGAATCTAAAATCTACAAAACCAAGACTGCCCTAACGCTTCAAAACAACAACAATATATATACTCTAATTGGAGGAAAAAAAAAAAGTAGGAAAGGAGACTCTGACACAAGAGGAAGGGGTGTGAATACACTAGAAAATAATCATTAGCTTTCCATACGGAGAGAAACACATAGGAGAGATGATAGTATCGCCCCTTCTACCTGTCTTCTGATCCTTTTGCATCGCCCCTTCTACAGGTCTCACAACCTGTGCTCTATATCAGTCCCTAGACCGATATGGAAATTGGCTGGTTTAACCGGTTCAGTCTGCTCAACCGGTTCAACCGATTGGCATTTTGGCGCCCCACATTAGTAGTGTTGTTAGCGCCCTGCGTCAGTCTCCCAGAGTTGAAGAAGCTTCGACCATATTTGTCGAAACTCCCGATTCTTCAAAGTAAGGTGTCAGGTCGGCGAAGTTGAATATGGTTAAAACATTGTAATCTTCGGGTAGGTCGATCTTGTTAGTGTTGTCATGTTAAAACATTGTAATCTCCGGGTAGGTCGATCTTGTAAGTGTTGTCATTCAACTTTTGAAGTACTCTGAACGATGTCGCCTTCAAGAAATGTTACTTTCGGAATGATCATAAGGAAAATCTTTTCTTTTTCAAGAAATATTTGTAGTTCTGTTTAGCAATCTCATTGCCAACTTTTTCATGGAGCTTTTGAATCTCGTGAACTCGTTCTGTAGCATCCTCACTGATTTTCAAAGATGGTAGAAGGCACCAATTCAGGTGGTGTGAGTGGATTGTGTCCGTACACAATCTCGAAAGGAGTGCGTCCAGTAGTTTGGCTAATGGATTGGTTATAGGCGAACTCAACTTGAACTAGAATAAGATTCCAGTACTTTATATTTTTCCCTACGTAGCACCTCAAGAGATTACCAAGGCTCTGGTTTACCACATATGTCTGCCCGTTTGTCTGCGAATGAGCTACCGAGCTGAATTGAAGCTTGGTGTCAAGCTTTCCCCATAGTTTCCTCAAGAAGTAGCTCAAAAATTTGACATCTCGATCAGAGGTGACGATCCTGGGAATTATGTGCAACCTTACAATCTCCCTGAAATAGAGATCGGCGATGTAAGAGGTGGCTAGTGTCCTGTGATAGAGTATGAATTGGGCCATCTTGGAAATTTGTCTACCACAACCATTACGGAGTCATTGTTCCCTTGGGTCCTGGGAGTACCACCACGAAATCTAAGTTGACATCAACCCATGGTGCCTCTGATATTGGAAGTGGTGTGTACAATCCTCCGTTTTGAGCCCTTATCTATGTCAGGTGGCAAATCCTGCACTGCCTGACATGTCGCTCCACATCTCTCATTAGTTTGGGGCAAAAATAAATGCTCCCTCACAAGGGCAAGGATCTTGTCCTTGCCGAAGTGACCTGTCAATCCTACGTTGTGGCCCTCTTGGATAATGGTCTCTCTTAGCGAACACCAGGGAATGCATAACTGACTCTAACGGAACAACTATCCATCTATTCTGTAATAGTGTCATGCTGGCTTCTCCTTACATTGTTGGCTTCTCCTGACATTGCGCCCATATGTCTTTGAAATCCTCATTTACTTCATATAGATCCCTTATGACTTCGAAGCCCACAACTTGGGCCTGTATGGATACGATCAATATATGTCGACGACTTAGTACATCTGCTACACGGTTCTGCTTCCCGTCTTGGGCTTAAGAACAAACTGGAATGAGGCTAGAAATTCCACCAAGGTGGCATGTTGGCCCTTTAGTTTGCTCTAGCTATTGAGGAATTTTAAGGCCTTGTGATCCGCAAATAATGTGAACTCGTTCGTCAGTAGGTAATGACTTCAGTGCTGCAAGGCCCTAACAATAGATAGAATTTCTTACTGTATGTCAAGTATTTCCTCCTGAACTCATTCAGCTCCTCACTAACGAAAATGATGGGGTGTCCTCCCTGACTCAATACTGCTCTGATCCCTACGTCAAAGGCATCACGCTCTACCTCAAAAAGTTAGTTGAAGTCTGTAGTGCTAGCACGGACGCCTAAGTCACCGTTTCCCTCAGTTTGTTAAACTGTTTTGGGCAGCTACTGTCCAAGCAAACTTCTTTTCCAAAGGTTTGGTCAAAGGGAAGGTGATAGTGCTGAAGTTTCTGATGAAACTCAGATAGAATGATGCTAGCACCAAAATTTGGTTCAGCTTGGTGAACGATTGTGGCGTGATCCAGCTGATAATGACCTCTATCTTTGTGAAATTCATCTGAATGACTGCACTAGCTACGATTTAACCGAAAAAACATACATGGCTTGTCATGAAGTGACATTTCTTTGGAAGGGCGTATAGTTGTTCGGCTCTCAGTACCTCAAATACTGCCCTCATGTGATGCATGTGATCCTCCTCAGAATGGTTGTATATTAGAATGTCATCAAAGTAGACCAAGACAAACTTTCTAATGTGAGGTCGAAAGACCTGGTTCACAACCTCATGAATGTGATGGGTGCATTTGACAAGCTGAAAGGCATAACGGTCCACTCAAAAATTCCCTCCCAGATCTTGAAGGCGGTCTTCCATTTGTCTCCTGACCTCATCCGTATGTTAGAGAAGAAAGTGGCTTTGTGTAACCGATCTAAGAGATCATCCAAGCAGGGTATGGGAAATCGATACTTGATGGTAATCTTGTTAATGGCTTAACTGTCGATGCACATCCACCACAATCCGTCCTTTTTTTGGCACCATCAGGGAAGGAACCACACATGGGTTGGTGTTTTCTCTAACTAACGCCCTTGCGATGAGATCTTACACTTGACGTTGTAGCTCGTCGTACTCCGCGGGTTTCAATTTGTGGGTTGGTCGTTTTGGTAATACTGACCCTAATATAAGGTTTATGGCGTGTTGGATGTCCCTTAAGAGTGGTAACCCCTCTGGCAGACTATCGGCCATAACATCACTAAAATCTTGTAGTAGTGGTTGCAGTAGTGCTGATACCTCCCTTTCCTGCTTCCTTCCAGGAGGATTAATGCTAGTGTTATGGGAGCATCTCTAACTGACTACAGGAAAGTGGTCCAAGAAACTAATGCTACTTATGCATCGTTCCATCTTTCGCATCCTTACATGGTAGCAAAATGATATGTTTCCCATCCTTCCTAAAATAATAAGTATTCTTCAAGCCGTCGTGTCGAGTCTTGTGGTCGAGCTGACAAGGCCTACCTAAGAGAATGTGGCAAGCGTCCATTGGAACTGCGTCGCACCATACTTGTTCATGTAGTCGGTCTCCGATGGAGAAGTCAATTAAGCACTACTAATCTAAACGTAGTATCTCATTTCCCTTTTCAACCAAGTAAGAGAACATTACTAAGGATTTTTCTGCGTGTCCAATCCCAACTTTTTCACCACGAGTGTTGACACCATGTTCTCACAGCTCCCACTGTCGATGATCAGGTTGCAGACCTTGCCCTTGACAGTGCACTTGGTGCGAAAAATACTATGCCTTAACCAAAATTGGTTCCTTTCTGGCTCGAATTGCAGTACTAGTTGAATGACTAATGCTTCTCTCTCGTCTCCGTGAAGCTGAAGCTCTTCTTCTGGACTATTCTCAGACTCCTCGACCTCCTCGATGGCGCGCTAATCTGTGAGTGTGATGACTTAGATCGTTGGGTAGCTGGAGGCATGTGCCTGTAGTCTTGGCGCCTAAAACACTTCCTGGTCGGCACTGTATTGGAGTTGCCTTTCTCTGGCTTCTTTCCACTTTGTTCTGCCTTATCAGTTCTCTGTCTGGTTTTGTTATTTCTTCCCAAGGTATGCTAATTGGCTGCAGAAGTTGCAGGAGACTGCTTAGCTGAAGAATGTGGTCTGAAGGATGACTGTTATCTGCTTCGCTTCTACTGACTTTTTACCTTCAGAGCTAGTGTCTGGACATCCCCCAACGTCGAGTATAGTTGTAACTGTACCACATTGCTAATGGCGGACAGACCCCCAAGATATCTAGCTATCCTATGTTCCTCTGGCTCCCTCGACTCACTCTTCAACTGCAAATGGTCGAACTTGGCTGTGCACTCAAACGAAAATCTTGTCACTATGAAATAATATTAATTTAAATAATTATACTATTTATTTTAATAACAATATACCATTAATATTTACCTTATAAGTTGCTCAGATCGATCCTCCTCCTAACTCCCACGCTCCAACTTCTCCTTCGAAAATGAAATCATTATATTAAGGTCCTGATTAAATTTTTATCTTGCATTTAAACACTCACACACACGCACATAAAATTTATTAAAATAACTGATTAATTAACTTATAAAAAATATTAAGCATACCTTACATAACTTGCCTCTACCCTAGCTCACACACGAAGCTTAGCCCTTTCTACTTTTTTGGGCTCGATCACGTGAGTTCCTTTGTTCACATCTCGCCCCAGCAGAGCACAAGTGCAACCCCTTCCTTCCCATGCACACGACGAAGCAAGGACTGCCTCGCCAACTTCGACTCCCCTTTTCTTCTTCTTCCTATACGCGAACAAAGCTGCTAGAAGTTCGACTCGTCTTCCTCTTCACCTTTGGTCTTAACTCAAAGCAGACTCAACTTCCTCTGCTACATGAGCACAGTGTCGAAGGTCATCTCCTCTCCTCAACAGCCCTAACAGTGGCACGCAAGTTTTGCAATTTGATGGCACCTTCGGGTATATGTTTAAGAGTGAGGAAAAGTAATAAATTTTTTCAGAAGTCTTCTAAGTCAATGTGAGTTATTATTTTCTTATATGCATTAAATTTAAAGTTTATTAGATAAATAATTTCATTAATGCTTTAAACAATTATTTTATGTTCGTAAGCGTGTTGTAGTTTAAGAATAAAAAGAAATGAAAAAGAAAAGAGAAAAATAATGCTTAATATCTTTAAGAGAATGTATTTTAAATGAAATAAAATGAAAATTAAATGCTTAAGTCATACAAGATTACCCCCAAATGATACTGACAGAAGATGCAATGTACCCGTTCAAGTTAATAAAAATGGTAAACATGCGTCTTCGGGTACAATTTGAGGGTAGTTTCTTGTACATTTTTAAGATGTCTTCGGACACAGTTTAAGGATTTTTTCAGACACATTTTAAGGATATCTTCCGGTATAACGATAATCTGAGAATACCTTCGGATATGATGACAATTTTATGATGACTATTAAAAAGGTTAAAAACGATAAATACTTAAAGTGGAACGAGAAAGAATAAATTTAAAATTTTAATAAAATTAATTGTATTTTTTGTTGGTCATTCATGCATAGAATACAAATTTAATGCATATTCGATTATAATTACTCACTTAAGTTTTATTTATAGTTGAAGTTAATGTTTTCTTTCAGGAGAATGAAAGTTTTAGGTTGTTATGTCTGATAGGAGAAAATATGTTTACCAGAGAATGACCACTGCTACTAGGTATATTTGTTATGATGATAGTTTCTCATTGATATTTCTTTCAGATATTGATATATTGTTTTGTATTGACTTGAAATGTTATTTTTTGATGTTTTAGAATTTATTGTATTTTGTGGATTAATGGCTCCTTTATATATTGGAAGTTGTTGAAATATTTTGTAGATAGTCAGTTAGAGGTCAATATTGTCCAACAGTAGAACTAGCCTTAGTTAATTCTTAATACCGGGTCAGGTCGTGACAAAAATAGGAAGGGGTAATCATTTGTACGTGAACTAGGGTAGAGGCAAGTTATATAAGGTATGTTCAATAATTTTTTATAAGTTAATTAATCTTTTATTATAGATATAAGCTTTATGTGTGTGTGCCTAAAATTAATGATTTCAAATTCGAAGGAGAAATTGGAGGAGCATGAGAGTTAGGAAGAGGATTGATCTGAACAACTCATAAAGTAAACATTAATGATATATTTTTATTAGAACAAATAGTATAATTATTTAAATTAATGTTATTATTATTTTTTATTTTTGTAATCAAAGGGGTTTAAAAAATGATAAATTCTCAAATTTTGAGGAAAACTAAGAACTTTAAAGTCAATAAAGGTTAGAGTTTTTAATCATTCTACATCTTTAAATAAGCGAGCTACATTTAAGTCTTTCCATTAAAATGGATTTTTTATAAGTATATGCACATTTTATTAGTTTAGGTGTTAGGAAGTGAGAAGTAATAAACCTTTTCAAAAATTTTCTAATTTAAAGTGAGTAATTATTTTCTTTTGTGTATTAAATTTAAAGTTAATTAAATAAAGCTTTTCTTTAATTCTTTAGGCAATTATTTTATGTTTGTATGCATGTTGTAGCTCAAGAATGGAATGAATGAAAATAAAAAACAAAAAAAAAATGATTAATGTCTTTAAAAGAATGTAATTTAAATGAAATTAAATTAAATTAAAATGTTTAAAGAATATGGTAGAGGTGCGCCTTTGAGTGCAATTTGAGGGTACCTTCAGACACATTTTTTAAGGTGTCTTCGGACATATTTCGAGAGTGCTTCTGAACAGATTTTGAGGATACCTTCAGTTATGATGATAATCTTGTGATGACTATTAAAGTGGTTAAAAATAATGAATACTCAAAGTGGAACAAGAATGGATAAATTTAAAGTTTTAACGAAATTAACTGTATTTTGAGTTGTTCATTCATATATAGCATAGCATCGCATCGCATATATATTTAATGCATATTACATTATAATTAGAAATGTCCAAGAATGCATATAATTATAACTTACAGTTGAAGTTAATGTTTCATTTCAAGAAAAGAAAAGTTTTAGGTTGATGTCTCTGATAGTAAAGACTTTGTTTACCAGAGGAGGACCACTGTTATTGGGAATATTTGTTATGATGATAGTTTTTCTTTACTATTTCTTTCATATATTGATATATTGTACTGTACTAGCTTGAGATGTTATTTTTGGATTCTTTAAAATTTATTCTATTTTGTGGATTAGTGACCCTTTTATTTTTAAAAATGATAGTTTCTTTTTTACTGTCGCATTAGTAAAAAAAGAAGTTGATGAGGCTTTAAAGAAAACTAATGGTGGAAAATCTGTATAGGGCCTAATGATATCCCAGTGAAGTGTGGAAATATTTATGAGATTTGAGAGTTTCTAGGCTGACTAAACTTTTTAATATTATTTTAACAACTAAAAAGATGTCTGAACTTTGGTCCCCATTTTTAAGAATAAAGGGGATGCATAAGAGTGTGCAAATTATAGAGGAATTAAGTTTATGTGTCATACTTTAAAGTTATGGGAGAGGGTAATTGAAAATAGGTTAAGACGTATTACAAAGATTTCTCATAATCAATTTGGATTTATGTCGGGCAGGTCTACTATGGAAGCTATGCGTTTATTGAGAGGTTTGATGGATAAGTTGAGAGATAATAAGAAGAATCTACATTTGATTTTTTTTTTATTTAGAAAAAATTTAAGATAAGGTTCCAAGAGATATCCTTTGGAGAGTTCTTGAGAAGAAAGGTGTTGATCTGATTTATATTCAAGTCATTAAAGATATGTATACTAGAGCTGTTACTTGTGTTCGAATTGAAGGAGGATTGACCAAATATTTTCCTATTTCTATTGAATTACATCAGGGATCGACTTTAAGCTCATATCTTTTTGCTTTAGTTATGGATGGGCTTACTCGACATCCACAAGATGATGTACCTTGGTGTATGATTTTTGTTGGTGATATCCTTCTCATGGATAAGACGATAGAAAAAGCCCAAGAAAAATTTAAATTATGGTCTACATTGGATTCTAAAGGCCTTCATTTAAGAACTAAAACTGAATACATCGAAAGTAATTTTAGTAGTAGTAGCTCTAGTGACATAAGTGGACTTTGGGCCTTAATAGTAGAATTCAAGTTGGTTGATTGAAGTGAAGGAATACTTCGGGCCTTTTGTGTGATAGAAAAGTACCCCTTAGACTGAAAGGAAAATTTTATAAGACAGTGGTGAGACCTGCAATGCTCTATGGCACTGAATGTTGGTCATTAAAAGAGAAGCATAATAATAAGTTAAGTGTTGCCGAGATGAGAATGATTAGGTGGATGTGGCTTTACACTTAGAAACAAGATACGAAATGAATATATCCATGATAGGTTTGGTGTAGCTCCTATGCAGACAAGATTAGAGAAAGTCGTCTTAGATGGTTTGGTCACATTAAACGTTGACCATCTGATGATCCGATTAAGAGAGTAGATGTTTTAGATTCGAATTATGTTAAGAAAGGCAGAGGTAGACTTACGAAGACTTGGGCTTATTGTATAAAAAATGTTCTTAATTTACTATAACTAAATGAAAATATGACACTAAATAGGACGCAATTGAGAAAAAGGATTCATGTAGCCGACCCCACGTAGTGGGATTAAGGCTTTTTGTTGTTGTTGTAGTGGCCCTTTCATATATTGGAAGTTAATAAAATATTTTGTTAGTTATTTAGATGTCAATACCGTCAACTGCAGTACCCGCCTTAGTTAATTCCAAGCATCGGGTCGGGTCATGATATGCTATAAGTTGACTTTTAGAAACATGTCCTCGCGATACTACAATGGCAGGTATTTTTTCGGTATTACCTTATTCATCTTCTCTCACTTAGTTATCTTATTAATGCATTATCTTCTCCTCTGCCTGTGTAGATTTTACTACCGTAAGAAGACATTCTTCTTTAATTTAATGGCATCTAGTTTGATTTGTTTATCCTCTGATATGTCTTTATACTTCCGTTTAGTTGATCGCAGCAAGTTGATAAACTCATCGGGGTCCACACCTCCCAAAAATGCTGGAAGGTCTGTCTTGATGTCGAAGTGCCACGGACTCCCATAAGTGGCCTATTCTCACCTTTTTTTTCAAAGCTCAAGGGCTAATATATTAAAATAGAAAAGATACAAATAAGTTGTATGAGTGGGCCCAAAAAAGTCACCCTACCAACGCGGCACAACACACAAAAATCTCAAAAAAAAAGAAAAGATACATGTAAGGTCAAAAACCAAAACCACCAAAACACAGAAACAAGTAGTTAGGGGCGACCCAATTTAGTCATGTCTCTGCCTTTAGTTCTAGGAAGGGAGCCAGCTAACAAATTGGTGAGTTGTGTATCATTATCCGTAGTAAACAATGTATCATCCATTAAATTCCTGAGCTCAATTAGGCCTCTATTCTTCTTCTTCCTCCTGGATGTGTAAATCTGTCATTCCTCATCTGAAGACTGATTCATCTGATCAGTGTTAGTCAACAGATTGTTGAGCATGTATAAGCCGATGAGCCCCATGCGCATGACTAACAATAACGACTTGCTCATTCTGTGAGGTGGTAGAACCGTAATAAAAAGATTGTTAACCATTGTAACAACAATAGATTCTAGTGTATGTGAAGTATGAATTGTTTCCTCTTGCACCGGATATTTTCTGAATATGAGGAGCTGCAAGACTCTCCTGATTACCGGTTCGAACAATGTCCTTTGTAAGTAAGGATCCTTCAGTATTGTTTTCAAGAAGGTTTGAAGCTGTAGGTTGCCCAACAGAGTCATCTAATAACACATCAATCGCAGAAATAGAAACAGTATTGTCAGGGAGATCCTCAGGAGCAATTAAATCAAACACCAACTCCTGTCTTGTGGTAATTTCCTCCACAAGTGGAGCAAATGTGTCCAGAGCAATGGGGTTAGACACATCCTTATGCATTTGAGGTTTAGATTTCATGTTAGGGTGGAGCCTATGACATTTGTCAAGGGTATGCTCAAACATCTTACAATGGGTACAATAAAAGGGTCTATGTTTCATGACAATTTGTTGTCAATATTCATTATATGTTGTGTTCAGACAGACTTCTATGATATCAGGCAAAGTAATATCACTTTCCACAAGTATTCAGGCAACAGAATGTCTGGTTAGATTAAAGGTGGGTAGATCTAGCTTCATAGGATCCTCAAGTATGACACCAATAGAGTAGAGAACCTGATGATTAAATAGATGCAGCTTGAGACCAGATAAACTAAATCATACTGGTACAGTGGGAGGTTCATGATTTGGGTCAAAATCAGGAAGCCACTTGAGTAAGATCATTGACGTTCCAACAATGTTAACGCATGTCTCTCATCAAGAAGTCTCACTTTCCTCTTTCCTACTAGATTGAGATCTTTAAAACTCATTTTGATAACTTCCATAGATGGGTGCCCCCACTGAAATTTTTTAAATAAGAGAGTGAACTTGCATTTCTCAGCAAAGGTTGAAATTTCTAAATCAGTTCTTTGGTATTGGATACCAAGATGACGTGGTCGATAATCCTAATCACTATGATATTCCCAGTGAAATGGATTCAAATCCTTGTCCCTATCTTTCCCTTGACTCTTTCGATCACGATTGAAAGTAATCTCTTTCTAGTTCCCATCATCCAACTCAGCTAGTCTCCATTGCAGACGAAGGATTTCTCATTTTGGATCCCTTCCCGAAAAGAGCCTGATGTATCTTTCCATGGTAGCATGGTTGGGTTTGGGAAGTGGAAGGAAAAAATTGGGTGGATGTGGCTTGGGTGAGGCAGATGCTAGAAACTTTAGGATGGGATTAAAGTCGAGCTAACACTGATACTAATTGATACCGAAACTAATCGAGATTTAGTGAAACACAAAGAAAACTTTTATTAATATAGAAACAGTGTTACAACATGACGCAATGTAAAGGGACAAACAACGACAAAACAATTTCCTGCTAGGGACCAAAAGATGAGATTCGAGGGTGGGGTGGCGTCGCCAGCATATTGTGGTTATGGGGAAGGGTTAGTGGCAGTGAGATGGGTCAGGTAAGGGTTTAGGGGCCTGGTATGCTGACAGGAGTGGCTGCTAAGAAGGGCGGCAGAGGGTTAGAGTCAGGGTCGGGCGATTAGGTAGCGAAGGTAGGCAGCAAGGAAGGTGCAGTTTGGGTGAGTGGACAGCAAGGGTAGGCGGTAGGGAATGGCGGCTAGGTGTTAGGTTGAAGTATGAGGAGGCCGAAGTTGGAGAAGAGGGGAGGAAAAGGGTAAGGTAAGGGTAAAAGGAAAGATACAACACCACCTCGAAGTAGGATACAGCCGGAATACCAACACCTACCCTAGAGTAAAGATAATACTCCACACAGAAATCTAAAATCTGCAAAACCAAGTCTTCCCTAACTCTCTAAAACAACAACAATATATAGATTCCAATTGGAGGAAGAAAAAGGAAAGAAGTAGGAAAGGAAACTCGCACACAAGAGGATGGGGTGTGATTACTCCAATAAATAGTCGTTAAAGGCTTTCGATATGTAGAGAAACACGTAAGAGAGGCGGTAGTCTCACCCCTTCTACAAGTCTCACGACCCGTGTTTTGGACCGGTGAGGAAATTGGTCAATCGGTTCAGCCCACTGGCATTTTAACGCCCCATGTAATCGGCGATGTTAGCCTCCTACTACAGGGGTGCCTTTTAGTGCCCCAGATCAATGGAGCCATTAGGTTACAAAGAAAATTTTTTTATTGAGGTTGAGGCAAAACTAGCTAAAATATTGAATTATTTTTAAACAGAAGTGAATAAATAAGTTAACAACTAGCTGGCTGCACTCACAACTTTGCAAAATATAAATATGAGCTACAAAAGATTCAACGATAAAAATAAATAAATAATAATAAAATAAAAAACTAATTATACCAATCAAGGAAAACAGAGCATAAACCAGATTCTTTTTGTTATGCACAAATAAACTAATTATTAGTGAAGATATCACGATTCAATTTTTCTCTTTTAAAATCATAACCTCATTCCCAAGAATCAACAATACATGACTAATTATTCAACAACTGAATCATAATAGTCTACAAGTAAACCATGGCTTATATCCACAAATAAAAATAAAAATAAAAATAACCAACTAATAGTTTAGATTTGGCAGTTATGCAGATAAATTAATAAGTTAATAGTCAACATACCTGGAATATTCAAGTGAAGCGCCTTCATGCAAAGACAAGATAGAACCACACCCTCCAAATTTGTCATTAGCACAACCATAATAAACTTCCCTAATACCTGCTCTTTGAAAGAGTTATTTAATCTAGTAATGCTTAATTAGAACAGGTTAATAATTAGGTGCGCTGAACTGACCAAGAATGGACAATGCCGCTGCGCACATTATACACGGCTCACATGTCACATAAAGATCACATGAAGAAAATCTTTGTGCGACTTGTAAGCAGTTCAGTCCAGCCATTTGCCATTGTTCCATAAGTATGTCAATGGCTTCCATTTCTGCATGTCTGGTTGCCTAATAATGTAAAGCAGCATAAGAAAAAGGTTATGAATAAAAAAGTAAAAAGATTTAAAGAACAAGAAATCCTGTGTTGTTCGACAAACAACTATCCTGATACATTTCATTTTTCTGTATTACTAATTCATCAATAAAAAACCGTTCTTAAATCTACAGAAAAAATCATGGCAAAATTACATAAACTCATGCGTGAGTCAATGTTCACAACAACAAGCATGACTTAGACACATGCACAAATCAAAGTTCACAGCAAAAAGGATGACAAAAATATTTTGTGATCTTTGTGTGAGGGAAGTCGAGTTGAGTAATAGACCGACCACCTATTTCAATAAAGAAGGTTGGCAAAACCTAACCGTTAAATTCAAGAAACTCACCGGAAGGGATTACGATCAGATGAAACTTAAAAATGAATGGGATCAACTAAAAAAAGACAAGAAAATTTGGAAAGAACTCAAAAGAGGATCAACCGGATTGGGTTGGGATCCACTTAAGCGGACAATAGATGCACCAGATGAATAGTGGGCTGAGAAGTTAGCCGTAAATGCTTACCTATATTTGCTTTTTGCGTTGATTTCATCTTTCTAAAGATTTTTACTAATTATTTATCTTTTTATATTACAGGTTGTGCCGGCTGCCAAAAAATTCAAACTCAGCGGCATTGATCCAGTATTAGAGGAAAAGTTGAATAGCATGTGCATAGGTGCTGTCGCTACTGAAACTCATGCTTTCACCCCAGCTTATCAGAGCTTTGCTGGTTTAACACATGACATGACAACCGAGCACAAAGGTGAATCTGGAGAAGGTCCCAGCCAACTCCAGATGTTCAATCAACTGGTCGGACAAAGCGTCCCAGAGCGGAAAAAAAGAAAGTTGGAGTCGCATTTGTCAGAGGTTTCATAGAGACGCTGCTTGAATCCTGCAAACCGAAGACTGCACCACCTCTAATAACAAACAACTACTCAATTCAAGAGTGTCTTAAAATCTTGTGTACATATCCCGGTGTTAAAGAAGACGAACCCATGTATTTAAAATATGTGAAGTTGTTGGGGAACTCCACTCGTACACAGTTCTTCGCGAATTTGGACCAAGAATTCAGACTTTCTTACTTGCAATATTTTATGAATGATTGATTAGGATTGACTTTTATTTTTATTTTAGCACTAGTCATTGTAATAATTATGTGATTGACTCTTTGTTCCTATGTCTTCTTTGAACTATATGTGATTGTCTGTGTCATTACATTTTATGTTTATGTCTTCGTTTATTTCTTCTAAAATAGTTTCTTTCCTACTACTGCAAGTTAACGTTAAACATCTTAAAAAAAAACTATTTATCACATTTTGTAGAATGGATGAAGAACAACTTAGCCACAACCGCAAAGTTACTCTCGTCGTCATTTTTTTATACTACTATGATCATACATACGTTGACCAAACACTTTGTATGATATCAAGTCAGATAGGAGAAAAATGGGTCGGGGAGATATTACGGGGACACCCAACAATGTTTACAAACATATTTCGTATGACGAAGGTGATATTTCTCGACCTGCTTAATGAACTTCGGGACCTTCATGGATTACACGGCTCAGCAAGAACAACTGTCAGAGAGGTATTGGAGCAATTACAATGTATATCTTATCCCAAAATGAATCTATCAGAGGAGCTATGGAGCGATTCTAACATTCTTCAAAAACTATTAGTAGATATTTTTCATTGGGTTTGAATGCGCTGGTGAGTCTGGCATACAAGATAGTAAAGCCCGAGGACCCAACGTTTCAGACCATTCATACACAAATTACAAACAACCCTTAATACATGTCTTTCTTCAAGATAAGTGACCTACATAATTTTCATTTTCAAATTTAAAAACTTATTGATTTTAAGTTGATTAGGGGAACTTTCTGCACCACAGGACTGTGTTGGAGCTATTGACGGAACACACGTTGATGCACGACTGTCTCCTGCAGAGAAAGTCGCATACATCGGATAGTGTGGATCCCCCACACAAAATATTTTGGTTGTGTGTGATTTCAATATGTGTTTTACTTTTGTGATGGCTAGATGGGAAGATAACGCACACAATAGCCGTGTTTTCAAGTTAGCTACTAGAAACCGTTCATATGGGTTCCCTTATCCTCCTCTAGGTACGCTAATTTCAGAAATTAATTTTGTTTTGTACATCCATTCATAACTAACATCACACAACAGGTAAGTACTACCTAGTCGACGTTGCATATCCCTTATAAAAGGGGTTTCTTGAGTCGTATCCATATACAATATCCCAGATTTTGAAAGGTCAAGCGGTATAGCATGTAGGAAGAAAGAATTATTCAATAAAAGGCATTCATCATTACGAGACGTAATCGAACGATCATTCGGAGTGTGGAAGAAGAAATGGGTTATATTGTGTGATATGTGCAATTATCCATTTTCGAAGCAGGCCCAGATAGTAGTGGCCACCATGGCACTACACAACTTTATTAGGAGGCACCCTTCAAGAACTGATGCAAAATTTGTCGTGGTTGATGCGAATTTACAACAAATTCCCCCCGAAGCATTCAAGTACCCTGTGGGCCGCACCATACCATAGCTTGAAATGAATTCACTTGAAACAAATACCAAAGATGGTGAAGGGGCATCTGAAATGGCAGCTCTGAGAGATCAAATAGCAGACAACATTAGTGAAACATGTTAAGGAATGTATTGTAAAGTTTGGCTAGACAATTATGAATGGTACCTTATTTTAGGGTTTTCTGTAAGGACAATCTGCTATTACATAGCTATGTTTGGCATTTTTATGTTCATATGTTTTGAACTATTTAATATGGAAGGCTTGAATGGTATTAGTATGGAAGGTGTTATGCTATTATTGTGATGAAAATGAAAATATGTTGGATGAATTCCTTTGTATGACCTAAACTATATATTGTTGTTTTTAATGCTTTGAGCTCATTTTCTAATTACTGTGGATATATTGTTTTATGTTGGTGGGAGTTTGCAGCTTGATGGAGAGCTATCATTTTTGTTATTTGCATCTGGTATCCCTATAAGCTGCATTTGTTTTTCAAGGTGGCATGAATTTTAAATTGTATGATGGCATGAATTTTAAATTGTGGCTAAACATATTTGTTGTCGTTCAACTGTGATTTATTTATTTGAATAAGAATGAGGGTTGTTTGGTGGGAAATGGAGTTGTTAGTGAGGGATTTGTCTGATTGGCATGAAGGACTTTTATTTTAATTGGTATTCATGTCTATAGTAGCTTGGATGACCCTATACTTTAAGGACAATCGTTGTTGGGTTTTTTCATGTTTCGTTATTGAAACTGAATGGATTGTGTCTCTATTTGAAACAGCTTGGATGGCCCTTTTTTCAGGGCAACCGCTGCCTTCTGTATTTCGTTCGAGTATCGAGAATAGTTTGTTAGTAACAGAATTTGTTTGGAATCGAATTTGTTGGTAACAAAATTTGTTGACAAAATTTGTTGGATGCATGGTGGTGCATCTCTTTGAAGCAGCTTTGATGGCCACATGTGGTTATATATGAGGGGATTATTTGAAACTTTATGCTTATATGAGACTTTTTATTACATTGCTTACCTGCTTACTCCCCTTTTATGTTTACAAATCAGAAATTATTTTTATAATCTTTTGTGATCTGAAAAAGAACTTGAAAGACTCACTATTTCTTTTAATATTTTCTGTTGCTTGGGGAAAATATTGAAACAAAATATCCTGATAATGATATTTCGATCCATTTTTTGGGAAAAATATTGCAACAAAATATCCTGATAATGATATTTCGATCCATTTTGAGCTTGTGAAGTGTGTGTTTTATGGGTGTTTATGTGAGTTGATGGGGCTTTTGCTGCATAGGAATATCTAGTTTTTATTTTAATGCTGAGGGGGCTTGTTGATCTTCGGGTTTATGATGACAGAGCAATTTTTAAGGTGAATGCAAGTCTGATTTACTGCATGCTGCACTGATATTATGTTAAGGTAAATGCAAGTCTTGTTTTAGAATTGAAATTATATAGATGCTATAGTCATGTCCCTCTGGGAGTATATGGATGAAGTATTGAAGTCTTCCTATGTTTTATTCGTTTGATGGAACATCTAATTATATGTTAACTACAAATGCTTACAGGTTCGATAAGCATGTGTTTTCCAATTTGCTGGCTCGGTTAGCTTGATTGGGGGAAATGCGAATACGTATATAGTATGTCGTATCTTATCTTCAGATCTCTTGTTAAAATACCTACTTGGGAGATATTTTTTGGGGGATATCTGCTAGTTGTTGGTTGGAGAGCTTGGTTTTAAGCACATATTACAACTTCAACTCCTCTATTCTATTCTTTTCTGAAGCAATCTTTTATTATGTTAGCAAATAGTTATTTCTTTAAAAAGTGAGGTCCAGGATATTGTATTGCTCCTGTATTGTATAAATCCGGCTTTAGAATTCCTTATTGAAAACATCTATTTCGGTTTGGAACATATATGAAGCCTTTCTGTTTTACATTAAATGCAGGAAACTGTTTTACATTCGATGCATTTTTGTTGTTGAGTCAATGAGGTGCTTTATATTGAGATCAAGCATTGTTGAGTCAATGAGATGTTTTTTTGTTGTCGAGTCAATGAGATGCTTTATATATTTATATATATGAAAAATCATTAGAATTGTGTGGTAACATATATGAAGTCTCTCTGTGATAAATATCAATTGTCTCAAACTTCTGTAGTAAAGTATGACTGCGGTAACATATATGAAACCTTTCTATGGTATAAATTTTCTGTGAGAAGCATCAGTTGGATCATTGCTATCTATTACATAGACTGTTTATGTATGGCATCATTTTCTATGGCTGCTATGGTATGGTTATGTATGACATTATTTTCTATGGTTCCAGGATTTTGGGGTGAAGCATTTGAAACATTTTTATGACTGCTATGAGAAGCATCAGTTGGATCATTGTTATCTATTACATAGACTGCTTATGTATGACATCATTTTCTATGACTGTTATGGTGTGGTTATGTATGACATCATTTTCTATGGCTGCTATGGTATGGTTATGTATGACATTATTTTTTATGGTTCCATGATTTTGGGGTGAAGCATTTGAAACATTTCTATGGCTGGGTTTTTGGGTGCATAGAATTTACCTGAGAACTTGAGTGGTATATATGTAAAAATTTCGGATTTGTATGCTTCAGGTAATTCTAATTATTGTTGGTACATATGTTATAGCTTTCTCATATTGTTTCGGATTTACCTGCTGCATCTACACTTTCTGCAGTACATATAGGTTTCGAATTACCTGTTGCATCATTTGGGTGCTACGCATCCTTGTACATATTCGATTCATTTGTTTGCTTCAAACTACATGTCGTTTTGCAAATATATTTGGATATATGGATTAATGGATCAAATGTTATTATATGAATTTATGTCTTATTTAATTTTTTTCTTAATACTAAATTGTACTGATTTTATCGAGATAACAGTAGAGCATTTTGGATGCCCACAAAAATTTGTTGTCGGCAACCGCTGTCTCCATATTTCGGTAAGTATACATTCTATATTTCCTCAATTTTTTGACTGATCTATTCTATTTTTAATAACTGCAGGATGATGAGTTCCAGATATTCAGGGAAGTCCGAGAAAGTGATGTGTCGATGCGTGCTACCGTCCTTGCTACTCACGTCACGCCAGGAACATAGCTTCGGAAGATAGTTTTACAGGTACCCGCAGTGGGCACAACGACAGGACTACAGTTTCTTCAAGTGGGCCGACACAGAGTCTTTTTATATGATATCTCAGCTGGACACCGCTACTCAAAGTTCGTCAATCTCAAAATTTCAAAAAACTGCATCTGGTTCGAG
>NW_018164652.1:933876-936592 GCF_001263595.1 Phalaenopsis equestris
TATTTTCTTTTCTTAACATTTATTTCAAAAAATAAATTTATAAAGAATATTAATTTTTAAATTTTGTCCAGGGAATTTCGTGAAAAAAGAAAAAGAAAAGCTATGCATATAATAGACATGATAAGTAATAAACCCTACAGTCTGCAGGTGAAAGGACTTGGTTAAGCATAATAACAAATTTGGTGCCATCCCAGTTTCTAGAATGCTGCAAGTAACTTCGAACGCAAAGTCTAGCACGGCAGTTTCGCTTTCTGCAGGCATCACAAAATGAAAGATGGAATTTTTTTTAAATTCAATGCAACACCATTTTTAAAGTAGAGCTCATCAATCGCAATTATTTGTCACCTCTTCTTCTTCCTCCGCCATTGACTCAAAGTCTTCATCTTCCTCTCATCATTTCCTTGCAACTGTGCACTTTTAAGTTACCGAGCCAGACTCGCCATGTGCTGCATTACCTTCCAGGTCGATCCGCTCAAATTTATCACC
This sequence comes from Phalaenopsis equestris, assembly GCF_001263595.1. Classification (NCBI taxonomy): domain Eukaryota; kingdom Viridiplantae; phylum Streptophyta; class Magnoliopsida; order Asparagales; family Orchidaceae; genus Phalaenopsis; species Phalaenopsis equestris. Next base: position 934,363 of record NW_018164652.1, read on the forward strand.
GACGCATGGATGCTACTGTCAAAACCAATCGGGTATCTCCGAGATCCCGAACCCAGAATGTCTCGGCTGACCGACGCCATGAACAAGCTCCGAAGCCAGAGTGAGGACCTCAAAAACAGAATCAGCTACGCCGAGCTCGCCGGCCAAACGTCGACCCACCAAGTCAAAGATTGGTTCACCAAGGTCTCCGCCGCCGACGACAAGGTCTTCAAAATACAAACCGACCGTAAAAAACACTCCTTTCGTTGGTCCATCAACCGCAGAGCGGTGCGCTGCCTCGCTGACATCAATGCGTTGGGCAAAGATATCCCCAACGTCGTTTCCACCAAGTTGCAGCCGAACGGAGTGCAGGAAGTGCCCGCCGAGCCACCGTTAGCCACGCTTACCATGGACTCCTACCTCTCTCAACTCCAAGTTTGTCTTGAAGACGACGGATCTCGAATCATCGGCATCTGGGGCATGGGAGGCGTGGGAAAAACGACTCTTTTACGTAGCCTCAACAACCAATTGCACTCTTCATCAGAAGGGGGGCAAGGACCGCCGATGTTCAGCCACGTCATCTGGGCCGTGGCATCCAAAGATTACAAGCTTAAATTACTGCAACGCGACATCGCAAAGAGGCTTGGTCTCCCTTTGCGCAAAGACAGTGTCCGGCAGGCGATGGAGATCATGGACTATTTGAAAAACAAGAGCTTTCTTTTGCTACTTGATGACCTCTGGCAACCGGTAGACTTCGCAGAAGTAGGCATCCCACAGGTTTTCCGCACTGGCGCTACGAAGCAGAAAGTGATTTTCACCACTCGGCTCGAAGGTGTTTGCGGACAGATGCAGGCACGGCGCAAGATAAAAGTTGAGTGTCTCAACGAGGCAGACGCATGGCGACTTTTTCTGGAGAAAGTCGGGGATGAGACTCTCCAATCGCATCCGAGGATTCCACAGCTTGCGCGGCGAGTGGCTAAAGAGTGTGACGGACTTCCGCTCGCTCTTGTGGTGATCGGCTCCGCGATGAGCACGAAGAAAACACCAAAAGAGTGGCAGAACGCAATTACCCTGCTACAAAAGTCGCGCCTTTATGAAATCCATGGAATGGATGACAAAATCCTTCCCAAGCTGAAATTCAGCTACGACAACCTTGCTGATGAAATTTTCCGCAAGTGCTTCCTGCTCTGTTCCTTGTGGCCCGAAGATTACTCGATTTCAAAAACCGATCTCATCGAATGCTGGATGGGTCATGGGTTGGTCGACGAACGCAAGTTCGACAACATCAACGAAGCATACGACAGTGGCCACGCGCTGATCGGCGGGTTGCAAGCTGCTTGCCTCCTAGAACCAGGGGATAACAAAGACAGAGAGGTGAAGATGCACGACGTGGTTAGAGATCTCGCTCTGTGGATTTCTTCAGACTGTGGAGAGAAGCCCAACAGATTCATTGTTCTTTCCGGCGTTATTGCTTCTGAGGATTCTCAAAGAGAGGTGGAGAGAATATCGCTTGTTCGCAGCGATCTCAGCGACACGTCTGGCCTTCCGGCCAATTGTTCGAAGATAGAAACTTTGATGTTGCAGGGAAGCTTCTCCTTTAAATCAATTGTGTTTGGATTCTTTGAAGGGACACGTGCTTTGACTTACCTTGACATCTCCTACACCGCTATCTACGACCTGCCGCAGGAAATTGGCCTGCTTGGTAATCTTCGATACCTCAATCTCTCCCACACAAACATTCCTTCACTTCCATGGCAGATTGGTCATCTCCGCGAGCTCAGATTCCTGCTCTTAAGGGAGCTGGAAAGTATCGTCATACCTTGTGGCGTGTTGGAGAAGCTGGTGATGTTATCCCTGATCGACATGACTGATACATTGTGCAATAACTGGCAAGAGCTTTCAAGGCTGCGTGGGTGTTTGAAAGGGGTGGGGATCGTTTTAGAGAGCATTGAGGATCTACACCAGCTTGCCCAGCTCCCAAATTTACTTACTTGGCGTTTGGTGATAAGGAAACTGGTCGGATTCAACGATCCATTGCAGCTTCTTTCGCCTCTGCAGCTTGGGAGCCGCAGCATTCGTTCGAGCATCCAAATGCTAAAAATAGAGTTTTGTGAGCGCTTAGAGGTGGTGTCGATGGAAAGTGATGGAGATGGCGGCATTCAAAAGTGGTGCCTTTCGAGGCTGGAGGAAGTGGAGCTGAGGAGCTTACCGGAGCTGAAGGAGATTATTTGGAGAGGAGCATGTCCTGCTG
>NW_018164653.1:0-239 GCF_001263595.1 Phalaenopsis equestris
AAGCATGACTCAGGTAGTCATTCAAGAAAACCACAGTCCACCGTTGTCAGTGGGCTAAGGTTACTCTTGACTGAGGTAAGGTTGGCTGAATAAGAAATTTCTGCCTACTCAGCTCCCTCATGGTACGAACCTTTCATCAAAAGCCGAATGCACAGCTTCAGACTCAGATACGCGGGAAGGTGATGAGCCTTCAATGAGCGGGAATGATCCCTCTTGAATCTTCTCTTCCCTATTTTTTT
>NW_018164653.1:339-615 GCF_001263595.1 Phalaenopsis equestris
CCCTTACATTGATTGACCAAAAGTGGGACGCCTAACCTACTTCAATCTATAGCTAGACTGAATCTTATAGCTTCTAGGCTAAGCTTACAGGGAAAGCTTTAGCTTTCTTTCAAAAGAGGACCAGCGGCCATCCAACTATGACTTCTAATTCCCGATTCCTAGTCTAGTCTAAACTTCTCGACGGGAAAACTCTTCTAGTTCTAACTCTTATATTCTGCTCACGCTTACTATTACCTAGTAAAGGGCTGAAACTTCACTATTGAAATGTTTTATTAT
>NW_018164653.1:715-1725 GCF_001263595.1 Phalaenopsis equestris
TTTGACTGGGTAGGAGCGAGTCGAGTCCGTATCGCCGCGGAGCAACTGCAGCGTCCGGATCTTATCTATCTACTCGGCAATTCATCCGGTGACTTCACGGTCGCCAAAGAAGCCCCAAGAAGCATCAAACATTTCCGATGAGATCCATGGAGCTATTCTGAGATAGCAAGCACTAGCTCCCGGTGCGACTTCATAAAAAGCAAGAAAAGAGAAGATCGAAGAAAATGAAACGCACGTGGTGGTTATTTGAGCGGTTCCTTCTGATCCTAGAAAACGTCCGAAAAAACCGGCTACAGAACTACCGAGCAGAGGCAAAAATACAATAAGTAGATACATAAGAGAGAGTGTCTTCATCAAACCAAAAAATCATACAATGAAAGAGCGGCCTGTCATTTAGAAAGGGAAGTGAACGAAGAATCCATGTGTGAAGCATATAGCTAGCGTGACTTCTGAGCCTTGAGAGCATCTACCTCTTCATCTGTAGTTGGTGGAACTGTCAGACCCAGCTTGCTCTTCGGTTGAGTCGTCCGCTTGACCTGTAGAGTGAGGGCTTGATTCAAGGTCATCGGAAGATCGGTGAAATGCCTACCTAAACCTAAAAGCCTAGCCCCTTCAGACGTTCGAGTGGGTGCCTATCTGCAATCCATTCTTTTCTTCCCGATGCCGCACTCAGGCGGTGAGTTGGAGCCGACCTATGTATCCATCCGTTTCGGCAACCCCAGCCGAGCTCCGATTGGTCTACTAGCTGAGCCAGATAGGTGCGCTACCCACGGTCCTAGAGATAGGGCTTATGGGCTGCTCCCCAGCCAAAGCTTGTTCCAGCATCGGTGGTCGATAAGGCCACTTTCACTTTTGACGACTGTCAGACGCAATTTCTTTGACTTGGTATGTCAATATCCGGTTCGTTCGGTCAATAGCTTTTTCTTTGAGATGCTAATTCTGATCTACTAGATTCTAGTCCATAGTTTTTTTCGCAACATCGGCTGCTAATTCTCAAATAGATAGAAAAA
>NW_018164653.1:1825-4325 GCF_001263595.1 Phalaenopsis equestris
CCCCACTCTGCCTGGATTGCTTGAGGACTGAAACTGGCTATCCAAGAAAGAAGAAAAAGAAAAGAAAGTAGTCATACCTAGAGTAAAAAGGAATCACAGATTTATGGGCCTCCTCTTTAGATTGAAGAAAGAGACTGTTGGGACCACGATCATCTAATTAATAGAAAAGAATTTCTCCCTAATTGGGAGAGTCCTCATCAGTGTGAGAGGATATGGCTCTTGAGCCTAGTGTTTTTTTTCCAATTACATCAATAGGCATCTAGATTCCCTTACGTAGGCTCATGCTTTCTTTTACCCTCCACAAGTCCTTTTCAAGCCTGTCTCTCTCTCAGACTAGAAATGAAGATCGTAGCGAAAGGAGAAATCGATAGTGTGGAGTACTCCGACGTCGAATCAGACACTTTTCTTTTTCGAAATTCGATTCGTGTTCAGTGTCCCCAAGGTACATGACAATAATGAAGTCGAACTCTTCGCCTGTGGTAGGAAAAAGAAAATTTGAGGAAGAGTCAAAATTCGAAAGCATAAGTCCATCTAGCGCCTTCGATTGGCGAAACCTGGTCCAGGTGAGTTCGTTTTTTTCAAACCTGCAGTGTAAAAAAAGGCTAAAGCAGACAAAGGCTAGGGATTAGGAGATAGCTTTTTGAATAGCTGGTTCTTAGGGAAAGTCTGAAGCTATAGAATAGAAAAACACTTCGTTCCATAAGTGGGAATAGCAGTAGAAGGAGTGGCATTTCCAACATAAAAGATGTCTGACTTCCGCATCCAGCAGTTTCGAAGTCTTCTTCATATGCCCCGGCAATCACTAGGTCTTTCCCAAGGGGAAAAGGTATACCAGAATCTTTTCATCAATCAGTCAAAAGAGGAAAGCTAAGGCAGGGCAGGGGCAAAGACAAGCCAGACTGTTAGCCTGTTTTGGAGAGCTCGTAGAAGTCCCGTCCCTTTCTTTCCTCTCAGACTGAATAGAATCGCCGATTGAGCTTCGAAGCTCGCGATCTCCTCATGAAAGTTTGTTATTCTCTTTTTCACCAAGTGCTTTCTGAGGAGGCCGAAAAAGACTGCAAATGATTGACTATCCATCCCACTCCCCGCCCAACCTTAGCCGGACTCTCCACCCGGGGTCGTAGGTACATGAAACAGATAGTGCCGGCCCCGGGGGGTTGGAGCTATGGACATCTTTCTATCCCGATGAAACCTCGTTCAATACCACTCCGAAGAGTAATTAAGAAAGATATATAAACCCATTCCTCTGAGAATGAGTGAAGCTACCTAAAAGAAAGGGCTAACTCGCCGTACAGCGGTTTAGACTTTTTTCACTTTTTCTTTCACTTTTGCATTCAGTGTTTTTGCGGAAAGATGGTCTTGCTCTAGTGCGTGCTGTATGAGTCTTGCTCGTGTAGTGTTCCTTCCTAACAAAGCGGTCTGGTCACCTCTGCCCATTTGAGAAGAAAAGTGTGGGTGACTGTACACCATCTGAGACACAGACGAGTCAGCATAGATATATCTTGGGTAATCTAAAATGGAGTGTCTCGTGCAATGGAAAGTCTGAATAGATAAGATTTCGTTCAATCGGCTGTTCAGAGTCGGTAAATAACTCTTTGTCGTCTGTCAAATAATAGATCTTTCTTTATCTTGAAATTCCGGCTTACAAGTAAGCACGAACATGAATAGGAACAGGCGAGAGAATCGTCCTCCTCTCACCTGAAGGAGTACTCATACCTAACCAATTGGTTTTTCCAGCAACCAACAACGTGGCCGAGTACGAAGCGTTCATCGCGGGCTTAACTTCACAGTAGCCCAACCACTAATAGCAAAAAGTATCAAGGTCATTGGGGACTCTAAGTTAGTCATCAGTAAGGTTTTGGAATCCTGGAAAACCAAAGAACCAAGACCATATCAAAGGAAGGCATATCACGCTTTGGCGGAACACTTAGTCAAAGGATGATAAGAAGCATGTGTAGAGAGAAGAAAACAAGTTAGCAGAAGCTTTGGCCACGCTAGCGTTAACTATTCAGTTGCCCGTATATCGCTAAATGGAATCGAGTCCCTCGTCATTGAGAAAGTCTCGACCATGAATTTCCAGAAAGACATCATATCACTAAATCGAAGAATGAAGAAACCCCGGAAGTAGATACGACCACAGATGACCCTAATTATGGATTATGGAAATCCTTGGTTCTTTGACATTAAGAACTACATCAAACATTCAGTCAGATAGAACTAATATACTTTCAGTCGAGTGGACAGGAAGACGTCCCAAGAATCCAATAAGCAAGAACGAGCTTCCGATGACAAGGGATGTGATTTTCTCAGACGAGAAAATCTTCCAGCGGAAGACTTGCTGGAACGAAAGCAGGATGATCTGAAGAAGAGCTGGGTACCTGCGAGAGCGGAGACAGGACAAGCTGGCATAGAGCTTGACGATGCGTTCAAAGGATAATGAGGTGCGAGCGAACGAACTGGTGGAAGACGAATTCCTCGAGGTTACAAGCCGTTCATAACA
>NW_018164653.1:9325-19035 GCF_001263595.1 Phalaenopsis equestris
GTTTTTCTAATCTCAACCAATCCTATGATCTAATTCATTAGCTTCTAACTTACCGTGAAAAGCGCCGACTCCTTTTGTGTGAAAAAAATCAATTTGGTCCATTTTCAGTCGAACCGGAACCTGATGATATCTTAGTTCTCAGTACGATGGGTGCTCTTTTTATGATGAATCTGGGACAATCTTCTGTCTTTCCGGAATCTTTTTCTTCTTCATATCGCCCCAAACTCAATCAATATGTATAAAGGTTGAAAAGCATACGCGAGGTGTTCTTTTCTTTCTCGCATAAGTTTCAAAGAATCTGTTTTGACTTTGTGCCGACATCGTCTGGACATTCACTTTTCACCGATGATTCTCTCACTTCTTTCTTGTCCTCTTTCTTTTTGTTTTGCTTTTTTTTTCCTGTTTTCTCAGTGTTACGTCTGGAGAGTTCAATGAAGGTTGTTTTGTTCAGAATGGATAGTTTTTTTCTACCTATGAGCTACGCTACGGGAGTGTTCTAACTGGGTAGTAGCCTTCCAAGGCGAGGCCACCCTTCTTTGGAATGGAAGGCGAGTATGCAATTAGCGTTGAGGTTAGGTTCCTAGCTCATGGATAGGCATGCCTTCTCATCCAAAAGGCTAGAGTTTTCTTATTCAAGAACAAAAGGCGCTAGAAGAATCCGAGAGTCTCAGTTTCGTTTCTATCGAGTGTTAGTCATTTAAAAGCCTCCTACCCTAGACCTATAGTTTCACGTGGGAACTAGGACGACTTTCTAGTTGTTACTACAATGCACAAGCGGTCAGAGCAAACTGTCTTATTGCTTTCCTTTATTGCGACGTACTCTAGACTCTCTCTATAGGCTTCTCGTCCCCCTACCCTACACTTGACTTTTCCTTGCTCTGGCACTGATTGACCAGCTTAGCTTCATCGTCAACATTCTCATTCCCCAGTGAGTCTCCTTGTTGTGCCCTTCCCTACTGTTCCCACTTTCTATGTTCAAATATTAGCAAGTGTTCAGAGGAGTTATGCAGTGGCGAAGGCTTATGCTACAGTAATCAAAGCAGATTCCATTTCTCCGCCTTCCTTCACCACCAGCGGCAACAAAGGCTTCACCCAAAGATTGATCATCACCTATAGTAGTATAGTCGCAGGGGCGGAGGTAAAGACACCCCCGATGTCCCGCTCTGCTCCAGCTCGTACGTGCATCGCACGTGCCCAAGTTTGAGTTTTGTCAATGAGAAAGGTTCTCTTTTTTTTTCCGTTGAAACGAAGCGTTTCACTGGCGTAAGTGAAAGCGAGAGTGGAGTTGCTTCAAAAAATGCAAAGGTTGAAATGCTCATGAAGGCCATGCCACAAACAACTGTACCTCCTCCTCCGAATCCATCAAGCTTTCATCATGCGCCATCTCCCGTTGCTGATGCTGATCCGGGCCAAAACCAAGCCGACCCGGACGCAGACGTGCGTAGTTACACCCGATTTCAGGTCTCATTCTTTCTGTCAGGGGGGATCTTTGGGTCTGCCCCACAGCCTACTGTCCAGGACACCTGGGATAAAATAGGAGGGCCACGGCAACGGGCGAGCGCCTTCGAGAGATTCGGGAAGAGCTGCTGCGCCTATCCAACGCTCACCTGCCACGGTTACCAAAGGAAAGAGTCAAACTGTTGGTAGAAAGATTGAAAGATGAAGAGTTCTGTTCGGAGCAGATCAAATGAATCTTTCTTTATGTTGATCGTGACAGGCCTCTTGAATCTTCTGTTCTGGTGAGCTAACGCCTTGCTTAAGGGGATTGACTCTCAGACATTACCTCCTAAATACTCACCCAGCCCGCGAGGACATTGAAGTCCTTTTAGGATGGTTCACAATTCAGTGAGATACTCAAAGAGAGAGTAATACCAAGAAGTGTTACTTCTTAATCTTCAGTACTACACCTAAATTAGCATTCACTGAAGAGTTCTAAAGGGTCTTTAGGGAAAGAGAAGAAACATATTATGCAAAAGCATATAAACGAATGAGCAAAGACTGTCAGTCCAAAAGAACTCAAAGTATTACGCACCTTCATCCTACGACTAAGCACTCAAGATGAAATGAACCTTAAGCAACTTAGACGAGGCGCTAGAGTCGTGACAACCCCTAACAGCCCGTCTAATCGTCCTTTCTGAGCCAGGCGAGATGGGAGGGCGCGACCGTATGCTCTCAGGTAGGAACTAAGTAAAGAGAACCTGAAATGAGTTCAAATTAGAGACATTTCATTTTGACGTCAACTCAAACCACTCAAGTGGTTAACAGTACTTTCGATCCACCATATTCACTCGGTAACTGATCGGGTCACCGAAGAATAGCATATTGGAAACCTCTTTCCGGTGCACACACATTACAACCAACTTTCGATCCTAACTAATAGAACGAAACGAAGTCAGATAGATTGTCATGAACGGTACCTCAGGAGGTCTAACACCCCATGCTGAAGAAGCAGTTATTAACCAGTTACCCAGCAGGAGTGTAAGTAACAGTCTAGAGTAGAGGCGCGGAGCGGCTCGACTGAAAGATAGAAAAAAATGACTCCCTTACTCTATAGAGATTGAGATTGAGAAAAGAACCTAAATAGGTGATCAGTCGACTAGGACTCACTAAATACACAATCCCTTCTGAACTGCGCCTCCTAATCTGATTCCAACCAAACTCACCGGAAAGTCGGATCAGCAAGGCAATGTCTGAAATACAACTGACCATATTGAGTACCTTATAAGGTACTCCGCCATTCTGTGTATCTGCCGTTCAGTGAGCGATTTGACCCAACTCACCCGGACTCAGGGCTAGGGAGCTGCTTGAGCACCTGGGAAGGAAGGCGCCTAAGCATGACTCAGGTAGTCATTCAAGAAAACCACAGTCCACCGTTGTCAGTGGGCTAAGGTTACTCTTGACTGAGGTAAGGTTGGCTGAATAAGAAATTTCTGCCTACTCAGCTCCCTCATGGTACGAACCTTTCATCAAAAGCCGAATGCACAGCTTCAGACTCAGATACGCGGGAAGGTGATGAGCCTTCAATGAGCGGGAATGATCCCTCTTGAATCTTCTCTTCCCTATTTTTTTCTTTTTTTGTATGTAATTGTAATGTAGATTGACTTTTCTTTGACTATTGATAGGAATTCTCTCTTGGAACCTTTCTACCCCCTGGTATTCCCCTCCGGTCTTTCGTTCGTATCGCAAAGTGGGTCGACGCCAGCTATAGTGCACGTTCCTCATTCGAGCTTTCTTTACCTCTTCCATTCCATTTTTTCCGGATGATTCATATCGCGCGTGCATCTTCAAGTTCAATCGTTTTGAACAGTTCACAACTCCTGCGTATCAACATTCAGTTTCGCGCATAGGTGGCAGAGCTGTAGGAGACCTCGCGCCCCATTCGACTGCCTAGGAGAAGAACGAAAGGTAGGCACCTAGGATCTTTCCTACTCGTATGAGTACTCTAAGCTGAGTCAGCCTTCGCTCCTCAGCAAAGTGTTCACTTCTTTTTCGAAGAGATGAATAGATCGCTGTAGGATTCGCTTGGAACGGAGCTCCATCGTCTCGTATTGAGTCAGGCTTCTGTGAGCAAAGAGCGAAAGACCATCTCGGTTTCAGAACCCAACGGTAGAGAGCATCCCGAATGAACCGACGCATGCGTACGTGCCCGGCTCTTTCTTCAAAACATCAGAAGAAAGCCGGGACAAATGAAAAAGTTCACCATCCCATAGCATCAAAGTTGTTGGGTAAACCACCCACCTAATCTCTTTCTTCTCCAAAGGGGGGAGAGTGGAGGCGCGAAGAAGTTTCGGGTCTCACTTCGAGAAATGAAATCAAAGAACTCTACCTTCCTATGGCTTTGTCCAGTCAGATACAAATGAGACCAAGCCCCTTCTTTCAAACTAGAGGGGGTGGGGTGAAGGGGAGTTTCAAGACAACCGGTTCAAAGTAGTTCATGATGGAATCTATTAGGCATTCTTATCATTTGGTAGATCCAAGTCCATGGCCTATTTCGGGTTCACTCGGAGCTTTGGCAACCACCGTAGGAGGTGTGATGTACATGCACCCATTTCAAGGGGGTGCAACACTTCTCAGTTTGGGCCTAATCTTTCTCCTATATACCATGTTCGTATGGTGGCGCGATGTTCTACGTGAATCCACGTTGGAAGGACATCATACAAAAGCTGTACAATTAGGACCTCGATACGGTTCTATTCTGTTCATAGTCTCGGAGGTTATGTTCCTTTTTGCTTTTTTTTGGGCTTCTTCTCATTCTTCTTTGGCACCTACGGTAGATATCGGAGGTATTTGGCCCCCAAAAGGGATTGGGGTTTTAGATCCTCGGGAAATCCCTTTTCTTAATACTCCTATTCTCCCTTCATCCGGAGCTGCCGTAACTTGGGCTCATCATGCTATACTCGCGGGGAAGGAAAAACGAGCAGTTTACGCTTTAGTAGCTACCGTTTCACTGGCTCTAGTATTCACTGGCTTTCAAGGAATGGAATATTACCAAGCACCCTCCACTATTTCGGATAGTATTTATGGTTCTACCTTTTTCTTAGCAACTGGCTTTCATGGTTTTCATGTGATTATAGGTACTCTCTTCTTGATCATATGTTGTATTCGCCAATATCTTGGTCATCTGACCAAGGAGCATCACGTTGGCTTTGAAGCAGCTGCATGGTACTGGCATTTTGTAGACGTGGTTCGGTTATTCCCATTTGTCTCTATCTATTGGTGGGGAGGTCTATGAAAGAACAAAGAAGTGGATTGAGGTGCGGAGCTATCGCTCGACTGAAAGGAGAGGCGATACGCGGCTCGACCGACCCTTGACCCTAATGAAAGCTCGAAGATAAAGAGAACCGGGCTCCAAAGAATGACAGCAGCTTTCCCACCCCCTTTCTTCAAAAAAAGAAGTGGACTATTCTCCTACAGAATTTTTCAGTATTCTGGCACAGGGATCGAAGATCTTCTGGCATATTATGTGAACCAAGAACCGAAAATGGATCTTGGTCTCTTTTTTCTTGTTCATCGTAATCAAAGATGTTTTTTTTATGAAATTTGGAATGAAGCAAGGCGCTAGCTCAACATTGTTTTTCATCTTGCTTTTCCCGGTTCCTAATCAAAAATGAAATGTATGCTAAGAAAAGGTACTATGATACAGCAGCAAGTAACCAAATAACAGGGGATCCCAATGCCTTTGTTTCATTTGCTCCATATGACTTTTTTGTATACGGGTGACAACTCTCCATTGTCAATTCTCTTGGGAAAGTAGTTATTCAAAATGCATGTGCTGGCACAATAGTTCTTTCTGATGTCTGAGATTTTCCTAAAGTCCAAATATCATATCAGTTGGGCAACTATGTGATGATAAGCAAGCAGTGTGAAGTCAAATTGACAGCGGATTCGTGTATGGTGAAAGACCTCCAGACCAAAGAAGTTATTGGTATAGGCAGAAGGCATGGGAGACTGGTTTTCATTGGCGATGACATATACTTCGACTCAGATAGGTACTACCATACTCTAGTCTACTTTACTCTAAGTTACCGGATGAAAAATCTTTCTTATTGGCTGTTCCCAAAGAGAGAAGATTCTCCTTCAACTTTCAGTAATTCAATAAAGAATTCGAAAATGAATCTCTCTTCAATAAAAAAGGATTTCCAAATGAAAATTGAGATTCAATCATATTATCTCGTACAATTTGATTCAAATGAACAAACAATTACACAAAAAAAGTCAAAGGGTATATAACTGTAAAGTACCAAACCTTTCAACAGGTTTGTAGGTTTTACAAAGGGTTTCTCGCTAGACTGGAAGTCCGCCACCGATAGGTGGCCCCTTCCTGTTCTGTACAGTCTGATGGCCCTTTTGTTGGGGCCTTCATTGGCCTAAGCAATGGTTCAATCCGCCTCAATTTTTCAGACTTTGACCGTAAATCTTCCCCATGTTAGTAAGAAGAGGTCGGTTTGTTTTATGGCGGGCGGGTCAACCTTTGGGGTTTTATTCCTCTTGGCCTCTCTTCGCCCTGTCCCACCATTTCAGGAAATCCAGCAATCACTTCTACTTTCATCAATCTCAATCACAACAACTAGATTCTAACGAAATCGGGGAACTTTCATTTCGAACTTGAAAAGCAGCAAACCGGAGTTCCAAAAGTAGGTAGGGGAGAATTTGTGTTTTCTCATCCGTTAGAATACTAAGAAAGCAGCAAATCCTTAGAGTGAAGTGACCCATTGGCGCCTCTGCTTCCCGTGCTTTTTCAACACAGAGAAAGGCAGATTGCTTGAGTTGTGAACCCGAATCCAACTCCCGATAGCCTGACTGGTTTTCCTTATTTTCTTTCTGGGGAATGCTTGACTCTAACATCGGGTTATGGCGAGTCCTATTCCTATCTCAATCTTTTCCTCACAAGGCCCATCTAAAATCTCTCTATCCTGGTCTCGGCTTTGGCTAAAGCGAATGCTGATCTTTCCGGAGTAGGGGTTTGAAACTTCTTCCCGTCGGAATCTCCACTCAGTCTCAAAAAAAAAGTGCTTGGTGACCTAACTGAAGTAGCAGTTTGATGAAACAAAATGGCTTTCAATCCGATTCACTCCTGGGCGTGATTCCTCCCCTTCGCTTTCTCTTGAATAAGCTTCTTTGTCTCAAAAAAAAGGCGCTAGATTTTACGATTTGCTTGGTCTTTTCTTTTTATCTGGAAGAAAGAGAAAAGAAAGGGAGTCCCATCTTTTTTTATCCTCGCCTTCTAGCTAGCAAGAGAGACAGACAGTCTCCAATCAATGCCCACCTTACTCCTTAAGAAGTGATGGACTAACCTATCCAAGAGTTCCGTGATGTCTTTGCATTCCGCTATGCAGAGATGCCGGAGCTTCCAATGAAGATGCAAAGCCGATCCAAGAAGCACAGAGAAGGTTCCACCCTGTACATCTTTGCCTATTCCGAACGGAATTGACATTGCTTCTCTCTCCGGTTCAAAAATGCCAGGAAAAAGTACAGTATATGACGCAAATATGAAGAGAGATGTTGTAGAATGCTACGTGGATGATTCAATTGAAGGGTGAGATTTGAGTTCTTTATATGAGGATCACATCACGCCACCAAATAAGTTTTCCTACAACGGGGTCTGAGACAAAGCTTAGGCTCCCGACGTTTGTTTTCACTCTGGAAAACTGAAAGTGGCAATGTACTTTTGTCTATCTCTTTCGTTTGTTTATGCGGGTCCTCCCCGGACACGACAAGAGAGAACCCATCTGGCAGATCGGCCCAAGAGTCAGTGGTAATAAAAAAAGCTTTTCTTCAGAAAAATGGAATTTATCTTCGCTTGTCTTGCGCTGGCTCTCCTTGCACGTATCCCAAGTCGCGAGGAAGCTTTCTCAAAGAAAAAAGGCACTAGTTTTTTTCTTTTTCAGAACAGAAAGAAAATGACATATCAGCTATGGTGGTTTGCTCCCTCCGGTTCGTTGATCTGTGGGCATATGGGTCTTTTCCGGAACGGAAATTGCATTGAAACCGGCACCTTACACTTACAGGAGAGCCGTGTTATTGAAGTAGTTCGATAAAAAATGAAGAGTAGATTTCGTCTTGACCTTGATGTGACAGGTCTTGCATCGTATTTGCCTAACGAGGCACGTAGTGTCAATTACATTTTTTCGGATTGTTCCAAAACATTGATCGAAGTATGCCCCGAACCACCCATCTCCCTTCCTACATGCAATATAGGACTGCTTCGCTCCGCGCCTTCTCTATAAAAACTCTCTACCCTTGCCCGCTTGGGAACGCACTATAGCCTTGCTTAAAGCCGGCTCTCCTTATATGAAACATTTTCTTTTTTCCTCTCTCCAGAATCCATAGAAAAAAGAATTCCTTTGCGGCTTACCACTTACCTATCTTTCTCCAAAACCTACTCCTAACAAGTTCGGCTTTCGGGGCTACCTACTTGACTTTAGGGCTTCTAGAATCTATATAGAAAGAAGAGCCCTCATTTGGCCTTTTTGTTTCAAGGCTGCTTGCCTTTTTGAATTGGGATAGCGGAGGTTCTTTCGGTAAACCGATGCATGAGCTGAGGCTCCCATGTACCGCCGACCCTCCTCCAGGTCGTAAAACGGCTCATAGGGAGTCAGAAGCAAGCAGAGTCGTAAATACAGTACAGACTTCAAAGATTCACGCATGCTTAGGTACAGCCGATCATACCGCAACCACGGACACCACTACATGAGGACGGCACATCAACAGGTCTGATTTCGGTTGTTCCGGTTCGTTCAGACTCAACTAATTATTCCGCCAGTTACTCTGAAAATAGTGACAAAGCGAAGCTCTGCTCCGGCGCTAAAAAAGGAACTACTTATTCCTAAGAAATCTATATCCGTAGCTCTTTCCCTGCTTGAGACGGAAGTTGGCAAGAGCAAGAGATAACACTGATGCCATACTATACATTGATCTTACCGCTACCCTCTTTGTTGCTCCGGCTCGGATGCTTATCGTATGCGAGGTATGTCGGAAGAAAGCTTTCATGAAAAATGTGTGCGATGTTTCCAATTCTTCTTACCGGCGTACGAGTGACCTGTACGAGCTCCTGATTCACCTTTTAGACGAATGGGAGTACTGAATCAAATCACCTGCTGGTTCTCTGCCAGCTATCTCGGATCTGCCTGCCCCTTGTCACTTATGATGCCTCCACCCACCCCTTCTACTGTTGTTGGCTTTTATGCTGATGGCACAACACAAGCCTTCGATCAATAGAACGTCTAAAACCAAGATAAAGAGCCTGCTTTTTGTAGAAGCCTGGCCCTACGCCCTTTTTTTTTTTTTTTTTTTTTTTCTAAAAAGAATCTGAAAAAGAAAAAAACCATGGAAAGATAGGAACTTTTTTTCTTGTTCAATGAAAGGGTGCAGGTTCGCCCGCGAGAGAAGCAAAAGCATAGGGAGCACCTTAGCTAGTTCTATAAGATGCGATGCAGTTCACAAAAAAACTCTTTGAAGATTTTCACAGCATTCCTTCCTTTTCCATCTCCTTAGCCAGCTAACATTCCTTTGATTCTTGAATCAGAAAACTCTTGCCTTTGATTTGCTTACTAATAGACAGCTGTAAAGAGGACTGGCCTGGAGATTATTAGAGCGGGAAATCCTTAGCTCGCAAGGGAATTTGGATAGGAAACCCTTATCACTGAAACTGTATAGAAGGCAACTCTCGAACTCGTGATGAAACGGAACCATCCGCCCTTAGTCAGATCAAAGGCGCTAGCTTTCATCCGGATTTCCCTTCTTTTCTGAGATTGGTTTTCCCTCCCGGCTTGGTCCATGGGCCCATTCTCAATTAGTCTTCCTGGACTATGTTTCTGACCCAGCATAAAAACAATAGCTTTTAGGACAGCGAGTCACATGTTGGAATGGAATGTCAGGATGTGGAATTGAGTTATGGAGATGAGATTCGTTTTTAGTCACACCTACCGTCACCTATATTGGTAAGGTTAAGCAGCTGACTTCGCCCCAAAGAATAGTTGCATGCTCAAATGTGATCAATTGTCAACAAAAAAGGAAAGCAGAGCGCTGCTGAAGGGCTCATTGATTGGGCCTCGATAAAAGTCAGATAGCTGCGAAACATATCTTATTGAATTTCATTTTCACTCTAAAAAAAGGCGAGAGTTTCTTTCTTGAAAAAGAAAACAAAGGAGATAGAAGTGAACACAACTAAAGTGTACCCTTACATTGATTGACCAAAAGTGGGACGCCTA
>NW_018164653.1:19135-19624 GCF_001263595.1 Phalaenopsis equestris
ATCTTACCGCTACCCTCTTTGTTGCTCCGGCTCGGATGCTTATCGTATGCGAGGTATGTCGGAAGAAAGCTTTCATGAAAAATGTGTGCGATGTTTCCAATTCTTCTTACCGGCGTACGAGTGACCTGTACGAGCTCCTGATTCACCTTTTAGACGAATGGGAGTACTGAATCAAATCACCTGCTGGTTCTCTGCCAGCTATCTCGGATCTGCCTGCCCCTTGTCACTTATGATGCCTCCACCCACCCCTTCTACTGTTGTTGGCTTTTATGCTGATGGCACAACACAAGCCTTCGATCAATAGAACGTCTAAAACCAAGATAAAGAGCCTGCGCTCTGAACACTAAGATGACCCCCTTTTTGTAGAAGCCTGGCCATACGCGCTTTTTTTGTTATTTTCTTCTTTACTAAAAAGAATCTGAAAAAGAAAAAAACCATGGAAAGATAGGAACTTTTTTTCTTGTTCAATGAAAGGGTGCAGGTTCGCCC
>NW_018164653.1:19724-20317 GCF_001263595.1 Phalaenopsis equestris
TTTCTAGAAATCGTGTTTGATTTCGCCTCGCTACCAGGATTCCTACTTGCAGGCATTGGAAGTTCAAATAAAAAGAAAAAGGCAAGTAAAGCAAAGCTTTTGAAGAAAGAATAAAGCAAAGCCAGTAGGCGCTAGTTTCTTTTCACAGTCTTCCACGTAAAGGTAAGAAAAAGTTAGAGACCCATAAAAAGTAGAAGTCCCAATTGTGAGAGTAGCAGTGTAATTAGATCCTGTCTTAAGCATATCATATTCTTCGCCATCAAGTTCAATCCTAAGCTCAGTCCTTCTAGTTCGAGTGCTTTTTTCATACTATCAAGTGGAAGTGGGGGTTCCCGAGCGAGCTTTCGGGTGACGTGAACGGTAGGTACCTAGGAAGTGGAATCAAATCCTTCTTTCTTTCCTGTAATAGCCAGTTGAAGTGCTTGTCGATAGGAGTTTTCTTGTCAGTTCCATTCCCTGCTGTTGCCTTTTTTGTGCTTCTTTTCGAGCGATTTGTAATCGAGTGGGCGTTTTCTCAATCTATCTATTCCATTTTAGTGCCTATCCTACTTCCCTACTCAAGCCATTGGAGTTTCAGTTTCCCTCCTTTGTAG
>NW_018164654.1:0-1465 GCF_001263595.1 Phalaenopsis equestris
CTAAATGCAGGTCGCAGATCGAACCCTGCGGCCGCATTTCAGGATAAATCTCTTATGCTGTCATTCCCTTTAGCATTCACTCATGTGGTCGATGGCAGCTGCTAAGACTTTGCCTCTACTCTCTCTTTTATCTCATTCGTTTTGGAGCAATTCTTGTCTTTCTACCTGAACAATCATCCATCTCACTTCACTTTTTTGGCTCTTTCTTTCCACTGATACTCACTAGTGAATTGCGATGGTAAAGTTATTGATCATTTTCATTTTTATTTCTTTTCTTTTGTAAACTTAATTATAACAAATATTTTTGAGAAAATATTTGTATATATAGTATCTAATATAATTATCCATTATGCTACTATATTAAACTAGTAATTTTGGTAAATTTAGTAAGTGTTTACTTTTATTTAAATCATTTGCGTGTTGGTGGCATCCTATAGAAATTATGGTTGAGGGATTTCGAGGTGGATTCATTTATTTATCTGTTGTTTGTTGTGTGTTAGAAGATTCGCAGCAGTGAGGTGATTATTTAGAGTAGTAACGTTGTACAAAAGTCCAACACACACACAAATAAGAGAAGTGACGGGAAGAGAAAACGTAAGGTTTTGTTTGAAAAACTTGGAAAGAGAAAAACCACAGAGTCTGACACAGTCAGAACAACCAACTAAAAATTTATGAGTACACATACATACTATTGTCCCGCGTGTGGTAGATGTTACACGGTTTCTGAAAGTACAGCGCACGGGTGAATGCAGAGGGATTCATTGCGTGATGATCACGAGCAATTGCAATTGTAAGTGGTCGTTGGAACTTTGGTACACTGTCTTTGATGTGTGTCGTTGCACAGTGTTCATGCCGATGCATTGCTCTGTAAGGTGTCTATTTACTTCATGATGTTGGCATTTACTTTGCACGATGCTTCGTTACTACACAGAGCATGTCGTGACTCAGCAAAAGGCCCCGTTGCAACGAGCAGGGGCAGGTCAATAATGGTCGATGGTGGTTGGAGAGCGATGGTCAACAACTTATGGAGTGGGGAGCATTTGTCAGGTCTTCAGTCCGTAACGACATTGGAATTCAACTCCTTCTCTCGATCTAGCACCAGATCCATCTCTTCGTCTGCTTTCTCTGCAAATAAAGAATGAATTTAGACCATTCCATCGGTCAACCCAAAAAGATTGCTTGATTCAAAAATATTTTATGGATATTCAAGTGTCCTAACAATGATAGAATATAGTGATCTTAAACCTGTTGTATTCGAATTGTCAATATGATCTATTTGACAATAAGTTTAGGATTTAGAATACAATTGACATTCCCATTAACCATCTAAAGCTTCAAAAAATGGTTTAACGGCTTGATTTGACTTGGATTGGGCCAATTTTGATGTCGGTGGATTTATCTCGTCACACAGGTCAGTTTGACTAAATTTGATGAAATCAGAGTTCTTGATGATTTTTAATTTGAG
>NW_018164654.1:1565-13521 GCF_001263595.1 Phalaenopsis equestris
CTTTGTCATCATCGCCCTAAGCCCCAAAACAAAACAGACCTACTTGCGATCTTGCTTGATGATTTCATATATAACAAAAGACTATATACGAGCACTTATTACTTGGACATAAGCACGGAAAACCGAACCATGAATCAAGAAAAAAAAATAAAAATGGGGATGAGAGAGAAAGAACCGATCCAACCAAAAGATCATTTCCTCCGTATGTCCTCGTCATGCTGCCCATGGTGTTCACTCCAAGCTCCCTTTCGTAGCACATTCGTGTTTGATATTAGTTTTAAAGGGGTACATGTGATCATTAGGTTTTCCTACACTGAGATATAGTGTGTAACAGAACAATAAAACATGCAGTATAAAAGAAAAGAATAATAGAATGTACAGTAAAGAAGAAGAATAGTATAGCATGTTGTGAAGTAACATATTGTAATGTAAATCAAACCTGTATATCTGGGAGGCCTGATGCTTCTTTAAGCAAGCTAGTATACACTATATAAACAAAAGAAACATTGCCTGGAAAACTCGAGAAAATCGACAAATGACTCTTGACAGAAAACTCGGGAAAATCGACAAATGACAATTCCAAGAAAATTATCAAAATATCGGGAAGATCCCGGAAAAGGGACCACGAATGCTTTGCCCAAAAATTCCAATAAAACATACGAGAAATTCAAAAAGAGGGGACCGCAAATACTCTGGTCGGGGCTAGGCTAAAATAATATATATTGGTACTTGAGGGACGTCGAATGCTACTATCGGTCACCCGGATGTATAAAGCCCCCCACTCAACTAGAAGAGTGTCCTACTAAACCTAACTTAGGAGGATACTCCTTAGCCCGGTACTGGTAATCAATAAGTGAACAATCAAGTTGTACTATATTTAAAATTTATATTTTTTGCATGCATATGAGTTTTAAACATACAAAATGAAGTTATATCAATTTTATAGTAAAATATTTTTTATAAAAACATTATATCTGTTCTTATCAGTTTTTTTTTTAAAAATTACGATTGTCCACGAGTCGATTACGCCGTCGGACATATGACCGCCAACAACCTAAGAATGTACGGGTCCCCTGCTAGTCTTGTGCCGGTGAATGATACTGTCATCCTACAATTTATTAGATCCCAGTGTTGGGTTCTGATATCATAGGATGAAATATCATTCTGCTCTATCATCGACGTGCCTTTGTCATCATCGCCCTGAACCCAAAAACAAAACAGACCTACTTGCGACCTTGCTTGATGATTTCATATATAGCAAAAGACTATATACGAATACTTATTACTTGGACATAAGCATGGAAAACCGAACCATGAATCAAGAAAAAAAATAAAAATGGGATGAGATAGAAAGAACCGATCGAACCAAAAGATCGCAACCAAAAGATCAAAAGGATAAAGGGTGAAGTAACCCTCAAAACTGTGACGAAAAAACCTGAAAAAAGAGAGCCCAAAATCCTTGAATCAGTTTAAGAAGGATATCATTTTCTCAACTTTTATAATTGGATCAACCCAAGAATGGTATCCTTTCCACATTTTGTTTCGAATAGGTCGAAACGGGCCCAAAACTAGTGTGACAATTGTACCCGCGGTTCCACCTATATGTACTCACACACCCAAGCCTGAACACAAGTGTGACATTTATGTTACCCAAACCTTAATATCAAACCTCTAAAGAACTCTTTTATAAATAACAATCTTATAAGCTTTCAAACTCCTCATGAATCTGTTTCATATCAACTTTATGATTTCCCAAAATGAAGTTTCAAGAGCCTTTTATATGTCACAAAATAAGAGAGACTAATCAATAGATGGGGCAGCCTTCTAGCCTTCCAGAAAATAATGCTAATATCAAAATCATTTAAATCCAACCTTCATTAAAAAAACTTTTCATATCATATAAACATGAAATTATCCAGATAAAACCATATAAATGCTCATAACCAGGGGCAACAGAAAAAGACAGCC
Source organism: Phalaenopsis equestris (assembly GCF_001263595.1). NCBI lineage: Eukaryota > Viridiplantae > Streptophyta > Magnoliopsida > Asparagales > Orchidaceae > Phalaenopsis > Phalaenopsis equestris. Next base: position 3,534 of record NW_018164654.1, read on the forward strand.
ACCAGCCCAACTTATCTCACGAAGAGATCACAAGGTAAGGCTCACGGGTAGGGGCAACAAGAGGAAGACCACCAACATTTAAGCTCACGGATAGAGCCAAGAAAGAGAAAGTCACCATAGAATAAACTCACGGGTAGGGCCAAGAAAGAGAAAGTTACCGCAGGTATTGCCATTATTTTATCTTCGATATACATAAGAGAGTGAATGAACAAGTTTTTTATAGATCATTAGGACTGAAACCATTTTCTTCACATAAGACATGATAGTGAGTTGATTTGCTCTTATCGAACATTCCCACATAGTAGTAGATATTGAAATCTTGAATTTTGGGATGACAAACTTGATTACAAATAAAATCTCAAGAGGAACGTTATATGAAGAGCTTCCAACCAAACTGGGTCCAACAAAGGGGCTAAAATAGAAAGGAATTCTAGCCAAAACACAATCCCAAAAGGAGCCAAACCATGCCCACCAAAGGGGCAAACCGAGCCCAGCACAGAGGGCAAACCAAGTTCAACACAGGGGCAAACCGAGCCCAGCACAAGGGCAAACCAAAATACATTTTTAGCTCAACTAAATCCAACAAAAGAGAGCCCATAACAGATAAGTTTTTGAATCAAACCAATTCCTTCTCATAAACCAAATTAAACCCAACATAATGGCTAAAGAAAAGAGTATAATTTAAGCCAAAACCGCACCCACAAAATGGGGAAAAACAAACCAGCATTTCTAGCATGGATTCAACCCAAAAGAGCCAAAACCAAGCCCATCAAAATTAAAGGCCAAATTAAACCCAACAAAACCGAGCCCATCATAAGTTCAATCCCAAAAGAGCCAAACTGAGCCCATCCACATGAGAAAAACAGAGAAAATTTTCTAGCATAAGTTCACTTCCGAAAGAGCCAAACCGAGCCCATCCATATGGAAAAAACAGAGAAAAATTTCCATCTAAGTTCAATCCCAAAAGAGCCAAACCGAGCCCATCAATATTAAACAAAAAAAAATAGAGAAAAATTTTCAGCATATATTTAATCCAGAAGAAGCCGAGACCGAGTCCATTGAATGGGTCAAAATGGGGTAGAATTTCCAGCATTTATTTGGACAGGAATAACAATAATAAAAAGCATTAGCATTTCATTTCCAGCATGAATTTTAGATGAGTAAATATCATTTCAGAGTTCATATTCATGACTTTCCATGTATTTCGAGCAGAGAAGAAATGCAAGCGATCCTCTCCCCTAAAAATCATCCTTCCTTTAACTATAAGTTGATTCATCAAGGAGAAAAGAAGACTACACCTTTCAACATACAAATATAGAAATAATAGAATCGCAAGAAGAAGATTTGCATGTGACAATGAATCTAAACATGCTTTCCCTAAAATGTTATTTCAACTAATCAACATAGAACTTCTAAATCAGCTCCAATAAAAGTATCAAAGGCTTAATATTTGATATCAATTCCATTACGAAATACCAGTTAAGACAAAACAAAGCATCATGTATGCATTCCCTATTTTAATATTTCCAACATGTGTCGAGTAGTGCAACAGAACAAAGAAGAGAAGGAAGAAGTACCTTGCTTGAGATTTCCGAAAAGAAACACAGAAAAAGGACACCAAGCTTCCAAACGCCCAGCACACAAGGACCTAGCCGAAATAGAACTTTAGCAGAGCCTCTCTTCCTAAAGGCTTTGAAAAACAACAACCAACGAATGCTCCAAACTCCCAACACACGAGAACCTAACCAAGAAGAAATTTCGGCAGAACCTCTCTTTCTAAAGTCTCGAACAACAAAAACTCAGCCTCTCCTTTTCTAAAATTTTTTTTTTTTCAACAACCCAAAACAGTACTCTAGGAAGCCTTTTATAGGTAGAGATGAAAAGGGAACAACCACCTACCAAAACGAATGCTCCAAACTCCCAACACACGAGAACCTAACCAAGAAGAAATTTCGGCAGAACCTCTCTTTCTAAAGTCTCGAACAACAAAAACTCAGCCTCTCCTTTTCTAATTTTTTTTTTTTCAACAACCCAAAACAATACTCTAGGAAGCCTTTTATAGGTAGAGATGAAAGGGGGACAACCACCTACCAACCTCACAGGTGGTCGAATCGCCGGCTTGGCGGCCATGGCTTTGATCGGTCGGCTTAGGTGCGGCCGATCGCGTGAGCTAGGGCACTAGGGGGCGAGCAGACTTCGATCGAACCGTGACTGGGTAGAAGGGTTTAAGTGGGGTTATAAATATTATTATATTAATATAAAATATTTAATATTTCAAAAATAAAATTTGATTCGTACATTTTTTTGTGCTTCAAATTATAGCAAAATGAATGTTCTTTTTAGGTAATTCTGATGTTCTGGACGCGTTGACGGACCCAATTCGTCGTCGGAGGTCGTTTTAACGAATTTATTGATTTGCGTGCAATTTGTTTTTGTGGAATTACGACTATGAGTGTCTTTTCTAGCTAAAATTGATGCCCCGATTAGGTTGGCGCAGTTCATTTCGTCATCGGAGGTCGTCCGAAGAAGTTCGCATTTTCACCCGTCCTTTAAGCTCAATTTAAGTCTGATTTTGTGCAACTTAGTGAATTTTGTGCATTTTGTGTGTGTGTGTGTGATGATAAAGTATTGAAGAGGTTTTCCTAGGGTTTGAGATCCTATTGGGAACTTCTCCTTGAATCTCCACATGATAGTCCTTAACCACTCGACCATACGACGATGATTTTGAGATCATCAATGTAGGACATCACAAGAGAAATAGGAGGTGGTTAGAATTTCGAAGAGGATGAATTTCAATACTAGTTTTCTAAGATAGTCAATAAGAATCCCTAGAGCTAGATCCTAGGATCCTAAGGAAAAGAGTAATGACCTCAAAATGAGGTCAACAATAAAGTAGGGGCTAAAATGATCTTCTACAAATACTCACGGGATAATTTTGATACTTTTTTTATTCTAAATTATAATCTTACATTTTTTAATATTAATAATTTTATAATATTATTATAACATTATAGTACTTTGAATTATTGTATGTTTTATTATATTGATTAAGTACATTATAAAAATGAAGTAGTTTTAATAGAATTGTGCAAATGATAATTATTTAGTATAACCCACTATGCTATTTATTTAAATTGTTCTATAAACTATATTATCTAAAGGCTAATGTTTGTAAGATTGAATGTGGCCTAGGCTCAATACATGGAAAGGCTTCTTCTGGAAATTCATCAATACAATGTTCTCTTTTGAATTGTGTAATTCCATTTTAAAAAAAAATCTTTTGGCACGAAAATCTTTTTAATGAAGAGATCTTAGAACCTTAAAACATTTTTTTTAAATTCAACCTATTCCAATAACTCAATCACTTGGATCGAATTTTTATATAATCTATGTGACGATGATTCAAAAGCAGTTGATAATCTTCATAGATAAATCGCAAACATTAATCCATTTTTGTCATTGCTCATATTAAACGGGCCTTTAATATTTAACTTCGATAAAATATACCCTGAAAAATTCATTGGTATGCTTGCTTTTTTAATGATCCGTTTGGGGTAGCATATTTGGTGTGGGGGCGTTTTGAAAACACAACACACCTGACATGTTTGGGTAAATTGTGTTTTGGCAGCTTATGTGTTTTCAAAACGCTAAAAACAACACTGCACGCTCGGTGCGGTGACAGCTTTCTGGTTGTGGTATGACTTTTTTAAAAAAAAAACAAAAATTTGTAATAGCTACTGCACCTAGCTTATAAGCAGATTATTCAATAAGCTGCAGCTGCCCCAAACAGACCCTGATAATCCCCTAAAATAAAATAAGCCTTGGAAAATTATGGCCACTCATTTTTTTTATCTGTACTACTTAGTAAAGATTTTGATAGTCTACGAAAATAAATCATATTTCTTAGTTATATTTAATATTTTAAACTTCTACTTGATCATATCCTGTCATATTTTTTAGTTGGTTTTGAAGATGTGAACAGATTTTTTTTTTTTTTTCGATCCTAGTTTTCTCATGGATATGTGATTTGACGGACTCATTCTGGTTTCTTCTACTATATGACCATAATCTTAAGGTTACATGCGCAGTAATATCCTTTCAAACTATTTTTATTGTTCAATTTTTTTTCCCATTTAATTTGTTCATAGGTATTTTTTGAATTACTTGAGTTTTTCTTGTTTGCAGTTTTTAAACTTTTCAAATTAATTAAAATTTGTTACTGCAAGGAAAAAAAGTAAAGGTAGACCTAGGAAAACTTGTGCTTATTGTATAAAAAATGATCTTAATTTACTAGAACTAAATGAAAATATGACACTAAATAGGACGCAATGGAGAAAAAGGATTCATGTTGCTGGCGCCACGTAGTGGGATTAAGGCTTTGTTGTTGTTTTTGTTGTTGAAATGAAAAAAAGCCTAATTTTTAAAATGACTATATTTTTAATGAATAGTATTGGGAGCTGAAGGTATAAGATAATATAATCAAGAAAGATATTTCAATATGTATGCTGAAAAAAAAAAGAAAAATATGCTTTATCTAGGGTGACTAAATGGTTCAAGGAGCATGTATGATTTCATTAAGCAATTTTTGAGATTTTAGTTCAAAAACTTTATTTAAAATAGCACAAAAATATTATTTTTTTTCAGATTCAACCCCCATGATTAGGAATAGAGTATTAGAATACAACATTTAGTGTTTTATATGTGATTAAAATGCCTCATGGTTGTGCAGATTGTATGTAAAGAATTTTTAAATATGAGCTCCCAAAATTTTTGTTGCAAGTGAGCAATCAAGCTAACATGAATTAAAATTTCTAATGATCGATATTGGTTATTTACTTTAGCATTGCATGAATCTACGGAATTAAGAGGCAGTTTGGTTTGCTGAAAAGAAATGCAAAGCAATTAAAATATAATATATTTAAAATATTTTGGAATTGTTTGGTTAGGTATAAATAAATGCATGAATTTACTTTTTTGTTTTTGGTTAGAATTAATGTGAAAGCAATGTAAAACCAGCCTACAACGTTGGCGACTGCAGCAAGTGGGTGCGGGCTGGTGGGGGAACTGCCAACATGCGACATTTGGAGGTTGTGCATGTTGGATGCGGTGGCACCTGTTGGTGAGATGCAACGAATGTGGCATCAGCTTCTGCGGTGTATTTGGAAATCAATTTTCAAATGCACCGAATTTGAATTAATGGGTGAATTCTAAATTCACTAAAATTTTACATTGTATTTCATTTTCATCCAACCAAATGCCTAAATTTGAAAAAAATATATATTAATTTGCATTACACCGGTAATATAGGCAACTAAAAAAACCCATAGAAACATATTCAAATAACAAAGTAATGTTTTCTCAAATTTCAGGGTTATTAAGTTGTGCTTTGATATGATACTACTATAATGGGTAGAATTTTTTCAAGTAAATAAAATTTTAATAGTCTCTGCTTCTTGAGATTGGAGGTTTCAGAGGGCACAATCATAATTAATAATTATAAATTGTGTGTAATTAATTTTTAATTGAATTAATAAAAGAATAATTTTGCACGGTACAATTTCATTTTACATTTTTTTACTAGCTGAAAGTATTATGAAACGAAAAAATTCAAGTAGTCACATTACATCCAGATTTAAAAACAGAATATGCTTTGTATTTGGAAGAAGTATTGGCCTTGTGTATTCAAGGCATACGCATTTTTAATAGTTTACTACGTTGATTTACTTTGGCAACTCTTCTTCCATTTGATACACAGGTGGCTCGTGAGACCAATGAAGAGCTTTGGGCAATTTGTTCTGACCCAGCCGGAAAATTTGATTTAGGAGCCATCCTGTCTGTTGCAATGAGGTGCATTTTTTTGTCACCTGGGAAACAGCTAGATTTTTAAGGTTACTTTTGCCTCTATAATTGATATGTTGATATTTCTCGTGCTTCTATATGAACCACAGAGAGAAACATTCATGAAGAATACTGTATATGTTTTAGATTTTTTGTTGGAGTTAATTTCGTTATTAGCTATTTTATTAAAATAAACTGTGATATCATTTATTCTATTGAATGAAAAAAAGTATAGTTCCGTTTTCTCCAAACAGAAAATTAGCTAGTGAATTTGATGCAACAAGGCTGGAATCTCTTCACTGGATTCAGAGGCTTCTAGCTTGTCATCATTCGGAGGTAGTGTCAATGTTATTGCAAGCTTATTACTTTTCTTCCATTTGTCTTTTTTCCCGTACTTTATGATGCTTGTGTAATAATGGCTTCAGATGTTGTTTAGTAATGAAAGTTTTTTTTTTTTCGAACTTTGATGAATGCTGATCTTCTGAAAACTTTTCTTTTTTTTCCATTCTTCAAATAAAGAGAAGGGATTTTTATTGGTAAACCACTAGTTTGCTCTCATATTTACGGGTATATAACTCAGTGTTTCATGATCTCTGGTTGCCACACTATTTTACATAACTTTTGTATTTGAACTTAGCATCAAGTCCTTGTGATATATTTAGATGAATAGGGTTTTTTATGCATAATTATGAAGACTTCAGTGTTATACTAGTAAATATGAAAATTTGTGGTTGTATGCCAATAAACATCAATGTAAAACTGTTTCTTTTTCCGATTTTTTTCTTGAACTTGGTCCCATTGCTATTATACTATGGACTATCGTTGAGAAAATTCTGTTGAGGTAATTGTGTTAAAATTATTGTTACATGTTGTTTAATGATATTTTTATTATAGATTGCAAAGAAATTTGATTTTTTATAACATTTAGGTTGTCATTTGCTGAATTTCTTAAAACTTGAAGTGACCAAGCGGGAGATGATGAACCTTTGCAAAGCACCAACTTCTTTTGTCATCCTTATTATTTTTCTTAGACTTTAGGAACCACAAGACTTATCAGAAGTTGCATAAAAGCAATTCCTGATTGATTGTTGTAGTTTACTGACACATTTCTCATGCGTTTAATCCTGTGTAATGATCTTTATCATGTATAACCATGAAATCAACTTTGTTGAAAGTCAAACTTATAGATGACATTTACCTCATTTTAAGAAGATGAATAAGAAATGAAGCAGGGTAAGAAGGCAAAGGGTGATTCTCCTGCTGCTGTCAGATTCCATTGTTTGATCATTCATTTCTAATCATTTTCACGCACAAGTTGTTTGCTTTTCTTCCTCCAATGACCCCATTCATTATCCTATGTCATTTACAAATGCTGTTAAAAATTTCAAGATCAATTATTTAAAATTTGGATTTGGATATTTGTATGTGATTACAGAAATATTGTAACTTTCTTTGGTAGTCATAAGATGGCCATATGTTTATTTCGTACCCATCTTCGTCTTACTAGGTTATATTTCTATTCCCCATCTTAAAGGGCAAGGCTTATTAACAAGTTATAGTTACATCCATGTCTCTATTATTAAGGATAAGAAGGAAGGATCACACCGAAGTTGACAATTAGCATTGAAATCATTATTGGATTTTTTTTTTGGGGATTTACATACATACCACAATTAGCATTGAAATCATTATTGGATTTTTTTTTGGGGATTTACATACATACCGCTGTCGGTCAACTTTTACGATTGATAGACTTTAGTATTACACGCATACCACCCAATTCTTCCCCGTTCAACATATCTACTCAACCGAGGGGATACCACAGAGGTTGAGATCCATCATGTCATGGCGTACATCATCAAATAAAGAAGCATCAATAGTGCCCGATGTGTCATGATGCTGAAAAAGTTTAGAGAAATAAAGAACAACGCTCTCTCCAATCTCCTCATCCCCGATAATCCAAAACCCCTCATTATTTTTAATCCTCACAATGGTGTTATTGGCTCGTCTTTGTTTAATGCAAGCATGAAAGTATTTGGTGTTTCTATCACCTTGTGAAAAATGAATTTCTCTAGCTTTTTGTTCCAACAATTCCTCCTCCCAATGGGAGACCTCTAATAATTCTTTATTTGCTTTCTGCATATCATGAATAATATCATCAGAAGATTCATCAAGAGCCTGTAAGAGACTTACCCTCTGTTTAGCCCTTCTGACTCTAGCATGAACATCCCTAAAAACCTCCTAGTTTAAAGTCCTTAAGGCAGAACCACCTTTTTATGAAGCTTCCAGAGAGTGAACCAAGCATTTCCCACCTCCTCACACCTCCAATTAAACGCAATGAGAAATCATCGTGTCTTGCCCAGACATTTGAATATCTGAAGTGGTATCTAGAAACATTTTTGAAAAAAATCAAAGGAAATGAGGGGATTATGATCAGACCCAGAACTACAAAGATGTTGTACTTGAGAGAAGTCATAAGAGGAAATCCACGACTGATTAGCAAAACACCTATCAAGACGTTCAAAAAGCTTGCCCCTTTTCCAGGTAAACTTAGAACCAACAAAGCCCATATCAGATATGTCAGCCAAATCCAAAGCTTCATTGAATTTATCAATTAAAGTGATATTAATTCTCCGACCACCCAATTTTTCAAAGTCGTACATAATTATATTGAAGTCTCCTCCCACCCCATATCAGATAATTTGTGCCAGAGATCGTATCTAGCAGTGGTAGAAGTCCCGACGTAAACAAAGTGAGGCAACAAAAAAATTCCTCCATAGAGAAGGAAGTGTGGCGACAAACTGTCTATGATCAATAAGGGCATCAACTGTGATATGCTTCCGCCAAAACAACCAAATCTTATTAGAGCAATTAGCAAAGAAAGAAAAAATTTTGAATTTACCCAAAATCCGGTCATCCAAAGAGGAAACCAAAGGCTCCAAAATAGCAAAAATACCGACCTTATGAATTTTTGTCATTAATTTAAGTCTACCAAAGGAGTGAGGGTCCGCAGCTCCCTTGATATTCCAAATAAAGATGTTAAACATGAGTAGAAATTTTACCCTTCCTAGAAGATCTAGGTCGGGACTGTCCATTTTCTCCATCAGAAAAATAGTGATTCATATCCGACAAATTATTGTCACTATTGTGATTATGAGCCTCCTCTTGACCTCGATACTTTCTCTGGTGGTACTTTTGAACATTGTCATTCATCCTTTAACATTTTAGAAATATTATCCGAAGGAGTGTCGGAAAGAGCATTAGAGTGATCAGAATACAGAGAATTATTATCAGTATTCATAGCATCAGGGAGAGAGACTGAAGAAATTCGAGCCCCCTCAATATTAGAAATAACAGAAGGAAACACAACAGGCAACACCTGCTCAGCTCGCCCAACAGGGGAGGCAGGTTGAGGGGGCTGTCCCTCGTGCTGAACCAAACAGGGTGTACAAGTGGTTGAGAGGTCTCGACAGTAGCAGCTGTCGGAGTATCTAGATTATTTTCCACAGGAGGCAGAGGCGCCTGCTCAACATGTGATTGTTTCATACTTCCCCCTTTCCTCAACTCAGGATGTAAATGAAAGCATTGATCCGGGCTGTGACCAAACATTCGACAATGAGTACAGTAAGAGAGATGTTGTTCTATTAAAACCTGTTGCCAGTAACCATTGTGAGCTGAACCAATCCAAACCTCATTAGCAGAAGTAATGTGACATTCCTTTCAATTAAAACTCTAGCCATAAACGACCTCGAGAGATTATAAGTGGAAGCATCAAGTTTAAGGGGTCTCCCGAACATAGCTGCCAAGGGGAACAAAATTTCATGGTTAAAAAAATGGACTTTCAAACCTGGAAACCAAAGCCAAACAGGGATAATCGGAGCCTCAGTTTTGGGATCAAAGTTGGTTGACCATTTCAAGATTTTCATAGCACAATCCTCAAACCACACTAACCGCTTAGCAAACAGATGCGTATGGTCCTCCTCATTGGATAACTGATTTAAAATATGCCTTCCATCTAAGGGTCCTATCTTCCAACCTCCAGAAAGCTTCATTAGTTCGAAATGTTTCCAAAGGAATTCCATTTTAGGATGCCCATACAAGAACTTTCCTACGAGATAGAGGCGGCAAGAAGAGGCGAGATCGACGTTTT
>NW_018164654.1:13855-15643 GCF_001263595.1 Phalaenopsis equestris
CACACACACACACACACACACACACACACACACACACACACACACACACATATATATATATCACTACAGTTTGTGTGGCTAAGTGGTTCTACGTTTTTTATTGCACGAAATTTGTGTAGGTTCGAACCCAACACCCCACATATTTTTCTAATTAATTAAAACGAGACAATTTCGAGCAAAACACGAACAAGAATATGTAAATTGAGTAGAACACATCTTTTGTGAGGAATTTAGAACACGAGCCAATTTCGAACGAGCCATACACGAGTTAAGTCTGAGCTAGCTCAAACTCGGTTCTTTTAGAGCCTTATTTAGGGTATTATATAAATATAACTTTTCAAAAATTTGGCAGTACATCTTCCCCTCCATTTCGCATCCTACAACTTTCATAACCCATCATTTGATTTTAGAACACTGTCTAATAACCCTAAATCAGTGTTATTTCAACTCCAGAATAATCATTTTCATGCATTGTAAAAGCACTCAAGCTATACTGCATTTTGGCTTTTTTAATATTATAGGAAAGAGATAATTTAACCAAGTAATGCTCATATTTTTGCTTTACTTTTTGAGAAGAAAGAGATTATGATGTTACTTCAAATTTTATTTTTCGGGTTAAACTCTAAATTAGTCCCTCAATCGTTTGTATATTGCCAATTTAGTCGCATAATATCACATATCCAATTTAGTTCTTCAATTATGCAAAGTTGTTTTAAAATGTTCATTCATTGCTAAGTTGGGATCAATTTTTGTATAGTTTAGGGACTAAATGGTTATCAAATTTTTATGACAATTTCTCTACAAGATATCATTTTGGATTAATTTTGTTTAGTCAGCGACTAAAATGGGGAAATGTAGTACTCTAGACTACATTGGCCACACATAAATAATTGAGAGATTACTTTGAGATTTAATCTTTCATCAACCTTAGGTGGAGATCTAAATATGATTTGTATAAATTACTATTTATGTTATCAGTCTGTGCTTGGTAGATAAAAAAATGTATATTGTTGATAGAATTGATTTAAATTGTAAAAGCTTGTCATGAGGTTTCAGTTTCAATTTAATTGGCTGTTTTTTTTAATCATTTGGGTGCAAAAAAATATATGATTTATCCTCAGTTTTCAATCATCATGTTCCCCTTAACCACTGCCTATAGTTTTCTTATGTGTATTATATGGACGAGATATTATTTCTCTTTCACAGCTAGATATTTGGTGCTTGTAATTTTTTATTTTACTCCGGTAAAAACACTTGAAGGCATATTGGTAGGAGATGCGGACAAGGTAGATGCTTCACTAACATGAGGGAATCACTTATATATTGACAAAGTTTGACGGAATCTCTGTGCTGTAACATTTCAACAATTCATAGCTGCATTTTATGATTAGGCTTGGAATGATGCACGCAATCATTATCATTGGCAGTACTTATAATTGGCAGCACAGTAAAACTTAGGTTGCTGCTGCAGTTCTCACTTCCATCTCTTCACAGGCTGAACCAAATGGTTAAGCCCACTTTATATTGAACTGTGAATGCTTTCCAATTATTTTTTTCCCCTTTTAAGAGCTAAACGTAGTTTAAATTGCGTAGTTAAGTTGGAAAACATTTGAAATTTGAAATTCAAAATTCAAATTACTTAACTCTTGTTCAGGCTCGAGTCCAGCCTGAATCAAACCCGTCAAACCTCGGTTGAGCTCGGGCTCACGTACCTCTAATAAAAAAGTGCATTGATTTTTGTGCCATTTGTGCACGCGTGTAACCCTACCAATATGGGTGTCCTTCCTA
>NW_018164654.1:15743-22755 GCF_001263595.1 Phalaenopsis equestris
CTTTCCCTCTCTATCTTGCTTCTCTTTCTTTCACACAATCTCTCTCAAACTATTAACCTCTCTCTCCTTCACTTTCTATCTCTCTATCTCTCTTTCTCTCTCACTTAACTCTTTATCTTTCGCTCTCTCTAACTATTCTCTCTCCCTAACTCGCCCTTTCTCTCTCAATATCTTTCTCCTTAGTGATTTCTTTCTCTTTCTCCATCAATAATTTCTTTCTCATTATTCTTAGCTTGATCTTTCTTTTTCTTCTCTCTTTTCTTTTACTCTCTTCCTCGAGCTATCAACACATCTGTCTCTCCTAATATCTAACACTGTCTCTCTCTCTCTCTCTCACTCTCTCTATCGCTCTTCACTCTGTTGCTTCTCCCACTCTTGATATCTTATTTGCTTTAACTCTTATTAGCAAAGATGGGAAGAGAGAGATAGGTTAATAGTTTGGGAGAGAGTGTGTGTGACAAAAAAGGGAGAGAGGAGAGATAGTGAACAGAACAGAAAGTAAGAGATTACAAGAGAGAGAGAGGGAGATAAGTAGCAAGGGAGAGTTCTTTCTATATCTCTCTCTTATTATCCTCACACACACTCTCTCACTCAATAGAAGAGAGTTAGCAGGGGAGGGAGGCTAATAAGGGAACTAAAAGATATAGCAAGAGATAAAGAGATCGTGTGAGTGGAAGAGAGAGGGTGGGAGAGGGAATGAAAGAGTCAAACATAGGCCAAAGAGAGATAAATTAGAGAGCATTAGAGTGAGAGAGAGTTAAAGTTAGAATAAAATAATTATAGAGAGAGAACAAAACAAATGAAGGGAGACAGAAGAATGTAATAGAGAGTGAGAATGTAAGAAGTGAGAGAGGAAGAAAGCAAGGGTGATAGAGGGAGTGAAGTTGATGAGTGATAGAGGATGAGAAAGTAATGTGGGAGAGAGAGAATGAGTGTTTGAGAGAGAAGGGATAGAGCATAAGAGAATAGAGTGAGATTTTCAAAAGAGAGAGGCGTGAGTGTTACGGTGGGAGAAAGTTAAAGTTAAAGAGAGGAATTAGAGGGATAGAGAGACAGAGACAAAAAGATAGAGAGATAGAGATTAAGAGAAAATGATGAGAAAAAAAGAGGAGATAAGAAAAAAAAAAGAAGAGACGAGAAAAAAAAAGATTAAGAGAGAGAATAGTGACATCAAGAAAGAGTGAGTGAAGTTATAAGGGAGAGAAGGTCAAGAGGTAGAGAGATAGAGGGAGAGAAATAGAGGAATGAAGGGAGTCAGGGCGAGAGAGTGTAAGGGAGAGAGAGATGGGGGGAGAAGAAGTAGAACTAGAGAGAGATAGAGCAAGCGAGAGAGATGATGGAAAGATAAGGAAGAATGAGTGAGAGATAACGAGAAAGCTAGAGAATGATGAGGTTGGAGAGGGAAAGAGAGAGATAAAAAGGAAGGAAGGGAGTGCAAAGAGAGAAGAAAGAAAGTGAGAGTTGACAAAGAGAGAACAATTAGAAAATCAGAGAAAAAAATAAGAGAAGAGAGAGAGATGGATAGAAAGCGCGAGTGAGAGAGAGAGAAGATGAGAAAGGACAACGAGATGTGAAAGAGGGAGAGAAGAGTGAGACAAAGAGAGAGCAATAAAGAGCTCTTTCTCTTCTTTGATCCCCTCCCATTCTCTCTCATTCTTTGACTCTCTTCCACTTCTATCACTTTTTCTCATTCTCTCTTGTTGTCTTTTTCTCATTCTCTCTCTTAATGTCACTTTTTCACTCAAAGAAATTGAGAGGGAGGAATAGAGATGGAGGAATTGGTATAGAGAGAGAAAGGGAAGGAGAGGAGATGAGAGAAGAAGAGGGTTTGATATATCTTCTCGTCTTATCTCTCCTCTCACTTTCTATGACTCTTCCTTCCTTCTTTACCCATTTCTTCTACTCCTTCTTTGCGCAACCTCTTCTATCTATCTCTCTCTCAAACCCTCCCACCCTATGAGATTGCAAAGGAAGAGATGAGAGAAAAATTTTCCCTCTCCCACTCTAACTCTTCCTCTCTTCCATCTTCATCTCTTTCTTTCTCTCACTCTATTTTGCTCTTCCTCTCTAGATCTTTTTTCTCCATCTCTCATATACACACACTCTCTCTCTCTCTCTCACTTTCTCCCACTCACTCTCTTTTTTTTCCACTCACTCTTTCTCTCTCAAAAGATAGGGAGGGTGAGAGAGATAGGGAGAGAGATAAACCAAATAGAGAGGGAGAAGAAGACAGATAGTAAGAGAGAGAGAGATTGCATTCTCCCAATCTTTCTTTAGCTCATCTCTTCACTTTCTGTAATAGGAAAAATGAAAGAGAAAAAGAGAAAACAGGAAATGAGAGTGACTAAAAAAGGGCAAGAGAGGGAGATGAGAGAGGGGGAACAAAAAAGGAACAGGTGGAGAAGAGAGAGAAGAGAGAGGAAACGGGAGGGATAGATAGAGAGTTAAGGCTTCATTCTTTCTCACACTATCTCTTTCTTTTAATCTCTCATCTCTCTTCTCTCTCTTTTTAGCTTTTTGTCTTGCTCTCCTCCTCACTCTCGCTCGAGAAGAAGAAAAAGAGAGAGTGGAAGAAAGATAAAAACTGAGAGTGGTGAGCAAGAGAAATTAATAATGGGAGAGAGAAGAGAGGTAGAGGAGATGGGGGCACAAATTGATATAGAGAGATAAAAAGGGAGAGAGAGTGAAGGAGAAATAGAGAGAGAGAGAGATGCATGTAGCTAGAGAGAAAGAGGGAGGGAGGGATTGAGAGGGAGGTCTTTATCTCTATCTCTCTCTCTTCATCTTCTCTCTCTCTCTCCTTTCTCTTAGCTTACCAGCTCTTCTATTCTCCTATTCATTTTCTTCTCTCTCTTTTATCATTCTCTCTCAATCCCACTCTTTTTTCTTTACTCTCTCCCTTCCACCCTATCTCTGCTTTATATATCTCTCTCCCCCACTCACCCTCTCACTTTCTATACCATCTCACTTCTCTCCTTCTCTCTCATTATCTCTCTCCCTCTCATTGAATCTCTTCATCTCTCTCCTATCTCTCTTCTCTCTCCTACTTTCTCTCAATCTCCCTCCCTCAATCTCTTACACTCTCTTTCTCACCTTCTTAATTATCTATCTCTAACTCTTATTCTCTCTCACTCTTTTTCTTTCAATCTCTCCCTCTCTCTCTTGATAGATAACAATATAATAGAGGTTGAGAGGGAGGGATGAAAGAGAGAGAGTGAAGGAAGAGAGAGAGAAAGAGAGAAATCAATAGAAGAGGGAGAGAGAGAGAGATTATGATAGAGGGAGATGAGAGAGCTTAGACTAATAGAAGGATAATATAAGAGAGTGAGGGATAGAGGAAGAGAGAGAAAGATATTGATGGTACAAGAGAGGAGGGAGAGAGAGAGAGAAAGATTATGATAGAGGGAGATGAGAGAGCTTAGACTAATAGAAGGATAATATAAGAGAGTGAGGGATAGAGGAAGAGAGAGAAAGATATTGATGGTACAAGAGACATAGCATGCCTCCCTCTCTTTGTCTCTCTGTCTCTCTATCCACCACCTCTCTCCTGTATCCTATTCTTTATCTCCCTCTCAATTTCTCTTCTAAGGGAGGGTGGGTGAGACAGAAGGATAAAGGAGAAAGGTGGAGAGTGGGTGGGAGAGAGATCTCTCTATCCACCACCTCTCTCTTGTATCCTATTCTTTATCTCCCTCTCAAATTCTCTTCTAAGGGAGGGTGGGTGAGACAGAAGGATAATGGAGAAAGATGGAGAGTGGGTGGGAGAGAGAGAGAGAGAGAAGTGAGAATAAGAATTGAGTAAGAGAGAGAAAGTGGGTTGGAGAGAGAGGGGGAGATGGAGAGAAAGGTAGAGGAGAGAGAGTAAGAGAGGGAGGGAGAGTGAAAGAAAGCAAGAGAGAGGGAGAGGGAGAGGGAGAGGGAGAGAGTGGAGTGGGAGTGAACAATTTGAGGTGGGGAGGGAGATATATAAAATAGAGAAATGAAGATAGAGTGATAGAGAGAGAGGGAGAAAATGAGAGAGGAAGGTAGAGGGGGAGGGAGAGAGAGTGAGTGAGTGAGGGGGAGAGAGAGAGAGAGAGAGAGAGAAGAAAAAATGAGTGAAGGAGGAAAGGAGAGA
Organism: Phalaenopsis equestris; assembly: GCF_001263595.1. NCBI lineage: Eukaryota > Viridiplantae > Streptophyta > Magnoliopsida > Asparagales > Orchidaceae > Phalaenopsis > Phalaenopsis equestris. Next base: position 19,861 of record NW_018164654.1, read on the forward strand.
GAAGAGTGAGAGAGGATGAGGTAGAGGGAGTGTTGGGGGAAAAGCGAACAGTGTAAGAGAGGAAGGAGAGGGCAAGACGGAAAGTGAGAGAGGAGAGAGTGTGATAAAGAATGAGAATGAGATGGGGCGAGGGAGAGAAGGAGAGTTAGAGAGAAAAAGAAGAGAGAAAGTGTGAGAGAGTAAGAGAGTGACAAACGGTTGGGAGAGTGGGAGGTGAGCAAGAGAAAGGGAGAGAGAGGGAGGATCAGAAGAGGGAGAGGGAGGGGAGAGGAGAGGGAAAGGGAGAGGGAAAAGGTGAGAGATAGTGAAAGGAAGAGAGATAAATTGGAAGAAGAGAGGGAGGAGAGAGTGACAGTGAGAGAAAGGGGGAGGGTGAGAGTGAAATGGAGGTAGATAAAGGGGAAGCGAGAGAGTGAAATGGAGGTAGGGAAAAGGGGAGGGAGAGAAAGCAAGAAAGAGAGAAATGGAGAGAGCGATAGATAAGGAAATAGCAAAAAAGAAAGAGTTAGAGAGAAAGAAAGAGAGAGAGAGGGTGGGAAAGGGAATGATAGTGGGAGAGAGACAACAAGAGATGTAAAGCTAGAGAGAGTGCAAAAAAAAGGATGAAAGAGACAAAATCAGAGAAGGAGATAGATGAAGAGAGTACAAAAGAGACAAAAAGATATTTCTCTTTTCTCACTACTGCCTTCCTTCCATCACACACTTCATCTATCTCCCCCTCTTAGCACTAACATTCTCCATTCTCTATTTCTCACCCTCCATCTTCTTAGCTCTCCATCTCTCTAACCTTACTTCTCATCTTCAATGCTCAATCTATCTCACTCTCTCTCCCCCACTCCCTCTTTTTCTCTCTCTCTCACTCTCCCCCTTTCATTATCTCTCTCACTCTCCCTCTCTCTCATTCTCTTTTTCTCTCACTTTCTCCATCCTCTCACTCTTGCAAGGGAGAGCCAGAGAGAGATGAGAGATAGAGAGAAGAGATGTCAATAAGGGAAGGGAGAGGAAGAGTAAGAGAGGGTTTGAGAGAGAATAGAGTAACCTCCCTCCCACATTAACTCTCTCTCCCAATCTATTCTTACCTCTCCCCCTCCTTTAGTAGGCTAACTCTCTTTCGTTCTTCTCTTCTTCTCTCCCACTCTCTCACCCTCTCTCTCCCTCTATCTCTCTCTCTCTCTCTCTCAAACTCTTAATCAATCTCTCTCTCCCAATCCTTGTCCCTCTTTCTTCACTCTCTACCTCCCTTCCTCTCTTTCTTGATATCTCTTTATTTTCTTCAAGTCCCTCTCAGTCTCTCCCTCCCTCTCAATTTTTTGTCTCTCTATCTAACTCACCTCTTTCATTCATTTTCTTCAACTTTATCTCTCTGTCTATCTCTCTTTGGCTCCCTCTCCCAACATCTATCTCTATGACTTCTCACTTGATATCTATCTCCTGCTCATCACTCACACACTTCCATTTCTTTTGCATTCACTCTCTTGCTATCACTCTATCCCTCTCACTATTTCACTCATGTTCTCACCCTTCTCTTTTTGTCTTCGTCTCTTACACTTTCTCATACTTAATCTCTATATATCTCCATCTTTCTCTCTACTTATTACTTTGATATATCTCACTGTCTCTCCTGCAATCTCTTCTTTCTCTATCTTTTTGCTAACTTTCCTCTCTCTCAATCATGCTCTCTCTCTCTCTCCATCTCTCCCTCCCTTCCTCCATCTATCCCTTTCCCTTACTCTCTCTTCCCTCTCTCTTTCTTGTACTATCAGTCTCTCTCTCTCTCACTTGTTATCTCTATATCTCTCATTCTCCCTAATTCTATCCCTATCCATCTTAATTCCTCACTTTTTTTGCTCTATTATTTCTCCATACTTCAAACTCTTTTTCTTTTGTCTCTAACAAGGTCTCCTCACTCTAGCTCATTTTTTTCTAACTTTCTTTAGCTCTCAGTCTCTCTCTCTCCATCTTTCTCCCATCTTCCCTCCTCTTCTCTCACTCACTCTTTCGCCCTCTCTCTCTCTCACCCGCTCTCTCCCTCTATCTTAATGTTGATACCTCTCTCTCCTCACCGTCTATTTCGTGATCTATCCCTCTCTCTCTCCGACTCCCCTCTCTATTTCTTTCACTTCTCTTACTTTCTTGCTTCCTTCCTCTTCTATTCTCTCTCTCACACTCATTTATCTCTCTTTGCACTCTAACTCATTTTTTGCTCTCACCCTTTCTCTTGCTTTCTCTCTCTCTTTTCTCTTACCTCCTCTCTGTCTCCTCCTCATTCTCTCTCTCTCTTTTCTCTTAGCTCCTCCCCGTCTCCTCCTCATTCTCTCTCACCTCTCTCCTTCCCTCTCATTTCTTCTCTCCCTTGCTAACTCATCTTCCTCCCTCTCACTCATCTCTCTCTATCCACTCTTTATAAAACCTTAATCTCTCTTCTCTCTCGCTCTCTCTTTATTTCTTTGTCACAAACTCCCTTGCTAACTCATCTTCCCCTCCCTCCCTCCCTTTCTCTCTATTTCTTTCTCCTTCTCTCTTTCACTCATCACTATCACTCTCCCTCTCTCTTCTCTCTCTTGCGATGGAGCGGGAGAAAGAAAGAAAGAGGGAAAATAGTGATGAAGAAAGAGGTGAAAGGAGTGAGAGATAATGAGAGAGATATATATATATATAATGAGATAGAGGCATATGGAGAAAGTGAAGGATAGAGTGAGATACATAAAGAGAGGGAAAGATATGGAGGGTGAGACACAGAAAGAGGGATTAAGAGTGGGAGAGAGTGAGAGAAAAATGATAGAGAGAGAGAGAGAGAGAGTGTGTGTGTGTGTGTGTGTGTGTGTGCATTTGTCTATGAGAAAAAGGGTGGGAGGGAGGGAGGGAGGGAGGGAGAGATGGGAGGGGAAGTGAGGG
>NW_018164654.1:22844-35228 GCF_001263595.1 Phalaenopsis equestris
CTCTCTTTGCTTTATAAGAGCGGGAGACAGAGGGGAAGTGAGTGAAAAGGGAAACGTAGCTGGTAGTGAAGAAGAATGTGAGTGAGGAGGGAGAGAGCAAGAGTGAGAGAGTGTGAAAAATAAAATTGCTACTGAGAGTGTGAGAGATATGGGGAGGAGTGAGAGATTATGAGAGAGAGAGAGAGAGAGCAAGTAACAGAGAGAGAGATAATGAGAAAGAGGCATATGGAGAGAGAGGGACAAAGTGAGATACAAAAAGAAAGGGAAAGATATGGAGGGTGAGACACTGAAAGAGGGATTAAGAGTGGGAGAGAGTGAGAGAAAAATGAGAGAGAGGAGAGAGAGAGAGAGAGAGAGAGAGATTGCAGAAAAAAGAACAAGAGATTTTTACTCTGATTTCACTTCATATGAGGGAGGGGGGGAATGAGAAAGGAAGAGCGGGAGACAGAGGGGAAGTGAGTGAAAAGGGAAAGGTAGCTGGTAGTGAAGAAGAATGTGAGTGAGGAGGGAGAGAGCAAGGGTGAGAGAGTGTGAAGAATAAAATTGCTACTGAGAGTGTGAGAGATATGGGGGGCAAGAATGGGTAAACGATAGAGAGAAGAGTGAGAGAACAAGTGAGGGAGTGTGATGGAGAAAGTACAAGAAGAGAGAGTGAGAGATATGAAGGGAGAGCATGTGGGAGAATAGGAGAGGGAGAGCCAAGAAGAGATGATTAGGAGATTAAAAGAGAGAAGAGGAAAGAAGAGAGAGTGAGAGATGCAGAGTTAGAGAGAGCAGATAGAAGGTGTGAGAGAGAGGGTGAGATTTGGAGAGCTTGAGAGGATGAGAACATAGTAAAAATGAGAAACAGAAAGATTAGGAGAGAGAATAGTGGCAGCAAGAACAAGTGAGTGAAGTTATAAAAGAGAGGTCTGAGAGAGAGATAGAAAAAGTGAGAGAGATAGAGAGAGGAATGAAGGGAGTCAGGGTGAGAGAGTGGAAGGGCGAGAGAGATGGGGGAGAGAAGAATTGAAAATGAGTGAGAGATAGAGCAAGAGAGAGAGTTGATTGAAGGAAATGGGAGAATGAGTGAGAAATAGTGAAAAAGTAAGAGATTTATGAGGTGGGAGAGGAAAAGAGAAAGATAAAGAAAAAGGGTGGGAGAAAAAGGAGAGAAGAGACAAAGAGAGGGTTGAGAGAGAGAACAAATGAGAAATAGAGAAAGAGAAGTGAGAGAAGAGAGAGAGATGGATAGAAAGAGAGAGTGGGGCGAGAGAGGAGGTGAGAAAGGACAAAGAGATGTCAAAGAGGGAGAGGAGTGAGACAAGGAGAGAGAAGTAAAGAGCTATTACTCTTCTTTGATCCTCCTCTCACTCTCTCTCATTCTTTTGACTCCCTCTCCCTCTTCTTTCAGTCTCTCTTATTCTCTCCTGTTGTCTTTTTTCCATTCTCTCTTTCATTGTCACTTTTTCACTCAGGAGAGTGAGATCAACGTGATGGGAGGAACAAAGAGGGAGGGAGGGATACTGAGAGAGAGAAAAAGTGAAGGAGAGGAGATGAGGGAAGAATAGCATGAGATATAACTTCTCTTCTTTTCTCTCCTCTGACTCACTCTAACTTTCTTTTCCTTCTTTACTCATTTCTTCTACTCCCTCTCTCCACACCCTCTTTTATCTCTCTCCCTCTCGCTCTCCCTCTTAGAAAGAGAAGAGATGAGAGAGAAAATTTCTCTCTCCAACTCTAACTATTGATCTCTTCCTTTTTCCTCTCTCTATTTATCTCCTCACTCTATTTTGCTCTTCCACTCTAGATTGCTTTATATCTATCACTCATCTAGAATCCCTCTCTCACTCTTTCTCTCTCAAGAGATAGGGAGAGTGAAAGAGATAGAGAGAGAAAATAGATAGAGAGGGACAGGAAGAGAGATAGTAAGAGAGAGATTACTCTCTCCCAATCTTTCTTTATGTCATCACTTCTTTTTCAATAATACAAAACGTGAAAGAGAAAAAGAGAAAGTAAGAAATAAGAGTGACTAAAAAGAGAAAGTAAGAACTGAGAGTGACTAATAAAGAGCAAGAGAGGGAGAGGAGAGTAGGGGAACAAAAAAATAAGAGTGACTAATAAAGGCAAGAGAGGGAGAGGAGAGTAGGGGAACAAAAAAAAAGACAGGTATAGAAGAGAGAGAAGAGAGAAGGAAAGGGAGGGGTAGATAGAGAGTTAAGGCCTCTTTCTCTTTCACACTTTCTCTTTCTTGTAATCTCTCGTCTCTCTTATAAAACTTTTTAGCTTTTTTATCTCGCTCTCTTCCTCACTCTCTCTCGAGAAGAACACAGAGAGGGTGGAAGAAATAGAGAAACTAAGAGAGAGAGGTGAGCAAGAGAAATTAATACCAGGAGAGAGAAAAGAGGCAGAGGTGTAGGGGCGCAGGTTGATAAAGAGAGATAAAGAGAGAGAGAGCAAGGAAGAAAGGGAGTGAGAGAGAGAGATAGAGAGACACATAGCGAGAGAAAAGAAGGAGGGATGGATTGAGAGGGACTATTTTATCTTTTTCTCTCTCCCTCCATCTTCTCTCTTTCTCTCTTATTCTCTTATCTTACTTGGCTTCTATTCTCTTGCTCAGTCTATTCTCTCTCTTTTATTATTCACTATCAATCTTACTCATTTTTCTTTATCTCTCTCCCTTCCACCCTCTCTTTGCTTTATCTCTCTCTCCCTCCCACTCTTCCTCTCTCTTTTTCTCTACCAATCTCACTTCTCTCCTCACTCACAATCTCTTTCTCCCTCTCACTCAATCTCTTCATCTCTCTCCTCTCTCTCTTACTTTTCTCTCAATCTCCCTCCCTTCCTAAATCTCTTCATCTCTCTCACTTTCTTCATTCTCTCTATCTCTAATTCTTATTCTCTATCACTCTATTCCTCACCCTCACTCCCTCTCTCTATTGATAGATAATGGTATAATAAAGGTTGAGAGGGAGGAATGAAAGAGAGATTGTGTGAAGGAAGAGAGAGAAAGAGAGAAGGCAATAGAGGAGGGAGAGAGTGAGAGAAATAATGATAGAGGGAGATGAGAGAGCATGAATTATTAGAAGGATAATATAAGAGAAGGAGAGATAGAGGAAGAGAGAGGATGATATTGATGGTAAGAGAGGGATAGAGAGTATGCCTCCCCCTCTCTGTCTTTATGTCTCTCTATCTACCACCTCTCTCTCATATCCTTTTCTTTATCTCCCGCTTACTTTCTCTTCTAAGGGAGGAAGGGTGGGATGAAGGGATAAGGGACAAAGATGGAGAGTGGGAGGGAGAGAGAGAGAAGTGAGAAGAAGAGGAGAGAGAGAGCAGAAAGATAAGTGAACAATAAGAGGAGAGTGGGGAGGAAAAGAAAGTATGGGTGAATGTGAAAGAAGGAGAAGGAAAGAAAGATAGAGAGAGGAAGGGAATGAAGGAGAGAGGGGGTGGTATTGATAGAATGTGAGAATTCAAAGTAGGAGAGTGCAATAGAGAAAGAGAGGGAGAGGGAGAAAAAAGTGATCAATATTCAGGAAGTGAGGGAGGGTGGGAAAAGAGAGAGCATGGAAGAGAGAGTAAGAAGAAGAGGGAGAGATAGAGAGAGAAGTAAGAGAGAAAGGGACAATGGTGAAGAAGAGAGGGAGGTCATGAGAGTGATAGATAGGGGAGAGCAACATAGAATGAGTTAAAGAGATGGGGGAGAGCAACATAGAATGAGTTAAAGATATGGTGGAAGAGACAATGAGAGAGAGAAAGAGAATTAGAAAGAGATATAGGAAGAAAGAGAAAGAAATAAAGGGAGGGTGGAGAGAGTAGAGATAGAGAGGGAACAAGAGCGAGAGAGAGAGAGGGTAAGAAAGATAGAATCAGAGAAGGATAGAGAGTGAGAAAAGGAGAAAGTGAGAGAGAGAGAGAGAGGTGGTGCAGATGAGAGATAGAGACAAAAAGCCAAAAAGATCTAGAGAGTAAGAGCAAAACAGAGTGAGTAGAAAGAAAGTGAGAGGGAGAAGGGAAAGATAGAGAGAAGAAGTTAAGAGTAGAAGAGAGAATTTTTTTCTCATCTCTTCTTTTTCTATCTTGTAGGGAGTGAAAGTTTAAGAGGGAGAGCGAGAGGGAGAGAGATAAAAGAGGGTGTGGAGAGAGGGAGTAGAAGAAATGAGTAAAGAAGGCAAAAAAAGTCAAAGAGAGTCAGAGGAGAGAAAAGAAGAGAAGTTATATCTCATGCTATTCTTCCCTCATCTCCTCTCCTTCACTTTCTCTCTCTCAATATCCCTCCCTCCCTCCCTCCCTCTCTCCTCCCATTATGTTGATCTCACTCTTTTGAGTGAAAAAGTGACAATGAAAGAGAATGGAAAAAAGACAACAAGAGAGAATAAGAGAGAGTGAGAGAAGGTGGAAGAGAGAGTCATAGAATGAGAGAGAGTGAGAGGAGGATGAAAAAAGAGTAATAGCTCTTTATTCCTCTCTCCATGTCTCACTCGCCTTTTCCTCTTTCACATCTCTTTGTCCTTTCTCACCTTCTCTCTTGCTCCACTCGCTCTTTCTATCCATCTCTCTCTTCTCCCACTTCTCTTTCTCTGTTTCTCATTTATTCTCTCTTTCAACCCTCACTTTCTCTCTTCTCTCCTTTTGCTCCCTCCCTTCCTCTTTATCTCTCTTTTCCTCTCCCACCTCATAAATCTCTAGCTTTTTCACTACCTCTCACTCATTCTCCCCTTTCTTTCAATCAAATCTCTCTCTTGATCTATCTCTCACTCATTCTCAGTTCTTCTCTCCCCCATCTCCCTCTCCCTTCCACTCTCTCACCCTAACTCCCTTCATTCCCTCTTTGTCTCTCTCACTTTATCTTTCTCTCTTTCAGACCTTCTCTCTCTTACAACTTCACTCACTCGTTCTTGGTGTCACTATTCTCTCTCTCAATCTTTATTTTTCTCAGTCTTACTCTCTTCTCATCCTTCCAAGCTCTCCAACTCTCACCTTCTCTCTCAAACCTTTTATCTTCTTTCTATAACTTTTCATCTCTCACTCTCTCTTCTATCCTATTCTCTCTTTTAATCTCCTATTTATCTCTTCTGTGCTCTCCCTCTCCTATTCTCCCACATGCTTCTCCTTTTAATCTTCCTATCTTCCTATCTCTCACACTCTCTTCTTTTACTATCTCTCTCCCACTCCCTCACTTGTTCTCTCACCCTTCTCTCTATCATTTACCTACTCTCACCCCCCAAATCTCTCACTCTCAATAGCTATGCTGCTTTTCTCACTCTCTCACTCTTGCTCTCTTTCTCCTCACTCACATTCTTCTTCACTACCAGCTCCCACTCTTTTAGAGTTAGAGAGTGACTATGAGAGAGAATGATAGAGATAATAAGAGAGAATAAGAGTGAGAGAAGAGGGAGAGCGTCAAAGGATTAGAGAAAATTAGAGGAGGATCAAAGAAGAGGAAGAGCTCATTCTTTCTCTCTCCCTCTCTCATTCTTTTCTCCCTCTTCACATCTCTTTGCCCTCTCTCATTTTCTCCCTACCTCTCACTTGCACTTTCTATCCATCCCTCTCCCTTATCTCACTTTCCCCTTTCTCTATCTCTCTCTATTTGTTCTCTCTTGCTCAACCTCTCATTATCTATCTTTCAGGTCCCTCCCTTCTTCTTTTTCTCTCTCTTTCCCTCTCCCACCTCTCACTATCTCTCTCTCTCTTTCTCTCCAATCTTTCCGCCATCTCTTTCTCTTGCTCTCTCTGTCACTCGCACTCGCTTCTTCTCCCCCCATCTCTCTCCCTTCAACTCTCTCACCCTGATTCCCTTCATCGCTCTCCCATTCTCACTTTATCTATATCTCTCTCTCACACTTTCTCTCTCTTAAAACTTCACCCACACTTTCATGTTCTCACTATTATCTATCTTAATCTTTTGTTCTCTGATCTCTTCTCTTTCTTTCTCCTTGTTCTCTATCTCCCACTCACCATCTATCTCTCTTTCTTATTCTCTCTCTAACTCAACATTCTCTCATTCTAACTCTCACGCTCTCTCTATCATCAAAATCTCACTCTTTTCTCACACTTGCTCTATAACTACTCTCTATTTCTCATATTCTGTCACCTACATCTCTCATCCTCTATCACTCACCCTCTCACTGATTCTATTGCTCTTGCTCTCTCACTCTCCCAATCTTTATCAAAATCTTTTCTCTCCTTCTTTTAAAACGTTCTATCTCTTTATAATAATCTATCTCTAACTTTAACTCTCTCCCACTCTAAACCTCTCTTCTCTGTTATTCTCTTACCACTATCTTCCTCCTTGATGCTCTCTCCAACCTCTCTTTCTCTCTCACTCTATCTCTCTATCTCTAGCTAACTCTCTCTCTCACTTGCCCTCCTAGCCTTCCTCGCCTTTTAACTATCTTCCACTGAGTGGGAGAAAGTGTGTGAGAGGATTATGAGAGAAAGATATAGAGAGAGCTCTCCCTTGCTACTTATCTCCTGCTCTGTCTCTTGTAATATCTTATTTTATCTTCTCTTCTCTATCTCTTCTCTATCCCTCTTCACCAAGCTATAAACCTTTCTCTCTCTCCATTTCTTTTAATAAGAGATTGAGAGAATGAGATATCAGGAGTGGGAAAGAAAGGGAGTGAGGAGAAATATAGAGGCGGGGAGAATGAAAAAGAAAGAGTGATAGAGTTAGGAGATAGAAATGGGTTGATAGCTTGAAGGGGAGAGAGAATGATAAGAGATATAAGAAAGCACGACCAAGTGAGAGAGTAGTGAGAGAGAGATTGATTGAGGGATCAAGAGAGAGAGAAAGTGTATGGCTCATTCCTTCCCTCTACTTAACTCGCTCTCTCCCTCTCTCACACACTCACTCACTCACTAAAGAGAGAATACAAAGCATCTCACAAAGAGAGAATGAGAATACAAAGCATCTCACTTTCTCTTTACCTCCCTCTCTCTACCTTCTAAGTGAGAGTGAGAGAGGGGTGAGATAAGATAGAGAATACACTTCCCATCTCTCCCTCTCTTATTCTCACTCCCTCTCTCACTCTCACTCTCGCATTCTCACTCTCTCTATCTTCCTCCATTTCTCTCTTGCTCCTACCTCTTTCTATTACTCTATCCTTCTCCTCTCTTTTTTTTCTCTAGTGAGAGATCCTCTCTTTTTTTCTCTCTAGTGAGAGATAAGTAGAAAGGAAGAAAGAAAGAGGAAGGGAGAGAAGAAAGAGAGAACATCTAAATAGAGAGATAGAGAGAGGAGAAAAGTTTATAAATCAATGGACCGAGGAGACTGAGTGAGTGATTTAGAGTGAGTGTGGGAAAGAGAAAACATAGAGAAGAAGAGATTATGTTGGAGCAAGTGAGATAGAGATTGACTTAAAAGGTATGAAGGAGGTTAGGAGGGAGGGGGAGGGGGAATGAAGGAGAAAGATAAAGTGAGATAGAGGTAGAGAATGTGTGTGAAAGAGATAGAGAGAGTGGGGTAGAGTGAGAGAGAGGGGGAGGTAGAGAGGGGTAGAGAGAGAATAGATATATCACTCCCTATTTTGGTTCTTTCTTTATCTTTCTCTCAAAATATCAACCTATCTTTCTATCCCAAACTCTTGCTCTCCCTCTCTCTATCCATTCTCTCTCATTCTCACTCATTATCTCTCTCCCACTCTAACTCTTGCTCTCTCCCTCCTCTCTCTTTTCTACTCTCTCCCTTTTTCTCTTGCTCTCTAGCTATGATAATAGAAGATAGAGAGAAGGGAGAAGAGAAGAACAAGAAAAAGAGAGATCATGAAAAAGAGGAGAGAGGTCGGAGGGGGATAGAGAATGTGAGAGAGAAGGGCAAGTGACTAGGAGGTTGTTAGAGAGAGAGATTGAGTAAGAGAGAGAAAATAAAGAGAGAGAATGTGAGAGAGAAGGGCAAGAGACAAGGAGGAAGAGACATTGAGAGATTGAGTAAGAGAGAGAAAATAGTAAAGAGAGTGGGCAAGCAAGATCAAAATAAAGAGTGGGAGATAGAGAACAGGAGAAAGAGAGAGAGAGATAGAGAGACGAGTGAGAAAAACATAAGAGAAAGAATGAGAATAAAGAGTGGGAGAGAGAGGTAGAGATTGAGGTAAGAGAGAGAGAGTAAGAGAGGGAGTGACAAATAGAGAGGTAAATAGAGTGATAGAGAGATAGAACAAGAAAGTATGGGAGAGTGAGTATGAGAGGGCGGGAGAGGGAGGGAGAGTGAGGGAGGCCCCATACCTACAACTCTCTCACACTTCATAGATAGTGAGAGAGAGAGATGAGGAAGTGAGAGCAAAAGAGGAAGAGAGAAAAGAGAAAGAAAGAGAAAAGAGAAAGAAAGAGAAAGAGAGAAGAGAGAGAGGGGTAGGGTGGGAGAAAAAGGGTGGGTGTGATAGAGAGGAGCATGAGAGAGAGTGAGTGAAAGAGAGAATGAGCAAAAAATGCTCTCTAAAGGGAGAGAAGAGAGATAAGAGGAAAGACAAGATAGAAAGAAAGAAGAGAAAACAGAAACAAGATAGAGAGTGAGGGAAGAGGGAGAGATAGTGAAAGAGAGGGGAAGAGAGAGAGAGGGGGAGCGAGTGAGAAAGGAGAGATAGAGAAAAAGATGAAGAGAGGAAGCATGAGATAAGATAAGGGAGAGAGCTATATTACACTCTCTAACTCTCTCTCTCTCTCTCTCTTCTACCTTGGTTTTTTGTTCACTATCTCTCTCTTGAAATATTTCTCCTTTTCTCCTTTCACCACTCTCTACCTCTCTCCTGCCCTCACTATTCTCTACATGTCTCCTCCGTCTATCTCAGTCTTCTATCTCCTTCCATCTCTCTCCCCCTCTCTCTTCCCTCCCTCTATTTATATCATTCTATCCTTCTCTTAATCACTCTATGTCCCATACCATCATAGTCTCTCCCACTCTCTCTCTTCCACTACTCTCTACCTCTCTCTCTTGCTCTCTCTTCTCTATCATTTTTTGCTCTAGTTTCTCTCTCTGTCTCTCTAGCAAGAAAGAGGGAGGTAGAGAGATATAGGATACGAGATACGATAGGATACGAGGGACGAGGGAGATCAAAAGTGTAAGAGTGAGAGAAGAGGGTAAGAGAAAGAGATATAGATAGAAAGCTAGTGAGAGATCTCTCTCTCCCTTACTACCACCCTCCATTTCTTCATCACTCACACACACTCTCCCTCACTCTCACTTTATTTAGCTTTATTTCTAGTTCTCTCACTCTCTCTCTTCCCTCTATTTTCTCCTCACCCTCACTCTCTCTCCCTCCCCATCTTTCTCTCTCACTCTCTCTCGCCCTTTCTTCTGCTCCTTTTCTCATTCTTCTCTCTTTCTCTACCAAACCTTTCTATCTCTATATTTATCTCTCACTCTCATTCTCTATCATTATCCCTCTCTCCTCTTCTCTCTCTCTTGTTGCATCCGTCCCTCCCACTTACATTCCTATCTCTATCTTTATCTCTCACTCACATTCTCTATCATTATACCTCTCTCTCATTCACTTTCTCTTGTTGCATCCATCCCTCCCACTTACATTCTACCTCCCTCTTTCTTTGTCTATCTCTCCCCCTATCTATCTCTTTCTCCCTCACTTTCACTCTCCCTCTCTATCTCTCTTTTTCTCACTCACAAGAAAAAGGAAGAGAGAGTAAGGGAAAGGGAAGGAGGGATGGAGGGAGAGAGGGAGGGGGAGTGAGGGAGAGAGAAAGTCAGAGATAGGCTAGAAAGAAGAGTTTGAGGGAGAGACAATAAGAGATATCAAGATAAGTGGAGAGATAGAAGGAAAGATATATAAATTAAGCAAGACAAAGTGTAAGAGACAGAGAGAAAGAGAGAAGGAGAGATAAAGAGAGGAGGGAGAGAGCAGGAGTAAAAGAGTGATTGAGATAGAGTGTGAGTGATTAGCAGGATAGCAAGTGAGTGAAAGAAAAAAAAGAGGAAGTGTGTGAGTATTGAGTGGGAGGGAGATAACAAGTACGAGAGAGAAAAAAGAGAGGGAAAGCGAGAGATGACAAGTGAGAAGTGATAGAGATAGATGTAGAGAGAGGGAGCCAAAGAGAGAGATAGACAGAGGGATAAAGAGGAAGAGATAAAATGAAAGAGGTGAGTGAGATTGAGAGACAAAAAGTGAAAGGGGGGAGAGATTGAGAGAGACATGAAGAAAAGAGAGAGATATCAAAAAAGAGAGAGAGAGAGAGGGAGGGCAGATAGTGAAGAGAGAGACAAGGATTTGGAAGAGAGAGATATTTTAATTGTTTGAGAGAAAGAGAGAGATAAAGGGAGAGAGAGGATCAGAGAATGAGAAAGAAGAACAGTGATTCAAGAAAGAAGGATAGATTAAGAGAGAAAGAGAAGAGGGGGAGAGGTTGGAATAGAGAGAGAATTAATATGGGAGAGTGGCTGCTCTATTCTCTATCAAACACTTACTTACTCTTCCTCTCACTACCTTTATTGATACCACTCCTCTCTATCTCTCCTTTCTCTTTGACTCTCCCTTACAAGAGTGAGAGGGAAGGAGGAGAAAGCGAGAGAAAGAGAGAATGGGAGAGAGGTAGAGTAAGAGAGATAATGAGAGGGGGAGAGTGAGAGGGAGAGAGAAAAAAAGAGAATGGGGGAGAGAGACGGTGAGATAGATTGAGATTTGGAGATGAGATGTAGAGTTATAGAGATGGAGGGTGAGAGATAGAGAAAGAAGAGGGGGAGTGCTAAATGCGGGAGACATAGGAAGTGTGTGATGCAAGGAAGGTGATAGTGAGAAAAAGGAGAATAGAGACATATATCTTTGTCTCTCTTATTTATCTCCTTTTCTCATTTTATCTCTTTCACTGCATCTTTCTCACTCTCTCTTGCTTTACATCTCTTGCTCTCTATCTCTTCCTCCCTCCCTCATTCCCTCACCCACCCTCTACCTTTCTCTGTCTCTCTAACTATTTCTTTTATTTTACCTCTTTATCTATATCTCTCCATTTCACTCTTTCTTACTTTTTCTCACTCTCCCATCCACCCTCCCCCTCTCTCTATCTCTCTATTTCTCGACCTTCCTTCCACTCTCTCACTCCCCCTTTCTCTCATTGTCCCTCTCTCTCCCTCTCTTCTCCCATATATCTCTCTTCCTCTCTCTATCTCTGTCCCTCTCCCTTTCCCTCTCCTAACCACTCCCTCTACCTCTTCTGACCCTCCCTCTCTATCCCTCTCACTTTCTCGCCTGCCACTCTCCCCACCCTATTTCACTCTCTTACTCTCTCACACTTCCTTTCTTTTTCCACTTTCTAACTATCCTTTTATCCCTCCCCCATCTCATTCTCATTCTCCATCACTCTCCCTTTTCTCTTACTCTCTGTCTTGCCCTCTCCCTACTCTATCACACTATTCTCTTTTTACCTCACCCTCCCTCTACCTCATCCTCTCTCACACTTCCCTCTCATATCCTCCTTCACTCAGCTTTTCTCTTTCTTTCCCTCACTCACTCTCTCATTCACTCTCTCCCTCTCTACCTCTTTATTTTCTCCCTGTAACTCTTCACACTCTATCTTCCTATTTCTCTCATTCTATATCTCTTTCCCTGCCTCTCCTCACATTGTTCTCTCTCTCCTCACTCTCTCCCTCTCCCTCTCTCTCTTTCTTTCTCTCACTCTCCCTCCCTCTCTTACTCTCTCCCCTCTACCTTTCCCTCCATCCCTCTCCCTCTCTCTACCTCTCTCCAACTAGCTTTCTCTCTCTTACTCATCTTCTTTATCTCTTTCTCCCACTCCCTATCCAACCTTATGCCTCTCTCTAACTCCATTATTCCCTCTCCCTCTCATTATCTCTCACTATCCATCTCCCTACCTTTCTCTATCTTGCTCTCTCTCTCAATTTCTCTTTCACTCATTCCATATCTCTTAGTATTTCTCTCTTTCTCACTAACTGACTTACTTCCCCCCTCTTTCTCAATATCACACTCTATATCTATCTCTCTATTCTCTCTTTCTCTATCTCCTTTTGATCATTTTTTGACAAAGAAAAAGCTAAATAATATAAATATATAGAGATAGAGATAGTGAGTACGGTGAGAGGGATAGAGAGAGTTGGAGGAAGTGTTGAAGGGAGAGGGGAGGAGTGAGAGAGAGAGAATGGGAGAGAGAGAGAGAGATGGAGAGCCAAAGAGATAAGACAAATAAATATAGAGAGGGAGAGAGAGAGAAAGAGTGAGAGGGGAGAGAGACTGAGAGATAGAGAGTTAAAGAAGAGGTGGAAAATATATATAAAGAGTGGGAGAGAGGGAGAGAAGATGATGGAGTGAGAGAATGGAAGAGAGAATAAGTGAGAGAGATAGAGTGATAGAGTGAAAGAGTGGGAAAGAAAGAAAGAGAGATGGAGAGATAGAGTGAATGAGGAAACACTTATCTCTTCTATCCTATTCCCTCTTTCCC
>NW_018164654.1:35392-45755 GCF_001263595.1 Phalaenopsis equestris
TCTTTCCCTCTCAAGTTCTCTTTAGCTTTCTCCCACTCTTTTTTTTATTTTCTCTCTTACTCTAATTTCCAACTCTCCATCTCTTTCTTCCTCCCCTCCAAATGGATGAGGAGGGAGGGAGAAATAGAGATAGAGCAAGGGAGAGAAATTTAAGGGGTGAGAAAGATATGATAGAGAGAGGATGAGGGGAAGGAGGGATAGAGAATGTTTCCCTCATTCACACTCTCTCGCTCCCTCGCTTCTCTCACATGCTTTAGCTCCATTTCAGTCTCTCACCCTTACTCTCTTTCTCACTCTATCTCCTCATTCATGCTCCCATCCTCTCTCCTTCTATGTCTCTCTTCCTCTCTCTTTATCACTCTTCCCTTATTTTGTCTCTCACACTCTCTAGTGCTCTCTCCTCCTTTCTCTCATTCTATCTCTCTTTTTACTCTTTCTCTCTCACTCTCTATCATGCTTGCTCCATCTTTTGCTAGAGGTTTAGAGTATGAAAGAGAGGGTGAGATAGAGAGAAGATGCATAAGAAAAGAGAAAGAGTTTGTGTGACCATATAAAGAGGAAGAGAAGAGCAATATCATCCTCTCTCCTCAACCTCTTGCTTTCTCACTCTTGTTTTATCAATCTGTTTCTTTTTTCTTCCCCTCTCTTCTCACTCTTTTCTCTCTCCCTCTTTCCTTCCCTCCCTCCCTCTCTCTCACTCTCATTATCTCTCCTTCCCCCTCCCCCTCACCCTCTCACACTATCACCACTCTCTCACTCTCTTTATAAATTCCTCTCTCTGGTCCTCTCATTGCTCTCTTATCTCTCTCTAGTGATGGAGCAAGAGTGAGAGAGGTACAAAGAGTGAGAACTCGACAAAGAGCATAAGAGAGAATGTGAGAATGAAAGAGAATGAGAGAGAGGGAAGAGAATGAGGGATGGAGAGAGATGACTGATAACTTTTAATTCGTTGGGTGAAGATAGAGAGTGAGAGAGAGAAAAAAAGAGTAAGTTAGAGGACAATATAAAGCTCCCTCCCCCGCTCCACCCTCATTCTCTCTCTGAGAATCTCTTGTTCTCTTTTATTCTCTATTGCACTCTAGCTTTCTCTCCTAATCGCACATTCCTGTTGTTTATTTATCTTGCTTGCTTAGTCTCACTCTAATTCTCTCCCTCCCACTCTTTCATTTTCCTTATTAAATTAGCTTTCTCTCTCTCTAACTCTTCCCTTTATCATTTTCTCTTCCCTCTTTTTTCTCTCCCTGCCCCACTTCTTCTTTTTCTTGCTTTTTTTGCTTTATCTCTTTATTATCTTAATTTACATATCTCTCTCACCCCTTCTCCCTCCCATCTCTCTTCTCTCTCTTTACCTCTCTTCTATCTTTTACTTTTCTCTCTGATGGTCTCTCTCTTTCTCTCTTTGTCTCGCTATCTCCCATTCTTTATTTTTATCCCTCATCCATATCTCTATTTCTTTATCCTTATTTCTCACTCCTACTTTTTCTCGCTACATCTTCTATCTCTATTACCCACATCCCTACCCATCTCCTCTCCCTCCCCTTCTACTTTTCACATTTTCCCTCCCTCAATCCCTGCCCCTCCCTTTCGCTCGCTTTGCCTCTCTAGATGAGCGAGAAAAATGAGATTGCATGTGAGAGAGAGATTATGAAAGAGAGAGAGAGAGGGAGGCGAGAGATAGATAAAGAGAGGAGTTAGAGAGAAGAGAGAAAGAGGAAAAAGAATAGGAGAGAGAGAGAGTCTTAACCTCTTTTCTCTCTCCCACTTTTCTTTTCTCTCTCCCTCCTTCCCGGCTTCTCATTGAGACAAATAGAGAGATAGATGGAGAGAGATAGAGACTGAGAGAGAGAGAGAGTGCAAAGGAGAGATTGATGTCTCTCACTCTCTCTCGCGTAAGAGGGAGTGATGAAGAGGGAGACTTGGAGAGAGAGGGAGGGCGAGAAGGAGAAAATGAGAGAGATGGTGAGTGAGAAGGTAGAAGTGAGGATGAAAGAGTGAGCAAGTGAGAGATAAGAGAAAGATACATAGAGAGAGAGAGAGAGAGAGGAAGAAAGAGAGTGGGAAATATTGTGTGAGAGTAAGAAAAGGATAGATATAGTGAGGCAAGAAGATATTAAGAGAGAGAACAGTGAGAAAGTTAGAGGGAGTAAAATTGATAGAGCCTATGGGAGAGAGTTAAGGGATATGAACCAGAGATATTGAGAAAAAGAATGATAAAAGAGGTGGAGATCTAGAGGGATAGCAAGAGTGAGAGTGTGGGGGAGCAAGAGAAAGAAACTTAGAGATGGAGAGGGATAGAGGTGAAAGGGTGAGAGAGAGAAAACTGAGTGAGTGAGAGACAGGTAGCGTGAGAGATAGTGATAAGAAGAGGGATAGAGATTGAAAGTGAGGGAGCAAGAGGAAGAAAGTGTAAAAAAAAGAAGAGTGAGAGAGAGAAAAAAAAGGGAGCGAGATAGTAATATGGAAAGGGAGGTTGAGGAAGACGAAGTGAGTGAGAGAGAGGACAGAAAGAGAGAGGAGAGAAATATAAGAGAAAAGATTGAGAAATTAGAAGAGAGAGAAAGAGAGGAAAGGAAAATGGAGAGCAATAGAGGAGAGAAAAGTAAGAGAGAATGAGAGACGAAAGAGAGAGAGCAAGACAATAAGAGCAAATGAGAGAGAGTGAGAGAATAGGGAGAGTGTCAAAGAATGTGGGAGTGAGAGGAGGATAAAAGAGAGGAAGGGCTCCTCTCTATCTGATCTCTCTCATCCTTTCATTGTCTCTCTTCTCTCCCTCCTCTTCTTCTCCCACCTCATCATTCTCTAGCTTTCTCACTATCTCTCACTCTCTCCATTATATTTCAACCTTCTCTCTCTCGCTCTCTCTCTCAATCGCTCTCACTTCCTCTTTCCCAGCATCTCTCTCTCCCTTCCACACCCTCACCCTGAATCCTTCATTCTTCTCTCTCTTTCTATATCTCTCCCAAACACTTTATCTCTCTTAAAGCTTCACTCACTCTTTCTCGCTCTCAATATTCTTTCTCTAGATCTTTTTTCTCACTTCTTCTCTTTCTTTATCGATGTCTCTCTCTCTCTCTCACTCTCATATTTTCTCTACTTTTTAACTTCTTTCTATCTAACTCTCATGCTCACTCCCTTTAAAATCTCACTATGTTTCCATTCTTATTATATCCCTCCTCTCTCTCTATAAATCATTCTCTCTACTCTCATATTTTCTCTACTTCTTAACTTCTTTCTATCTAACTCTCATGCTCACTCTTTTTAAAATCTCACTATGTTTCTATTCTTACTATATCCCTCCTCTCTCTCTATAAATCATTCTCTCTCCACATCTCTATCTCATCTCCTATCACTCACCCCCTCTACAATAAATCTATCACTCCTACTTTCTTGCTTTCTCACCTCTCACTCTATCAGTCTCTATCACATTCTTCTCTCTCCCTTCTTTTGCTCTGCTCTCTCTCTGTAATTATCTCTCTCTAGGACTATCTCTCTCTCACACTCCAGCCTTCCCTTCTCTGCCTCTCTCTCTCCCTCTCCCCGCCTTCTTCATTACCTCTCCCACGCTCTCTCTCACTCACTCTTATCTCTTTATTTTTAGCTCTCTATCTAACTTCCCCTCTTGGCCTCCCTCCTCTTTTAACTTACAAAGATACAGGGATAGATCTCATTTGCTATGTATCTCAAGCTCTATCTTGTAATCTCTTATTTTATCTTCTCTTCTCTATCTCTCTTTTCTCTCCCACTCTATCACTCACACTCCCTCCGAACCTACCTCTTCTAATAAGAGATAGAGAGAAATGAGGAGTGTGAGAAGCAAAAGAGTGAGGAGAGATAGAGAGATAGAGAGAGTGAAGAGAGAGTGAGATGAAAGAGTGATAGAGATCAAGAGAGAGAGTGTGTGGCTGATAGTTTGAGGAAGAAATAGAAAGGCAGGAGATAAGAGAAAGAAAATTCAAGTGAGAAAATAATGAGAGAGAGTATAACTTAGGAAAGAAGAGAGATAAAATCTGAGGGAGAAGCATATTGAGAAAGAAAGAGCGAGTGAGGGAGTGTGAAGAGTGAGAGAGAGTGAGAGATAAAGAGTTAAGTGAGAGGGAAAGAGAGAGATAGAGAGATAGATGAGAGAGAGAGAGAATAGATTGTAGGAGAGATTGGTTGATATTGTTTGAGAGAGAGAAAGAGTAACTGTGAGAATCAAGATAGTGAAAGAAAGAGAGTTAAATCAATATTCTTTCTATCTGCCTCTCTCTTCCTCTACCTTGCACTGTCATTTTTTTTAACTCTTGTTACCTTTGTCACACTCTCTCTTTCTCACTTTCTCTACCTGTATCCCACTCTCTCTGTGTTCCTCTTTCACCCTCCCATCCTCCCTTCATCCCTCTTCATCTCCCTCTATCTCTTATTATCTCTTTTTTTCCTCTCTTGCACTCTCTCTAATTCTCTCAATCGCTCTCCCTCTCTCAATCTATCTACCAACCCGTCTCTCTCCCAATAGCTCTCTATCTAGAGATGCTCTCTTCTTCTTTCTCTGCTTCCTTCATTTTTTCTCACCCGATCTCTCTGTCTCTTGCTAAAGAGAGCAAAAGAAAAAGAGAGGAGAAAAAGAGAGTGCTAAAGAGGATAGAGAGAGCGAGAGAGGTGAGAGAGAGAAAGGGAGAGTAAGAGAAAGATGGGGAGGGAGAGAGACATTAAATGTAAGAGAAAGTCATAAAGAGATAGTGGGAGAGAAGAATCAAGACAAAGGGAGTGGGTGTAAGAGAGAGAGGAATGGGGAGAGAGAGGTCAATTGATCCCCCCATCTTTCTCTCTGATGTGGGAGAGAGTTTAAGAGAAGATAAATAGAGAGAGTTAGTGAGAGAGAAAAAGGAGAGAGCGATATTTAGAGAGGGGAAGGGAGATAAAGAGAGATAAAGCTACAAAGAGTAAGAGAAAGAGATAGAATGAGAGATAATGAGGTAGAGAGTATAAAAGAAGGAGAGAGTGAGAGTAAGAAAAGGAGGGAAAGATATATCAAAAATGAGAGGGGAAGAGATTGAAAAAGAGAATGATAATAGAGAGATATAGCGATAGATTGAGGAAAAGATTGAGGGAAATAAAGATATGTAAGGATGGAGGGTATCCTTCCCTCTCTAAGCTGGACAGAGCAAGAGAGAGGTGAGAGGGAGAGGGGAGAGATTTAGAAAAGTGAGGGAGCTAGAGTGAGGTAGAATGTAAGTGGGAGGGAGAGATAAGACAAGAGTGAGAGAGTGGGAGAAGAGGGATAACAATAGAAAATGAGAGAGAGACATGAATAAAGATAGAGACGGAGATGTTAAGGGTAGAGAAAATAAGGGAAAAGAGTGAGAGACAGAGAGAGAAGAGTGAAAAGGGAGCATGAGAAATAGAGAGAGAGTGAGAGAAAGAACAATCAGAGTAAAATATGAAGAGAATAGAACTCTCTCTTCCTCCTTATCACACTTTCTCTTACACACTCTCTCACATTCTTTCTCCATCCCTCTCTCTCTGTCACTCACTATCTTTATCAGCCTATTCTCTTACTTCTCCCTTTATCACTCATTTTATCCTTAAAATATTTTCTCTCACCCCCACACACTTTCTTTCTCACCTCCTCATGTAATATCAAGGGAGAGTAGGGATGGATGGAGAGGAAGAAGGAAGGCAAGAACGTGTGTGAGAGGAACAAAGGTAGAGAGAAAAAGAGTGACAACAAAGGGAGAGAAAGGGAGGGTTAAAATAGAAGAAGGGAGGGAAGGGGAGAGTTAAAGAGAGAATAGAAGAGAAGAGTGAGAGAATGAGCCGTAGAGAGAGATTGGGAGAGGGAGAGGAAAGAAAAGATAGATGGGAGAAAGAATAATGAAAGACATGGAGGTATTATGAGAGATAATGACAATGAGATAATGAGAGACAGAGAGGGAGATAAAGAGATAGAGAGGGAGGGGGTGCAAGAGAGTTAGGTGAGAGAGAATGAGAGAATGAAAATAGGAGATATCAAGTAAAGGTATTGATAAGAGAGTAAGAAAGAGATCAATGTAGAGAGGGTAGAATGTGACCAAGCGAGAGGCAAGAGAGATAAATAGAGTGATAGAGGGATGAGTGAGCGAGACAAATTGAAACTGTGGGAGAGAGAATGAGAGAAAGAGAGCGAGAGAGAGAGAGAGAGAAAAGTGAGATGGAGAAGAAGAATAATAATATTAGAAAGCGTAAGAGACATGTAGGGTGAGGTAAGGAAGAACGTAACATAGGGAGTGAGAGAAGGGAAAGGAGAGAGAGAGATAGAGAGAGTGAGGCAAAGTGAGAGAGAGGGATAGTGAAAGAGAGAAATAGAAAAAGTAAAATGAGTGATAGAGAGGTAGGTAGAGAGATAGGCCCTAGTCCATCTCTCTCAACCTTCTAATGAGAGTGAGAGAGATATAGAGGGTGAGAGAAAGATGGGGGAGTGAGAGAAAGAGAAGAACAAGAGAGAGAAGAGTAAGAGTGCTAGAGAGAGACAATACAGGGAGAGAGGGAGGGAGTAAAAGAAAAATGGGAGAGACCATGAGGGGGGGAGAGAGTGAGGGAGGGAGTGAGATAAAAAGAGAAAAAGAGAGAGTGATTGGGAAGGCAAAAGATCATATAGAAGAGATAAAAGCGGTTAAGAGAGTTATAAAGAAAAATATAATGAGAGATAATGAGAGGGAGAGAGTGAGAGTTAGATAGGTAAAGAGAGAGATAGTGAGAGAGAAAAAGAGTTAGTGGTAGAAGGAAAAAGAGAAACGAAAAAGAGAGAGGGGAGAGAGGGATGGAGAGTGAGTGAAAGTAAGAGAAGAAAGAACTAAGGAGAGAGATGGGGAGGGACCGTGAGAGATGTGAGAGAGTGTGAGAGAGCATGATTAAGAGATAGAGAAGAGAGAGGGAGGGCAAGAGCATGATTGAGAATGAGAGGGAGGCAACATGATTGAGAATGAGAGAGAGAGAGAGTGTATGTGCAAACATGCTCTTTAAAGGGAAGGAAGAGAGAGAGGGAGAGAGAAGAAAGAAATTAAAACAATCTCTCTCCCTCCCCTATCCTGCATTCTTATTTTTTCTCATGCTCTCTCCTCTCTCACTTTTCTCTCTCACTCTCGCTCCCTCTCTCATTCTATCTTTCTCTCTGTCACAAATCTCTCTCATCCTCCCTCTCTATCTCTCATTCGCATTCTATCTCATCCTCCCTTTTCTATCTACCTTCCTCATTTCTTTCTCTTTTTCATTCTCTCTATATCTCTCTCTCTCATTTTGTGTCATTTTTCCTCTTCTCTTACTCTCTTACTCTTTTTCACATTTTACCTCTCTACCTCCCTCTTTCTTTTTCACATTTTACCTCTCTACCTCCCTCTTTCTTTTTCTATCTCTTTTTATCCCTCACTTAAACTCTCCCACCCTCTTTTGCACACCCTTTCTTTATTTCTATCACTTGATCTAGCTCTCTCTTAATCTTAATATCTTTCTCTCCTTCTATCTCTATCTCTTTTCTCTCTACCTCTACGCCTCCCTCTTTGTATCTCTTTCTCCCCTCTTTCTCACTCTTTCAACCTAAGAGAAAGAGACTCTCCTTCCCTTCCAATATTTTTGTCCAACTATACCATAATATCTTTTTATTCTCGTTCTCTCTTTCACCCTCTCCCTCTCCCTCACTTTTGGATCTCTCCCTCCCCTCATCCTCTCCCTCTCTCCTTCTTTAACTCTCTCTACCTTGTTATTCTCTCTACTTGTCTTATCTCTCTCTAGCTCTACATATCTCTCATACTCTCAAAATATCTTCCTCTCTCTCTCTCTCTTTCAAACTCTACATCACTGCTACCTGTCTTTCTTACTCAATCTCTCAATTTATATTCTCTCTGGCTTTCTCACATGACAGAGAAAAACCGGTATAGAGTGAGTGAGAGATAGATGGTGGATCAATGTGTCTCACTTCCTATCTCTCCCTCTGTTGTTCTAACTCCATCTCTCTTGGTCGCTCATTCTCACCAGCTCTCACTCTAGATCTCTCTCTTCCTCTTCATATATTCCTCACTCTTTCTATCTTCGTCCATTTCTCTCTTGTTCTTTACCTCTCTCTAGCTCTCTATCCTTCTTCTCCCTTTTTTCTCTTTCTAGTTTGAGATAAGAAGATAGTGAGAAAAATAGAGGAGGGAAAGAAAGAAGGAGAGAGCATCTAAATAGAGTGAGATAGAGAGAGGACCAAGTTCATAAATCAATGGAGAGAGGAGTCTGAGTGAGAGGGTTAGGGAGAGTGTGGGAGAGAAAAAAATGATCGAAGGAAAGATTAAAGGGGTGCTAGAGAGAAAAAGAAAGACATAAAAGAGATATAGGTTGGAGGGAGGGAGGGAGGGAAAAGCAGAAAAAAGATAGAGTGCGAAAGATAGAGAGAGTGTGTGCAAGAATAAGAGAGATAGAGAGCAATGTAGAGGGAGAGTGAGGGACGTAGAGGGAGAGAGAATAGAGATATCACTCTCTATCTTGATTCTCTCTTTATCTCTCTCTCAAACGATAAACATATCTTTCTGTACCGATCTCTCGCTCACCCTCTCTCTATCTATTCTCTCTCTCACTATCACACACACACACACTCTCTCAATCTCTTGCTCTACCACCCAATCTCCCCCTCACTCTCTCTTTCTCTTTATATCTTATTTCTCTTGCTCCGTCACTCTCTCTTTCAATATTCTCTCTCCATCATTCATTATCTTATCTCCTATCTTTCTCTCTCTCTCTTCCTAAACTATTATCATTTTTCTCTCTCCTAATCCTCATCGCTCTCTCCCTCCCTCTCTCTCACACTCCCTTTCTTCTCTCACACTAATATCTCTATTTCTGTCTACCTCTCAAGAGAAGAGTGGAGAGAGTGACATGTTGATAGTTTGAGAGATAGACAAAGAGAGAAAGAGGTGAATTGGAGAAGTGAAGTGAACGATAAATTATAAGAATGAGAGCATGTGAGAGTTAGCGAGAGAGAGCTCTTTATGCTTCTCTCTCACACACTATCTCTCATTTTCTCTCTCACTCTCTCTCTCCCACACCCTCCTTTTCAAGGGTAAGAGGGAGGGAGGGAGCCAGAGAAAGAAAGTGAGAAAAAATCTGGAAAGGGAGAGAAGGGAGAATGAGGGATTGGAAGAGAGAGAGTAAGAAAGAGATTTAGAGTTGGAGAGAGTTCAAAAGGAAGGGAAGCTAAGAGAGAGATAGAGCTAGAGACAGAGCGATAAAGTGAGAGAGAAAAAGAGTAAGGAAAGGGAACGAGGGAGGCAAAGATGGGGAGAGAGAGGATGAGAGAGAAAATAAGAAAACGACTGTGTGCATGCGACTGTGTGGGCAGATAGCAAGGGTGTTAGAGAGTTAGTGTGGGAGAGACTTAAAGTAAGAGAAGAGAGAGAGAGAGCAATTAAGAGACTTAGAGAGAGATGGGAGAGAATAATGGGAGAATAATGAGAGTTGGAAGAGGGAGAGAAAAGTGTGCATGTGAGAGAGAGAGAGAGAGAAGGAGCTCTCCCTCTCTTTCAATTCTCCACTCACTCTCCCACTCTTTGTCACTTTCCCTCTTCTCTCACAATCTCATTCTCACTCATTATCTTTCTCCCACACACACTCTCTCATTGTCTTCTCCCTCAAAGAGAGAGTAAGGTAAAGAGAAGTACATGGATGGATGGAGGTACAATGAGAGACTGATAAGTGGTACTGAAAGAAGCCAGAGGAAGAATAGGATGAGATCTCTCTTCTCTACTCTAGCTCTCCACTTACTCTCTCTCTCTCACCCCTCCCTCTCTTACTCACTCTCTCCACCTCCCTCTCCCACAACCCTCTATCTCTGTTCCACTTAAACTCTTCCTCTCTAAGAGATATAAGGATGGAGGCAAATGAAGAAAAATCTCTCTCCCACTCTAACCCTTGCTCTCTCCCTGCTTTCTCTCTCTTATCTCTTTATACTCACTCCATTTTGCTCTTGCTCACTACTCTTTTTTATCTCTGTCTCTCATCTAAACTCCCTCTCTGTTTATCACCATATGTCACACTCTCTCTTTCTTTCTCACTCTATCTCTATCAAGAGGTAACGATGGAGAGAGATGGTGGGAGAGATAGCATAAATAAAGAGGGAGAAAGGGGGAGAGTTACAAAAAAAAATACTCTCTCGATCTTTCTCTCCTTCATTTATTCTCTTTCTATGATATGAAAAGAGAGAGAGAACAAGAGAGAAAGAGAAAGAGCAATTGAAAGAGAGACCATGAGAAGGAAAGAAAAAGAGAGGGGGGAAAGAAAAAGAAGAGAATTAGAGAGAGAAGGGAAAACAATTGGGAGGGTGTTAGAGAGAGAAAAAAATATAGAGGAATTGAGAGAATGAAGATAGGGAAAG
>NW_018164654.1:45765-88677 GCF_001263595.1 Phalaenopsis equestris
AGATGGGAGGGAGAGATAAAAGAGTCAATAAGGGAGGGAGGTAGAGAGAGGTATAATGTGAGCAAGAAAAAGATGTGTTGAGATAGAGTGAAGTGAGGATGGCAAGCAATAACAATAGAGACAGGGTGGAAGAGAGAAGGTAGAGAGAGAAAGGGAGAAGAGTGTGAGAAAAAGAAATGAAATGAGAATAAAGAGCTGAAGAGAGGAGGAGATTGAGGTAAGAGAGAGCAAGTGAGCAAGTGAGGGATGGAGAGAGGGAGGCCCTGTCCCTTCCATCTCTCACCCTTTTAATAAGAGTAAGAGAGAGAAAGAATGAGAGCAAGATGGGGGGAGTAAGAGGGAAAAGACAGAGCGAGAAGGCATGAATGTGAAAGAGAGAAGATAAAATGACAGAAAGGGAGGGGAAAGAGGTTGGGTGGGAGAAAAGAATAAATGAGAGATAGAGAATGCTGGATAGAACATGAGGGAGAAAAAGTGAGAGAGAGAATGATAGAGAAAAGAGCAAGGGAGGAAAAATAGTGAGGGAAGGGGAAGAAAGAGATAATGAAAGAGAGAATGAGAGAATATAAAAAAGAGGGAGTGAGAGAGAGTAAGAAATAGGGAGATTGTGAGAAATGAAAAATGCTATAGAAAGAGCAAGAGAAGTGAGAAAGAGAAAGAGGGAGGTAGAGAGTGAGAGGGAGTTAGAGAAAGCAAGAGAAAAAGGTAGAGAGACAATGAGATAGAGCGTGAGAACAAAGAAAGAGATGGAGGGATTGAGGGAGAGTGAGAGAGAGTGTGAGTGAGTAAGAGACAAAGAAAAGAGAGGAGGGAGCATAGGAGTGTGTTAGTGATAGAGAGAATGAGCAAAGATGCTCTTTGAAGAGAGGAAAGAGGGAGAAGAGAAGAGAGAAGATATAAAGAAAGTAGAGAAAGAATGATAGAGATGGAGAGTGATTGAAGAGAGAGATTGTGAAATATAGGGAAAGAGAGAAAGAGAATGTGAGAGAAGGCAGAGAAAGAATGAGTGAGGGTGAGAGAGAGAGAAAGTGAGGGGGCATCTTGAGAAAAGACAATGGAGAGAGCTATATCACACAATATCACTCTCTCTTGTTAATATAGTCTTCCCCACTCCCCCTCCCCCCATCCTCTCTCTCTTGATATATTTCTCATTATCTCACCCTCCCTTTCATCACTCTCTACCTCTCTCAAGCCCTCTCTATTCTCTATCTCTTCTCTCTCTTACTCAGTTTTCTATCTCCCTTACTCTCTCCCTCACCCCCTTTTTTATCCCTCTATCTTTTCCCTCACTCAATCGTTGTTTCTCTCGTACCACCAACCTTGCTCTCACACTCTCTCTTCCACTACTCTCTACCTCCCCCTCTCTTTCTCTGTCTTCTCTATCATTCTTTGTTCTAATCTCACTCTGTCTCACTAACAAGAAGATGGAGGTAGAGAAGATAGGATATGAGAGAGGACAGAGGTAGAGAGAGAGAAAGATAGCAAAAAAGAGGGGAGATAGAGAGTGCGACAGAGTAAGAGAAAGAGAGAGTGTGACAGAGGTAGAGAGAGTTAAGAAGAGAGAGAGGAAGATAGCAAAAAAGAGGGGAGATAGAGAGAATATTGTTATCACTCTCTTTCTCTTCTATCTCGCTTCTCTTTCTATCACACACTCTCTCTCAAAATATTAACCTCTTTCTCTCTCTTTCTATTCTCTCTCCCTCATTATCAACCTCTCATCTCTCTTTTCCTGTCACTTAAGTCTTTCTCTTTAGCTCTGTCTCACTATTCTATCTCCCTTACTCGCTCTTTCTCTCTCAATATCTTTATCTTTAGAACCTTCTCCTCAATTAATCTCTCTCTCATTATTTCTTGCTTGATCTTTCTTTCTCTTACCTCTTTTCTTTCACTCTCTCCCTCGAGCTATCAACAAATATGTCTCTCCTAATTTCTAACATATACTCCCTCTCACTCTCTCTATCTTTCTTCACTCCGTTGCTTCTCCCACTCCTGATATCTCTTTTTATTTATCTCTCATTTGTAAATATTGGGTAAGAGAGATAGATTGATAGTTTGGGAGAGAGTGTGTGTGACAGAAAGGGAGAGATAAAAGATAGAGAAGAGAAAATAAAAAAATTACAAGAGAAAGAGCGAGAGATAAGTAACAAGGGAGAGTTCTTTTTATCTCTCTAATTATCCTCTCACACAATCTCTCTAACTCGGAAGAAGAGAGTTAAAAGGGGAGAGAGGCTAGGAGGGGAATAAATAGAGAGAGCTAGAGATAGAGAGATAGAGTGAGTGAGAGAGAGAGTAGGAGAGGGAATGAATGAGCCAGATAGAGGTTGGAGAGAGATAAAGAAAAAAGCATTAGAGTGAGAGAGAGAGAGAGTTAAAGTTAGAGAGAAATAATTATAGAAAGAGAACAAAGAAAAAGAAGGGAGAGAGAAGAATGCTATAAAATGTGTGAGTGTAAGAAGTGTCAGGAAGAAAGTAAGGGTGATAGAGTGAGTGAAGAGGATGACTGATAGGGGTTGAAAAAGAGATGTGGGAGAGAAAGAATAAGTGTTTGAGAGAGGAGGGATAGAGCAAAAGAGAAAAGAGTGAAATTTTCAAAATAGAGAGAGCGTGAATGTTAGAGTGGGAGAAAGTTAACCAAAAGAGAAAAGAGTGAAATTTTCAAAAGAGAGAGAGCGTGAATGTTAGAGTGGGAGAAAGTTAAAGTTAAAGAGAGAGAATAAGAGGAATAGAGAGATAGAGACAAATAGATAGATAGAGATAGAGAGATAGAGATTAAGAGTAGAAGATGAGAAGATAAGAGAAAAGATGATAAAAAGATTAACTAAGAGAGAGAATAGTGACACCAAGAAAGAATGAGTGAAGTTATAAGAGATAGAAGGTCTAAGAGAGAGATAGATAAAGCAAGAGAGAGAGAGGGGAATAAAGGGAGTCAAAGTGAGAGGGTGGAATGGAGAGAGAGATATGGGGGAGAAAAGAAGACTAGAGAGAGATGGAGAAAGTAAGAGAGATGATGGAAAAATAGGGGAGAATGAGTGAGAGATAGTGATAAAGCTAGAGAATGATGAGGTTGGAGAAGGAAAGGAATAGATAAAGAGGAAGGAAGGGAGTGCAAAGAGAGAGGAGAAAAAGTGAGAGTTGACAGAGAGATAACAAATAAAGTGATAGAGAAAAAAGTGAGAGAAGAGAAAGAGATGGATAAAAAGAGCAAGTGAGAGAGGGAGAAGATGAAAAAGGGCAAAAAGATGTGAAAAAGGGAGAGAAGAGTGAGACAGATAGAGAGCAATAAAGAGCTCTTTCTCTTCTTTGATCCCCCTCTCACTCTCTCTCATTCTTTGACTTTCTCCCACTTCTATCCTCTCTCATTCTCTCTTGTTATCTTTTTCTCATTCTCTCTCTCTCATTGTCACTTTTTCACTCAAAGAAATTGAGAGCAAGGTAATTGGAGGAACAAACAGAGAGGGACAAATATAGAGAGAGAAAGGGAAGGAGAGGAGTTTACAGAAGAAGAGGTTGAGAAATAGCATCTCTTCTTATCTCTTCTCTCACTTTCTCTGACTCTTCCTTCCTTCTTTACACATTTCTTTTACTCCCTCTTTCAACACCCTCTTCTATCTATCTCCCTCTCAAAATCTCACTCCCAATGAGTTTCAAAAAGATAAGATCAGAGAAAAATTTTCTCTCGCCCACCTAACTCTTGCTCTCTTCCATCTTCATATCTTTCTTTCTCTCACTCTATTTTGCTCTTCCTCTCTAGATCATTTTATCTATATCTCTCATCTACACTCCTATCTCTCTCACTTACTCCCTCTCTCACTCTCTTTATTTTTTCTCTCACTTTATCTCTCAACAGATAGGGAGAGAAAAGAGATAGGGAGAGATAAAATAAGTAGAGAGGGTGAAGAAGAAAGATATTAAGAGAGATAATGCTTTCTCCCAATCTTTCTCTATCTCGTATCTTCACTTTCTATAATATGAAAAGTGAAAGAGAAAAGAGAAAATTGGAAATGAGAATGACTAAAAAAGAGCAAGACATGGAGAGGAGAGAGGGAGAACAAAAATAGGGATGGGAAGAGAAGAGAGCGAAGAGAGAGGAAAAGGGAGGGATAGATTGAGAGTTAAGGCCTCTTTATTTCTCACCCTATCTCTTTCTCTGAATCTCTCATCTCTCTTTTCTCTCTTTTTAGCTTTTTGTCTTGCTCTCTTCCTCACTCTGACTCGAGAAGGAGATAAAGAGAGGGTGGAAGAAAGATAGAAACTAAGAGAGAGAGAGAGAGGTGAGCAAGAAAAATTGATAGAGAGAGAAGAGAGGTAGAGAAGATGGGGGCACAGATTGATAAAGAGAGATAAAAAGGGAGAGAGAGGGAGGGAGAAAGGGAGAGAGAGAGGCATGTAGTGAGAGAGAAAGAAGGAGGAAGAGATTGAGAGGGACATCTTTATCTCCTTCTCTTTACCTCCATCTTCTCTCTTTCTCTCTCTATCTTACTTGCTCATTTATTCTCCTGCTCAGTCTCTTCTCTCTCTCTTATCACTTTCTCTCAATCTCACTCTTTTTCCTTTATCTTTGTCTCCCTTCCACCTTCTCTCTGCTTTATATCTCTCTCTCTCCCACTTAACCTCTCTCTTTCTCTACCAATCTCACTTCTCTCCTTCTCACCCACTATCTATTTCTCCCTCTCATTGAATCTCTTCTTCTCTCTCCTCTCTATCCTCTTGCTTCTATTTTCTCTCAATCTCCCTACCTTCCTCTATGTTCTATGTCTTCCTATCGCTTTCTTCATTTCTTCGTTGTCTTTATCTCTAACTCTTATTCTGTCTCACTCTTCTTCACTCCATCTCTTCGTCTCTTTTGATAGATTACGGCATAATAGAGGATGAGAGCAAGGGATTAAAGAGAGAGAGAGAAAAAAAGGAGTGAGAAAAATTCAAAAGGCAATAGAGGAGGGAGAGAGAGGGAGAGAGAAAATGATAGAGGGAGATGAGAGAGCGTGAAGTAATAGAAGGATAATATAAGAGAAGGAGGGATAGAGGAAGAGAGAGAAAGATATGGATGGTACAAGAGAGAGAGATTATGCCTCCCTCTCTGTCTCTCTATCTCTCTCTCTCTCTCTCCACCACCTTTCTCCTGTATCCTTTTATTTATCTCCCTCTCAATTTATCTTCTAAGGGAGGGAGGGTGAGATAGAGGGATAAGGGACAAAGAGAGAAAGTGGGAGGTAGAGAGAGAAATGAGAAAAAGAGGAGATAGAGAGATAAAAGAGGAAGAGAAAACAAAGAGAAGAGAGATGGAAGGAAAGGAAGGTGAGAGAAGGAGAAGGCAAGAGAGATAGAGAGAGGTAGTGAATGAAGGAGAGAGAGGGTGGTAATGAAAGAATGTAAAAACTCAAAGTAGGAGAGCACAAGAGAGGGAGAGGGGATGGAGAGAAAAGATATTGATATGGAGAAAGCGAGGGACGAATGAAGGGGAGAGAGGGTGGTAATGAAAGAATGTAAAACCTCAAAGTAGGAGAGCACAAGAGAGGGAGAGGGGAGGGAGAGAAAAGATATTGATATGGAGAAAGCGAGGGAGGGAGGGGAAAGAGGGAGCAAGAAAGAGAGAGTAAGAGAGGAGAGGGAGAGATATAGTGAGAAGAGAGAGATTAAGGGATAGTTATGAAGAAGAGAGAGAGGTCATGAGAGTAAGAGAAGGAGGGAGCAACATAGAATGTGATAGAGAGATGGTGGAAGAGACAGAGAGAGAGAGAAAGAGAGTTATAGAGAGAAGATAAGAAAGAGAGGTATAAAGGGAGGGTGGAGAGAGGAGAGATAGAGAGATAGAATGAGAGATAGTGTGTAATGGAATTAGAGAGAGAGTAAGAGAGATAGAATCAGAGAAAGAAAACGGGAGTGAGGGAGATAAAGTTATAAAGAGAAAGAAAGAGTGAATGACAGAATAGAGCAATAGAGTGAGAGAGAGTTTAATAGTATAAGAGAGAGGTAGAGAGAGGAAAAATGTTAGAGAGGGAGAGAGGGAGAGAGACAATGAGAGGAAGAGGGCATGGAGAGGGGAAAGAGAGAGGCAGTAGAAGAGGATATAGTGACAGAGCAAGAGAAAGAGAGCTAGAGAGAAGAGAAGAGATGAGAAGAGTAAAGAGAGGAATAAGGAGGGAGGAAAGGAGAAAGAAAAGATAGAGAGATAGATTAAGAGAGAGAGAAAGAAAAAAGGAGGTCAAGGAGGGGAGAGATGGAAATAAAGGTAAAGAGAGAGTAAGTAAGAGAGGGATTGCGAAAGAAAGCTACAGAGAGAGGGGGAGGGAGGAGATAGAGAAAGCGTGTGGTAGATAGTGATGAGTAAAAGAAAGATAAAGAAAAAGATAGAGAGCGATTGAGAGAAATGGCAAGTGAGAGGGAGAGTGAGAGGGAGAAAGAGAAATCATTCTTCTCTCTCTCTCTTTTCTTGGTCACTCTCTCCCCCTTTCTACCTCCCTCCTCATTTTCTCTCACTCCTATTCACTCTCTTCTCTATCCCCGCCTCCCTCATTTTGTTTCCCTATTCAATCTCTAACTCTCACTCTTGTTCTCTTGCTTCTCTTCTCTATCTCTCCTTCTCTCACTCCATATCTCTGTCATTTTTTGTCATCTTGCCTTTTCTCTTACTCTTGCTCTTGCCCTCTACCCTTAAATACTTCTCTCCCTACCCCACCCTCTCCCACCCTCCTCTCTTACCTTTCTTCCTTCTCTCCTTCACTCACTTTCTCATCTCTCGATCTCTCACTCTCCCTCTCTCCCACACACACTCTCTCATTATTTTCATTATTTCTCTCCTCTCTTTGCTTTTTCAATCTCTTTCTCACTCTCTTTGCTTCTCTTACTCTAATAGAGAGGTACCAAGAGAGTGGGATAAATCAATAATGAAATAAAGTACGAGAGAAAAAGAGAGAGAATATTAGAGAAAGAAAGAGAAAGCATAAGAGAATGAAAGAACGGAAGGATGGAGAGAGTGATAGAAAGTGAGAGAGAATGGAGAGGGAGAGTGAGTGAGTGAGTGAGAGAGAGAGAAATAGGGAGAGAGAGGAGAAAGAGAGAGTAAGCGAGAGAGCATGGGGGATGTTGAGAGAGGATGATAATATTAGAGATGGAGAAATAAAAGGTACAAGAAGAGAGAAAGTGAGCAAGTGAGAAGTAAGAGAAATATAGAAAGATAAAGAGAGAGAGAGAGGAAGAAGGAGTGCGAGAGATAGAAAGAAAAATGGAAAAGATTGTGTGAGAAAAAGAAAAAGATAGAAATAGTAAGGGAAGAAGAAATTAAGAGAGAACATTAAGAAAGTTAGAGGAGTAAAATTGATAGAGCCTAATGGAGAGAGTTAGGGGAGATGACCGAGATATAATGAGAGAAAGAAAGATAAAAGAGGTGGAGAGCTAGAGGGACAACAATCGTGAGAGTGTGGGGGAGCAAGAAAAAGAAACTGAGAGATGGAGAGGGAGAGATGTCAAATAGTGAGAGAGAAAACTGAGTGAGAGATGAAGAGAGAGTGAGAGACAGGTAGAGAGTGTGTGTGAGAGATAGTGATGAGAAGAGGGAAAGAGGTTGAAAGTGAAGGAGCAAGAAGAAGAGTGTAAAAAAAAGAGGAGTGAGAGAGAGAGAGAGAGAGAAAAAAATGAGAGTGAGACAGTAATATGGAAAGGGAGGTTGAGAAAGACGGAGTGAGTGAGAGAGAGGAGAGACAGGGAGAGGAGAGATATAGAAGAGAAAAGAGTGAGAGATTAGAAGAGAGAGAAAGAGATGATTGAGATAGAAAGAGAGGAGAGTAGAGTAAGAGGGAATGAGAGACCAAAAAGAGAGCAAGACAATAAGAGAGAAAGAGAGAGCATGAGAGAATAGGGGTTTTTATTTCTCTCTCCCTCTCTCACTCTTCCTTTCCTCCTTCACTTATCTTTGTCCTCTCTCACCTTCTTTTGATCTCTCTCCTCTCACTTTTCTCTCTATCCCTCTCTATCTGTTTTCTCTCAACCTTTCATTGTCTCTCTTCTCTCTTTCCTCTTCTTCTCCCACCTCATCATTCTCTAGTTTTCTCACAATCTCTCTCACTTTTTCTCCATTGTATTTCCACCTTCTCTATCTTCCTCTCTCTCTCACTCGGTCTCACATCCTCTTTCCTTGCATCTCTCTCTCCTATCCACACTCTCACCCTGAATCCTTCATTCCTCTCTCTCTCTCTCTCTCTCTCTCTCTCTCCCAAACACTTTATCTCTCTTAAAACTTCACTCACTCTTTCTCGCTCTCAATATTCTCTCTCAAAATATTTTTTTCTCAAATCTTCTCTTTCTTTCTCCCCTTTGGCTCTTGTTCTCTATCTCTTTATCTCTTTTTATTTATCTATCTCTATGTCTCTCTCTTATTCTCTAATTTTTAAAATTCTTCCTCTCTAACTCTCATGCTCTCTACCTTTAAAATCTCCCAATCTTCTCATTCTTACTCTATCCCTCCTCTCTCTCTATAAATCATTCTCTCCACATCTCTATCTCACCCCTCTTCAATAATTCTATCACTCCTACTTTCTTGCTCTCTCACCTTTCACTCTGTCACTCTCTATCACGTTCTTCTCTCTCCATTCTTTTGCTTTGTTCACTCTCTCTGTAATTATCTCTCTCTAACATTATCTCTCTCTCTCACTCTAGCCTTCTCTTCTCTGCCTCTCTCTCACTCCCTCTCTCTGCCTTCTTCATTCTCTCTCCCACGCTCTCACTCACTCACTCTTATCTCTATATTTTTAGCTCTCTCTCTAACGTCCTCTCTTGGCCTCCCTCCCCTTTTAAGTTAGAGAGATACAAAGATAGAACTCCTTTGCTACGTATCTCAAGCTCTCTATTGTAATCCCTTATTTTTTCTTCTCTTCTCTATCTATGTTTTCTCTCCCACTCTATCACTCACACTCTCTCCAAACCCATCTCTTCTAATAAAAGATAGAGAGAAATAAGGAGTGGGAGAAGCAAATGATTGAGGAGAGATAGAGAGAGACAGGGAGAGTGAGAGAGAAATGATGATAGAGATCAGGAAAGAGAGTGCGGGGTTGATAGCTTGAGGGAGAAATAAAAAGGTAGGAGATAAGAGAAAGAAAATTCAAGCGAGAGAATAGTGAGAAAGAGATTAATTGATGAGAGGGCCACCCAAATATTTAAAGGGAGTAGAAGCAATGGAAAAATTTGTGAAATCTTGTATCCACTGTTTGAACTGATCCTTAGTGCTGCTACTTAACAACAAGGTACATTTAGTGGGATTGAATTCTATAATAGAGCACTGTTGGAAGTTCTTCAGTAATGCATGATTTGCTTGGGAGCTGGGTTGGCAGCCCTGTAAAATAAGATGATATCATTTGAATATAGAAGATGACTAACAGTAAAATTAGCCCTATGGTGGTACAAATTAAGGGAATTGGAAGTGATTCTACTATCAAGAAGTTTGGATACATAATTCATAGCCAAGATGAAAAGAGTAGGGGATAGTGGGTCTACTTGCTTTAGTCCCCTAGTGGTAGTGAAAAAACCATGAACCCTTCCATTAAGAGGAATAGAGTCGGCATTACCTTGCAGCCACCTTGATAGAAGATCACAAAAATCATAATGAAAACCCATAGCCCTCAGAGTATCCAAAATGAAATCCTAGTTGATGGTGTCATAAGATTTTCTCATATCAAGCTTGTAAATTAGATTGCCCCCTCTACAAGTCCTATATATTTCAGTCACCAGTTCTTGAGCCAATAGGACATTATCACTAATGCTTCTCCCATAGATAAATGCAACTTGATTGGGCTGAATTAAATGAGAGAGATGAGGCTTCAATCTGTTAACAATGATCTTACTAAAAATCTTACTAAAGACAGTAGTGAGGGAATTGTCCTAAAACCCTGCCACTGGGATTTCTCAAAAGATTTAAAGATCAAAACTATATTAGAAGAATTGAAATAATTAGGGAGAGCATTTCAAATAAAGAAAAATTGCATAGCCTTGATCACATATTCTTTAGTTATCTATCAAGTTTTCTTATAGAATTCAGAAGAGAACCCATCAGGTTTAACAGTCTTGCCACGATCTATGTTTTTGAGAGCATCCCATATGTCCTCTTCGGTGGGAATGTTAGCAAGATTCAATGCATTAACATAAGATACCATCTCCTAAAATAATGAAAAATCTTGTTTGGATCTCAGTGGAGAAGGTGAATTAATTTTTTTTTGGAAATACTCTACAGCATCCTGTGCAATGGTAGAGGCTTCATGAATCCTAATTCCTCGAGAGTTCAGAATGTTATGAATAACATTACATTTCCTCATGTATTTGATATAAGCATGATAGTAATTGGTATTCTTGTCCCCATCAATAGATTTATTAATGAAGGCCTTCTGTTGGAGAAAACATTCAAGCCAAGTAGTGGCAGCAAGGAACTTCTCATTTGTTGTCAACAGAGAGGCTTCATCAAAAGCTCTAGCAGCGGCAACATTTGTTAATTGGATCAGATTTTGCTAATATTGCTCCACCAACCTGTAAACACCACCAAAAGTAGACCAGTTCCATTGCATAAGTGTTTTACTAATTTTTTTCTGTAGGAGCCAAAGTTTAACAATAGAATTGGATGAGAAATGTCTTTCCAATTGGCAGCTATGATCTTAAGAAAATCTGGATGGGTAGACCACATGTACAGATATCTAAAAGGGGTAGGACCATTACAAAATGAGAAATTAATACAAAGTAGCAGGGGTCTGTGGTCAAATCCTAAAAATTTAGATGGGTAACAGAAGTGTGCAGGTAGTTATGAAACTAAAGGTCATTAGCCATAAACCTGTTCAACTTCTCCGAGGTGTTACCCCTCCTCTAGCTGAGCTCTCTCTCACTCTAGCCTTCTCTTCTCTGCCTCTCTCTCACTCCCTCTCTCTGCCTAGTTCATTCTCTCTCCCACCCTCTCACTCACTCACTCTTATCTCTATATTTTTAGCTCTCTCTCTCTAACGTCCTCTCTTGGCCTCCCTCCCCTTTTAAGTTAGAGAGATACAAAGATAGAACTCCTTTGCTACGTATCTCAAGCTCTCTATTGTAATCCCTTATTTTTTCTTCTCTTCTCTATCTATGTTTTCTCTCCCACTCTATCACTCACACTCTCTCCAAACCCATCTCTTCTAATAAAAGATAGAGAGAAATAAGGAGTGGGAGAAGCAAATGATTGAGGAGAGATAGAGAGAGACAGGGAGAGTGAGAGAGAAATGATGATAGAGATCAGGAAAGAGAGTGCGGGGTTGATAGCTTGAGGGAGAAATAAAAAGGTAGGAGATAAGAGAAAGAAAATTCAAGCGAGAGAATAGTGAGAAAGAGATTAATTGATGAGAGGGCCACCCAAATATTTAAAGGGAGTAGAAGCAATGGAAAAATTTGTGAAATCTTGTATCCACTGTTTGAACTGATCCTTAGTGCTGCTACTTAACAACAAGGTACATTTAGTGGGATTGAATTCTATAACAGAGCACTGTTGGAAGTTCTTCAGTAATGCATGATTTGCTTAGGAGCTGGGTTGGCAGCCCTGTAAAATAAGATGATATCATTTGAATATAGAAGATGACTAACAGTAAAATTAGCCCTATGGTGGTACAAATTAAGGGAATTGGAAGTGATTCTACTATCAAGAAGTTTGGATACATAATTCATAGCCAAGATGAAAAGAGTAGGGGATAGTGGGTCTACTTGCTTTAGTCCCCTAGTGGTAGTGAAAAAACCATGAGCCCTTCCATTAAGAGGAATAGAGTCGGCATTACCTTGCAGCCACCTTGATAGAAGATCACAAAAATCATAAGGAAACCCATAGCCCTCAGAGTATCCAAAATGAAATCCTAGTTGATGGTGTCATAAGATTTTCTCATATCAAGCTTGTAAATTAGATTGCCCCCTCTACAAGTCCTATATATTTCAGTCACTAGTTCTTGAGCCAATAGGACATTATCACTAATGCTTCTCCCATAGATAAATGCAACTTGATTGGGCTGAATTAAATGAGAGATATGAGGCTTCAATCTGTTAACAATGATCTTACTAATAATCTTGCTAAAGACAGTAGTGAGGGAATTGTCCTAAAACCCTGCCACTGGGATTTCTCAAAAGATTTAAAGATCAAAACTATATTAGAAGAATTGAAATAATTAGGGAGAGCATTTCAAATAAAGAAAAATTGCATAGCCTTGATCACATATTCTTTAGTTATCTATCAAGTTTTCTTATAGAATTCAGAAGAGAACCCATCAGGTTTAACAGTCTTGCCACGATCTATGTTTTTGAGAGCATCCCATATGTCCTCTTCGGTGGGAATGTTAGCAAGATTCAATGCATTAACATAAGATACCATCTCCTAAAATAATGAAAAATCTTGTTTGGATCTCAGTGGAGAAGGTGAATTAATTTTTTTTTGGAAATACTCTACAGCATCCTGTGCAATGGTAGAGGCTTCATGAATCCTAAGTCCTCGAGAGTTCAGAATGTTATGAATGACATTACATTTCCTCATGTATTTGATATAAGCATGATAGTAATTGGTATTCTTGTCCCCATCAATAGATTTATTAATGAAGGCCTTCTGTTGGAGAAAACATTCAAGCCAAGTAGTGGCAGCAAGGAACTTCTCATTTGTTGTCAACAGAGAGGCTTCATCAAAAGCTCTAGCAGCGGCAACATTTGTTAATTGGATCAGATTTTGCTAATATTGCTCCACCAACCTGTAAACACCACCAAAAGTAGACCAGTTCCATTGCATAAGTGTTTTACTAATTTTTTTCTGTAGGAGCCAAAGTTTAACAATAGAATTGGATGAGAAATGTCTTTCCAATTGGCAGCTATGATCTTAAGAAAATCTGGATGGGTAGACCACATGTTCAGATATCTAAAAGGGGCAGGACCATTACAAAATGAGAAATTAATACAAAGTAGCAGGGGTCTGTGGTCAAATCCTAAAAATTTAGATGGGTAACAGAAGTGTGCAGGTAGTTATGAAACTAAAGGTCATTAGCCATAAACCTGTTCAACTTCTCCGAGGTGTTACCCCTCCTCTAGCTGAACTGAGACCCAAGGAACCTAAGATCAAACAAACGTAAAGTCTAGATATTGTCACTTAATTTGGTCATAAGGGAAAGGTTAGGAGGCCTGCCACCCTTTTTTCTGTGGGAGATGAAATGCTGTTGAAATCACCCCCAACCAACCAGTTGGAGGACATGGATGTATCTATGAAATGCAAATTAGTACAAAGATCTTCTCTATTCGATTTAAAGCAGCCAGCATAGATAATGATGACAAATCCAAAGTTTCCTGACATATCAAAGGAGATAAGAAGAATTTGTGGGTGGTTGATTATGATAGACCATGTGATTTCTTATCTACACAAAAGCCAAAATTTATTGTTACAGTTAACCAAAAGATCAAACCAATGGAAAGACCTTTTTATTTTTAAAGGATTTTTATGAGCCATAGGTTCAAAGATTTCCATACACCAGAATATATACTTACTATTGAGATGTTAAAGCCTTTTTAAGGAATGGGGATGGGCAACCCCCCTAATGTTCCAACATAAAAAATTAATCATTATGAGAGGGAATTGTCCCATACACCAGAATTTATACTTCCTAGTAAGCTTGTTTAAGGAATCCTTCCTTGTAGAATAGGAGCTCCCAGCTTCAATTATGAGAGTCTCATACAGTGCGGTCTTCCCCTCAATTTGATTTTCCTTCTTTCTCCTAGCTTTATGTATATGCCATTCAGCCTCAAATTCCTCCTGCACCTCAGTAACGGGAGAAATAATGTGCTCTGTTTGAGGTATCCTGTTGTAAATTCCTTACTTGAGCATCATGA
Source organism: Phalaenopsis equestris (assembly GCF_001263595.1). NCBI lineage: Eukaryota > Viridiplantae > Streptophyta > Magnoliopsida > Asparagales > Orchidaceae > Phalaenopsis > Phalaenopsis equestris. The sequence continues at coordinate 59,614 of NW_018164654.1, forward strand.
ATTGGGAGGTTTTGTAAATCAGCCACTGCTGCCTCAATAAGAGATTATGAGATCAATCTAGCCCAAACGAGTTTTCTCTCTTGGATTAGTAGGCTATGTGTTGAGACCCACATCAGCCACCTTTGGTACAAGGTCCTCTTCCTGCAAGACCATAGGGAGAGGATGATATGTTGAAGGGGAAGATGAGTGTTCTTGGCAGGTTTTAGTGATGGGTGGAGCCTAAATATTTTTTTATCAGTGTGTACAAACATTCTGTAGTGGGAGCAATAATATGGCTTCTACCCCATCACAATAGGTTGCCAATAACTGTTATGGTTAGTGCCTAACTAGAATTCATTAATGGAGGAAGAGTGATGTCCCTCTCCACAAGGATTCAGGCTACAGAGGGTCTTGACAAATTGAAAGTAGTATATCAATCTTCATAGGCTTACCCAATAATTCACCATATGATAAGAGTACTTTGTGGTGGAAATAATGAAGCTTCAAATCAGGAAGCTTAAATTAGATTGGGATACTGAGTTTACTAGGATCAAACTCAGGTGTCCACTTTAGTAACTTCATCTGAATGCCATCAATTGTAATGAGCTTTTTGGAAAAGATTCTTGCATAATCTTCTTCATTGGGGAACTGTATCATGACATGTCTTCCATCGAATAAGTCTAATTTCCAGTAATCTGTTAGCTTGAATTCATCTAAGGTATTTTTTATAAAATCTATTATGGGATGACCTGCCCAATTTGAATTTACAGAGATTAGAGACTTCAAATTCAAAAAAAATGATGACTTTTTACGCCTAATTTGAATTTACCAATCAAGGTAAATTTGCATTTGGTTGAGAGATCAGAGACTTCAAATTCAAAAAAAATGATGACTTTTTAAACCCCTTTTTTGTGCCTTTCTTAAAAACATAACTTTCCTAGTTACCCTCAAAAGCATCATCGTAGGATTGAGGGGACTTCAGCTTGTTACCTAGCAATTCATTAGAAAAACTGATTGCAGTGTAAGGAGTTTATCCCACAAAGTTGGGGTCAGCTTATTTTAAGGAAACATCCATGATCAACCAAGAAGAACAAGGGACCATGAAGCACCAAGTGGGAGTGGCAAAATAAACTGAGAAGAGCCAATCCAATGGAACAGTAACACACCAGTTTAAAAAGGAGAAACTGGGAAACTCCATAAACAAAAAAAAACACCCCGCCAAGGGACAAATGAGAGCGAAAACATTGGTAAATTCAGCAGCAAAGATAATAAAAGCACAACAAACTACAGAAAATGAAGAAGGAGCTACGCAGCCATAGTTCCCAAAATTCTAGTAGAGCAAAGGTTACCTCCATTTTGTGTATATATATATATATATATATATTTATTTATTTATTTAAAAAGGAGACAGAGGCTCCTGATTCATTTATCAGAAAAAAGAGAATACAAGAGAAAGGAGATCAGGAGTCTCTTCCCAAAGTTTAATCAGAAAAAACTCTAATGAAAGGTAGAGCCACAAGGTCTCCTCTCAACAATAATTCTAAATGTGGGGTAGGAGAAGTGCCTACCCAAGGAAGCTCAGAGTGTAGGCCAACATTTGCCAGCCAGTCGGCAGGTCTATTTCCATCTCTCAATATATGGGATAAGGAGGTGCTAATTCCCTCACTTAAAGAGTGAATACTTCTGATCAATTGCAACACGTACCATGGTATAGGTGTCTTCCCTTCAATGATATTAATTAGGACCTTGGAGTCTGATCCAATAGTTAAGGAGGAGAAGCCACACTTATGGGCCATAAATATAGCCCAAAAGATAGCCAGAGTTTCAGCCTCCAGGGGATCCATAGCTCTTACAGGAGAATGAAAGTAGAGTAAACACTTCTCATTGTCACTTCTGAACACCCTTCCTATTCCAGCATAAGGAGTATAAAAACTACCATCAGTATTAACTTTAATTCCACCCTTAAGGGGAGAATCCCAATGAATAAGTGCATACTTAATTTTTCTGGGTAGACAGTAGGAAGTGTTGTAAAGGATTTCAGGAAGCTTCCTATGATAATACAATTTCTGCAAGTAGCTGAAGCAGTTAGTAGCAATGGTAGCAGCTTCCACATAGGTGTCTTCATATTTTAGCTTATTTCTAGCCATCCATATGGCAGTGATACAAGGAATAGGGGGTAATGCTTGGGCCTAGCAATCCTTCCAACTAAGAGAGAAATCAATCCAAGACAGCTGAACTGTATTTAACTTCAGTTTGGGCATCAAACAGTTCCAAACTTGTTGAACAGTGGTGCAGTGAAAAAATAAATGCTGAATAGATTCCTCTTGGGACTTACATAACCCACATATAGAGGGGCCTCTCAAACCTTTTAACTTCAGTATGTTATCTGTGGGAAGAAAGCCATGAAATAATCTCCAAGAGAAAAATGACATAGAAGGGGAAAGGAATTTATTCCACACACATTTGCCCCAAGTGACTTCTTGTTGTGGAAAACAGAAGTTTGGTATGGATGCTCATAAAGACTGGGACACCTTCTTTTTCACATTCAGTTTATCTTTACTATCTCTGTCAATGCTGCATTTCAAGACTTTCTGTAAGATTTTGTTACCCAATATGTTCTGTAGAGCTTGTTGATTCCAATCGCCATTGAGCCATAAATCAGCCACCTGAGTTGAAGGATTAAGGGGAGAAAGAGATGGGAGGTTGATTAAGCCCTCACCAGTCCAATTATCCAACCAAATATTAAGCTTGCCCTCTCCCAATTTCCAAATAAATAAGTTTTCAGCCTGTGTCCTTACCTCTAGCATATTAGTCCAAACCCTGGAATCACCTAATCTTTTAGTGACAAGGGAAGGATGCATTTCTCTGCAGTATTTTCCCTTCAAGAATTTAGCCCAAAGAGAACTTTGAGCTCTGAACATAATTCAAAGCTTACAGAAGTTGATTTGGGAGATTTTTTTGGATACTTTTGAACCCCAGTCCACCAGCTCTAGTGCTTCCACAAAGTTTTTGCCACCTGGTCCAATGCATTTGTTTCCTCTGACCTGCCCACAAGAATCTATTAAACATTCTTTCCAGAGTTAATTGGGTAGATTTCTTCATTACAGAAACCTGAGAGATATAGGATGGAAGAGCTGTCAAGACACTTTTGAGAAGAGTAACTCTACCTCCATTGGAAAGGAAGGAGTTAGCCCAGCAGTTCAGCTTGTCCTAAATTTTGGTGACACACTCATCAAATTGGACTTGGCTTAGTTCTCCCCTTCAATAGCAAAGTGCCCAGGTATTTTAAAGGTAAAGAACTGGAACTAAAACCACTGAGGTCTGCAAACTAATGCTTGATTTCAGGCTTAACTCTTTTGTTGAACACCAATTGGCATTTCTTTGTGTGGAATTGCATACCAGAACATTCCTGAAACTTCTCCAGGCATTGAAGAACAAATTTAACAACTAGCTTAGTTGCTTTGGCAAAGATAATAACATCATCAACAAATGCTAAATGATTCATAACAAGGTTAGATCTATGACTGTAGAGTGTGTGAGGGGGATGTAACCATAAATTGATTCAACAGTTTAGAGAGGTAATAAAAACAAGAATGAATATAGTAGGAGATAAGGGGTAACCTTGCTTGATTCCTCTAGTGAAGTGAAGAAACCATGAGATTTACCATTAATGAACACTGATTGAGAGTTATTTCTTAGCCATCTATGCATCAACAAGATAAATTGATGTGTGAATCCCTTAGCATATAGCACTTCCTCAATAAACTCTGTGTTAATGGTATCATAAGCCTTTCTAATGTCCAATTTAAATATTAGGTTCCCACCTCTGCAATGCTTATCCAGATCCATCACTAATTCTTGAGCCAACACAACATTCTCCACTATTCTTCTCCCTTTTATGAAAGCTGACTAATTCTCACTAATGAACTGAGGTAGGTGGGATTGGAGTCTGTTATAGATCACCTTACTAATAATCTTAGAGAGAACATTGGTAAGGTTTATAGGCCTGAATTGATCTCAAGAGAATGCAGAAGAAGTTTTGGGAATTAGAGTTATAGTTGAGCATTTAAAGTAGTTGGGAAGATTCAAACCTCTGAAAAAACCTTGGACAACCTTAATAATATCATCTTTAATGATACTCCAGGATTTCTTATAGAAGTCAACAGAAAATCCATTAGGACCTGCCACTTCGGAGCTATCAATGGAAACTAGGGCAGACCAGATTTCCTCTTCCCCAGGAATTGAAGCCAGGTCCAGCCCCCTAGTATAGTTCTTATCCATGCAAAAAAATTCCTGTTGAATAGGTTGCCTAAAAACTGGAGGTTGGTTAAAAAGTGTTTGGTAATAATTGACAGCACTGGCAGCAATCAGGTCTTCAGAATAGAGCCACTGTCCAGCAGTATCCTTAATCTTATGTATAGTATTACACTTTCTATAATTAATACAAGCATGAAAATATTTTGAGTTTCTATCCTCCTCACAGAATCTGGTCTTTGCAGCTTTTTGAGCATAAAACTCCTCCTACATGTAGATGGCATTCATCAAATTTACATTTTCTAACATTAAATCCTTCTCCAACTCTGGGTTGGCCTCTAAGCCATCTTCCAAATGAGCAACATGCTTTTCAGCCTCCAACACTTTCAAGTTGATGTCTCCCACTGTATTCCAATTCCAATTAGATAAATGCTTTCCTAACTTCTTTTGCAGTTGCCATAACTTAATCAGAGGGTTTGAGTGATGGCAATCCATCCAAACTTGTGCTTAAGAAAGTCTTTGTGAGAAGACCACATATTCAGGTATCTGAAGCTTGACTTGTGCTTAGCATTAGATGCAAAAATGGTCAGTAGCAGTGGTATGTGATCTGAGCCTGTCATGCTGAGATGTTGCACTGAAGTATGTAGGAACTCACTAAGCCAAAGGGAATTCACAAAAATTTTGTCTAACCTTTCCTAAAGAGGACCCCTCCTCCAGGTAAACCTTGGACCAGAAAAACCAAGGTCATAAAGACCAGCCATGTTGCTTTTATCATTAAAGTAATTCATCTGGTTAATATCAGGAGGGTTGCCTCACAACTTTTCAAAAGGGACAGGAATACAGTTAAAGCCCCCACCAACCATCCAAAAAGAGTTACAATAGCTGCTTATAGCAATTATACTATCCCAAAGCTCCTTTCTAGCACTTGGAGAGCACCCAGCATAAACAAAAGTTGCCAGACCTTCCTGACCCCCAAATTGAAACTTAATATAGAGAAATTATTGGTGATCCCACAGGATGCTGCAAGAAACCTCCTTCCTATGCAGCACCCAAATTTTGTTATTCTGATTAGAGAAATGTTAAAAACTAGGGAATTTGTTAATAACCCTCTGGGAGTTTTGGGGACCATTGGCTCCAAAATAGCCATCAGCCAAAATTTATACATCCTATTCAAGGCCATAAGTATGTTAAGCGATTTAGGATGTGCCAATCCCCTAATATTCCAGCAAAGAATATTCATCATCCAGAAGATATTGATTTACCCCTCCTTTTGGCTTTAGCCATATCCTCCTTAGTTTCTATATGGGATTTTCTATCCCTGAGGGTGTAAGTTCCCTCCTTTACAGTATTCAATACCTGGAAGCCCTTCTTCTTTTTTCTAGACTTTTGGAAAAGTCATTCATCATCCAATGTTGTCTGCAAAGCCTCAATTATTGTAGTATCAATAGGCTGATCCCTAAGGGTCACCTCTTCCCCTTCAATCTAATTTGTTTGAACCACAGGAGTGTCTGTTTCATTGTCAGTTTTAGCACTAGCACAATCTATGTTTATTGCATATCTTATAATCTAGTTGGTAATTGCAGGGTCTGCTTCTGTATTGGCATTGCTACAAGGAATGTTAGCATCCTACTGGTCTTCAATTCCATTGTCAACTACTTTGACTAGGTTAGTGCTCTGAGGGCTAGCATCCACAATGACCTTGGTAGTATGATGATTTACTGGATTATCATTTGCCTCTTCTCTCAGGTGCCCAACCAGGGGTTTCACAGGGAAAGGGTCAGCCTCCTTAGGGACCCCACCAGTAGACCTTCTGAGTTAGGGATGGAGTTTATAACATTTGTTATCAGTAAGCCCAAACATGATGCAATGAAAACAGTAGTAGGGCTTCTGTTCAGCAACTATCTTTTGCCAATAGCCATTGTGCTCAGTCCCCAGCCAGATTTCCTCAATAGCAGGGAGGGTGATGTCCCTTTCTACCAAGATTCTGGCAACTGAAGGTCTAGAAAGGTTGTAAGTGGGAACATCCAATTTCAGAGGTTTACCCAAGGCTTGGCCAATATTAAACAGAACTTTATGGTTGAAGAAGTGCAGCTTTAACCCTGGAAGTTTGAACCAAATAGGAACTACAATTCTGGCAACTGAAGGTCTCGAAAGGTTTACCCAAGGCTTGGCCAATATTAAACATAACTTTATGGTTAAAGAAATGCAGCTTTAACCCTGAAAGTTTGAACAAATAGGAACTACAGGGAGCTCATTACTAGGGTCAAATTCAGTGGACCATTTCAAGATCTTCATAGTATTACCATCAATCTATAAGAGCTATTTGGAGAAGATTCTAACATAATCATACTCTCTTGAAAGGTTAATTAGGATGTGTCTACCATCAATAAAGCCCACCCTCCATGAACTTTTGAGTTTAATGCCATCAAAATATTTCCTTATAGCTTCCATTTTAGGGTGTCACAGCTAAAACTTGCCTATAATAGTAAATTTATAGACCTCAGTCAGATTCTGGATATCCATATCATTATAAATGATAGCCACTTTCTCATTCTTCCTACTCAGAGGTTTAATAATCTGGTCCGCCACCTCATGGTAGCTCTGGGGGAATACAAGATCATCAAAGTCTTTAATAGTGGCAACTCCTTTACCCACTACATCAGAAAATGTAGCCTTAGCCCATTGAATATTGATGGATAAATCCATATTGTTATGCTTAGCCACAACAGCACAGCCTCAATGGAACAGCATCAAATTCAAAAAAGGTTTTCTCGGGAATCAGGAAACACCAAAAAACCTAGCTAGAACTAGCCAAGGAAAAGAGAACACTACAGGAAAGGGAGAAAACTAAGAAGTCGAGAGCTAGTAGCTAGCCCAAACCTCAGGAAGTCCATAGAAACCCTAGCAGAGCAAATTGCAAGCCAACCGTCACTCCCAACTCCATATTGATATTTATATAAAATGGAGGTAACCTTTGCTCTATTATGGTTTTGATATATATATATATATATATATGGCCCAAAAAACAAAAAATATATTGCCAAAAAATATCCGTTACATTTGATGAAAGGGAGATCAAGTGAATCTCTATGAAGTAAAACTTTCCAAAAACCAAATAAGCCTTTATAGAAGATGACTTGTTATATATTGCCAAAAAATATCCGTTACATTTGGTGAAAGGGAGATCAAGTGAATCTCTATGTAGTAAAACTTTTCAAAAAACCAAATAAGCCTTTATAGAAGATGACTTGTTCAAATGTTGCAGACAATCTAGCCAACCAGTGAATATGGCACCACTGAACATGTATCCTCCGAGTGCGCTGGAAAATCTTTCTGATTCAGTATATGAGTTGCTAAGGAATGGAAGATTTGCCGTGTAGGATATTTATCAATTGCAAGGCATTAGATTCAATAAAAATAAACCTAATGTTAAGAGAGATATCTATTTTAAGGGCCCAAAAGATGTACATGTTTTTTGTTTCCAAAGCAGAGCTGGTCCAGCAGGAGATTGGAAACTCCACAAACACTGCCCAAGAAAACTCTTATAGACACCACCAATTCCAGCAATAATGGTAGAAAAACCTCCAATTGTATTAATTTTAACTAAAGGGAGGGAGCCTTATACCATAGCACCTTATGAAAAACCTTTGTTTTAGTAGGAGGAATAGGATTTTGACAGCAAAAGTGAGTCTTGAATCTATCTAAATAGCTGCAACAGTTGAGTGAAATGGATTGGGCATTCCTTTTTAGCTCCTCATATTTAGCATTATTTCCTGCCATCCAAATGAAGTAGGTAATGATTAGGGGGATATGGTGTAGATGGTGCTCCTTCTAGTCCATCCAATAGGCCCTTAGAGAACTCCAAGAATAAAAGAAATGTCTGATATTAAGATGGTCCAAAGTTGCAATGCAAAGAGCAATGGCAATGGGACAAGTGAGAAACATATGATGTAAAGTTTCTTCATTAGTGCAACAAAAAAATCACCTGGAAGCACCCCTCAAGCCTTTAAGTTTGAGAATGTCATCAGTGGGAAGAAATTTCTTAAAAGGTCTACAACTAAAAAAAAAAGATAAAAGGAGTAAGTTTCCTGTCCTAGATGAATTGACCCCATGTATTATGCTACTATTTGAAAAAACTTTTATGTATAGAAGCATTGTGAGATTGACCAGGAGAGTTTTTCTTAACCAATCAGTCAAGCTGGGAAGGGTCCAAAGGGATATCTATAATAGGTTTAATGGTATCAGCGTCCATGACATTTCTGAGAGCAAGTTCATTCCACAACCTCCCAATCTAGAATTCAAAGACCAGTAAGGCAGGGACAACACTAGAGTTTAGGTAAAGAAGGAACTTTTTTTTTCTTTTATCAAACATTCAGGCAAAAAATTGGCATTGCCTTCCCTAAGCTTCCCCATGAAGATGTCATTAGCTTCTTCCCTAACCATCAATAAGCTTTTCCAATCTTTAGAGTTACCTGGATTTGGTTGCACCATGTTATGATGAGTTATTTTTACAGTATTTTTCCTACATGAATAAGGCCCAAAGAGAATCTTTCTGTCTGAAATTAATCCACTGCTTGCAGTAAAAAACATGACTCTTTAGTTGGAAATTTTTGAAACCCAAACCAACAGCTACCACAAGTTTATAAAACTTATTCCAAAAGGACAAGTGTATATGCTTATGTTGTCCCTCCAAAAGGAATTTGTTAAAAGTTGTTTCTAACAACTTCTGGGTCCTCTTCTTCATCCTGAACCTTTGCAAGGTATAGCAAGGGAAAGTAGTTAGAATACTTTTAAAAAGAGTCACCTACACCCATTGAATAGAAAAGTATTAGTTCAATAGTTTAACTGAGATATAACTTTATTAACCACTTCATCATGTTGAGTTTGTTTTTTCCTTCCTTTAAGTAATTGGATGCCCAAATATTTCAAGGGAAACTCAGCAGATGTACATCCAGTGTAGGTCTTAATCCATCTACTAACACTGTTGCAAGGCTTTCTCCCTGATAAGTATTAACACTTCTGTTTATTGAAAGGCATCCCAACCACCGCTTGAAGTTATTTTAGAATGATTTTAGTCTTCCTTACTGCTTGCTTGCTAACATGAGGGAAAACAATAACATTATCTAAATCAAAAAGGTGGCTTACCAGATGAGATGAGCTGTGCTGAATTCTGAGATATGGATAATTGGAATGGGCTTGATTATTAATTATTGAGAAGTAATTGAAAGCTAGTATGAAGATTGTTGAGGAAAGGGGGTCACCTTGCTTGATTCCCTTACCAGCTCTAAAGAAGCCACGACAAGTGCAATTGATTAAAACACTGTAATTAGTGTTTGTTTGCTATCTTCTGATAAGATTACATAATGAAAGTTTAAAGCCCCTAACAGATAACACTTGGAAGATGAAATTCCAATGGATTCGTAAGACTTCCTCAAGTCTAATTTTAAACTCAAATTGTGACCTCTACAAGATTTATCAATGTCAAGGAGCATCTCTGGGGCTAGGAGCATGTTGTCAATTATGCTTCTCCCCTGAACAAAAGTAGATTGTTTGGCACTGATGAGTTTTTGAGGTGAGGTTGGAGCCTACTCACTAGGATTTTACTAAGAACCTTTGAAATTGTATTAGTTAGACTAATGGGTCTGACATCATTCCAGGTGACCTTCTTCTTTTCTTTTGGAATTAGAACAATGGTGGTAGAAGATAAATAATTAGGTAAGTCAGTGCTAAGAAAGAATATTTGAATGGCAGCAATGTCATGCACTATGATGATCTCCCAATCTTTCTTGTAGAACACAACAAAATAACCATCCATGCCAGCATACTTGTTACCATCAATGCAATTGAGTTCATTTATAATTTCCTCCTCTAAAACAAAGGTGAGATCTAGTCTACTAAAATAATTCAGATCCTCAGCAAACACTTTAACAGAAATATTGGGAGTGTAATCAGAATTGGCAGATAACAAGGATTGAAAGTGAGCAACAACACTGTGGGCCACTTGTTGGAGATCCGATAACCAATTTCCCTGATCATTTTTAATGGTTATTATAGCATTCAATTGTCTTCTTTATTTGATCAAGGCATGGTAATGTTTAGATTTCCTATCCCCAAAGAGAAACTGCTTAGTTGCAGCCTTTTGTTGCAAGTATTTCTCCTCTACAACAATGGCATTAAGCAAAGTATCATTGGCTTCCAAAAGAGAAGGATCATTATCCACTCCAAAAGCTTGTGTTTCTTTAAGAGAAGCCACCCTTTGTTCATCTAGAAAAACATGCTATTGGATATCTCCAAAAATTTCATTATTTCACTTCTTTACGTGATAAATTAGACTCTTTTGCAAGTTTCATAACTTAGTCAGACGATTGCTCAGTAGATAATAGCGGGCAGCCTAACCCAGTCTCAACACATTAAGGATGTCATGGTGATCTGCCCACACATTGAGAAATCTGAAAGAGGGAGCATGGACTCTTTCAATGATGGAAACCTTCACTAAAAGAGGGGAGTGATCAAATCCAATCCTTCGAAGGTTATGTACTTGAGTAAGGGAGAAGGTATACATCCATTTATGTTTATCCAAAAATCTATCAAGCCTTTCCTACAGCTTTCCTCTTTTCTAAGTGAAGGGGGAGCCAAAGTAGCCTAGATCAAAAAGACCAGCTGTTGAGATATTACTGGAAAACTAAAGCATGTTATTCAGGTTAGGTGTTCTCACACCAAATTTCTCACTGGGGTCTTCAATACAATTTAAGTCTCTACCCAGGATCAAGTTGCTAGGAGAGCAGGAGCTGATAATCCATAAAATTGACCACATATCAAACTTATCACTCAAGGAACAACCAACATAGATAATTGTCACACAGACAAAAAATTGTTCCAATCTGAAATCAATGTGGAGAAAATAAGAAATATCAATTAAAATGTAGCTATTAATATCCTTTCTACAAATGAGCCAAATTTTATTTGAAGTATTGGAGTAGAAGGTGAAACCATAAATTGACTGCTATATTTGTTGAAATCTTTATGAGTCTTAGGTTCAAGAATGGTCACAATACAAAATTTATGAACCCTGTTAAGTTGGAGGATTTTGCTAAGGGTGTCATAGCTATTTACACCCCTAACATTCAAACATAAAATTTTTATCATGGTGCAAAGATTTCTCAGCCGTAGTTAATCTAGGAAGGGAAGTCTTCAAGTTGTTAGATGGATTTTCTGCCCCAATGATTTTTTCTTTAGGTAGTGTCTTAGTTATAAAGCTTCTTTCCTTTGCCTCTTTAATTTTGCATTTTTCAATCTTCTTCTAAGATTTAAGCCATTTCCATTAGATTTTCTTCAACAATGTCAACTGAGGGAGAGGTGTGTTGCTCGGCCACATGTTGAGCCACAGCTCATCCACAAGGCCACTAATAGAGGGCCACAAACTCCCATATGGTACAAAAATACTCTTGTTGAGCTTCAAGTGTGGTTCACCCTGATCAGTATTATCAAGCTTAGATAAATCAGGATCCACTGAAGATTGGCAAACAAGATTGATCCTCTTCTTCCTTCTAGTTCTTTTGACTTTCGAATCCTCCTCTAGAGCCTCTGACATTCTGTGAATTGCAACATTTATCAATATGAAATAAATCTCTGTCTCCCCCAGGGGAAGGGGAAATAACATTTGGATTATGTGGGATTCCACCTGTTCCAGCTGAGATTCTTTTCCAAAAGTTGAGGGCCATATATGGTCTAAAGATCTATTCTCATCTAGGCACTCGACAGGGACCACTTTAAGGATAGCAATTGACTGCATGGGGTTTGGTTAGAGAACATAGGAAGGGGAAGCAGAATCTCTTGGAGAGCCAGTAAGATCACCAGAGTCCACTCTTGAAGGTCTTAGAGCAGGATTCAACCTGTAACATTTATTTTGAGAAAGATCAAACATTCGCTAGTGATTACAATCAAAAGGTATTTGTTCCATCACAATGGGTTTTCAATATCCATTATGTTCAGTACTCAACTAGACCTCCTCAATTTTAGGGAGAGTGATATCCCTCTCCACCAATACCCTTGCAACAGATGGTCTAGGGATATTAAATGTGGAGATATCCAATTTCAGGGGCCAACCCAGCAGGGAACCAATTGAGAACAAGCCTCATGTAACTTTCCAAGTGAGGTTTTGAGCCATACATAGTTTTAGAGGAGAAAATAATGATTTTAGTTTTTGCTCAAGATAAAGGTCAAGTGAGTTCTGGTTAATCTTAAGCCAGTAAAATAGGTTTGAAAAAAATTATGTCAATGCCTAAAATAAAACTAGACTCTACAAGGATGCTAAATGGTTGGATTAATCTTTATTATGGGAACAACGTCTCATGTCAAGATGCCCATGGCTTTCCATTATCACATGTGCAATAGTATCCTTAGACTAGTAATCAACTAGATAATAATAGTTTTTTACTATTACCATTGTGATTATGAATGTAGACCTTCTTACTAATATGTGGTTTGAGGTTTCTTTATTAGTAATCATGGGTTAATTCATCCTATGGCACCTAATAGTCCAATGAAGTAAGGTTTTTTAATTTATGTTTCATGGTCCTTAGCATTAACTAGGAATACCTAGTAATCTACCATATGTTTCTATATTTGAGTTTTCTAAGGTGTGTGTGATCCTATGTTGTGTTTCTGCATTGGCTAATAGAGGGTTAACAGTTGATCTATTTAGTTACATTAAGTTGGTTGATTTTAATTTTATTTTAGGGGTTTTATAGTTAATTCATAATTTATTTTAACACCTCGCTTGTCAAACATTGTGAAAATCAAGATATGTTCAAATTTAAATTTTGAGAGTTAGTATTCTAACCTACATGTTTTTCATTAGTTCTCCCTCTTAGGTTTGACTTCTATGGTTTTATTTACTTTTCTAGTTGCACTTATATGTTAAGAAAAGTTTTATTCAAGTCATTCATATTTATATTTCATGCCTAATGCTTATTTACATGGTCACTTTTCAAATTTTCACATAGATGAAAGATAATTTTTTAAATATTTTGTCACTCAAATGTATTATTAGCATGTGAATGAATTTTAAAGAAGAAAATATATTAAAATGAAAAATTTTAAGACTTTTAAGCTTAGTAATTAGGCTTATAAATATCATGTTCCTGAAAGTGAACATCTTCATTTATGGATCAAAACCATAACATGTACAAGTCTCGTATAATGTAGCCATTTAGAAGAATTTGCAAGGTCCTATATTTTTGGTATGAGAATTTACATAATTGATGAGTGTTTGTTTTATATTTTAACACAGATCTTTATAAAACCTTATAGATTCAAGGATTTAATAATTTAAATAATCAAACAAGGCAGTAAAAATAATTTACTATCTTGAGAGGTAGAAATACCACTTTATAATGGATTTGATTACTTAAATTTAGAATTTTGTTATATTTACAAGCTATATGATTAAAGCAAAAAAATCTTTCCTCCATCTAGATTGAAGACAAAGTAGGGTTTAAATTAAATTTGTGTTGCAAACTTCCTATAATTAAGAACCCAAACAGTTTATTACATCTTAAGAAATAAAATTCATTTAAGAAAACATTCGATTCTAGTTGTGGTTTTTTCAAAAAATGTCTAAGTTTAAATTTTCAATATTGATTACTGGAATTTTAAATGGAAAATTCTAAAAAGTGGAACAATTATTAACTGAGCCCAAAGGAAGAAGGTAGGAGATTTTAAAGATACCAAGAAACTCAATGACAACTCAATTATCCTAATGTTCAGCTTTAATGACTTTGTAAGAAATTTATTTGACATTTTATCAGAATACTAAGACTTAGATTACATGATATATGATTGTGAAAAAGACTTGAATGTGAGGATTTATTTTATAACTAGATAAACAACCTGAAAATTTTGAGATTGGAGGCGAAGTTCTCTGAAAGTAGTGAAACCTTGGAAACATAGTCTAAAGGAAGAGAAAGAGCACACAAAAACACATTGAGAAGACTTATAACCCTGTTTAGAAAAGGCTGCCATCTTAACCACCTAATCATGGCAAGAAACATAGTCTAAAGGAAGAGAAAGATCACACAAAAACACATTGAGAAAACTTATAACCCTGTTTGGAAAAGGCTGCCATCTTAACCACCTAATCATGGCAAAATTATTTATAGCCTGTCTTTATGAGTGCAATATAAGATATGTTGTTTTTTAATTAGAAATGGTAGGTCTTACAACTTGATTATAAATCAATCTACTAATGTGGGACTAGTATCATAATGTGATAAGATTAATGTGAATATATTTTTATACTTTAAAATTTAATCATTTTATAGCTCACCACACTCAAGTATTTTATTATTTTTCCTTAACTCTTAGCATCAATGGAACAGAGAAAACTATGTAATAGTTATGCAAGTTTATGAATATGAATATTTAGAAGATTTATTCATAAGGTTAATTTAAATGCAAAGGCGGGATCACTCACTAAAGTGGTGGTCCTCACAGAATAAACCACCCCTTTTTGTGCAATGAGTGTGGACCTGAAGATATTGACTAAATGTAATATATAATGCTTATGCCTAAAGTAATATTTTGTAACTATTCCGAAATCGTAAAGATATTTTTACTCAATTTTATTTAATGTCTATTTAGTTTATTTTAAATTTATTATGTTTTTAAGGTTGTGAATGTAATGTTTTGTGCAAGTTTATTATGGTTGTGAGTTTCATTTAATTTTGAAAATTTTGGTTAAAGTTATATGGTTTGGTTAGAAAATTCATCTTTAATGAGCCTAATGATAAACCAGGAAAAATTGAACTAAATAAAGCATCTACCTAAACTATGGTCTGACTTATCAAGCAAAAATAACAAAAAACCACAAGAAGTTATTAATGCGCGACCTACGTTAGACTCGTAGGCCAACATCATCTGAATATAGTCGTTAGTTTAGTTGAGGTTCATCCTTCATCTTCGTATTAATCCTCTTTTGGATATTTTACATGTTGATAGTTGACCAAAAAAATACATTCTAACTCTAAAAGGAAAAGTGGACTCAAAAGAAAACATAAGTGAACTATGACAGAGTGGATTTAACTACAATAGCCCTACAAAAATAGTTAACATATCATAAGGTTATTATGGCTGCCTAGAAATATAAAAAGAAAATATGTGTAGAATAAAAGGCTTTAACTCGTACTAACAGATGTCTTGTATGAAAATAAAGTAATTACAAGAGCACATTATAGCCTAATCCTTTGATGTTTAATGGGTTAGTGCCTTCTGACCTCTAAAAGTGAGTGAGTGTAAAGTGAGGAGAAAATGGTGACGATACTCAGTCAAGATGTCCATGACTTTTCATTATCATTGATCTTTATGGTCCCTATTCTACATAGTCATAAAGGTGATTAGCCTAATCTGACCAAATTATTCCTATCAACAACCATGAGTTGCTCATCTGAAGGATCTTAATATTTTTGGGGTGACTTATTGTTCAAGTTGTTTCTAATTTTGCTTATTCAATAGGGGTTAAATTTAAGCTTTAATAACTTTCTAATTTTATTAGTTTTGTGACCTTTATTTTATATGACTTTATTTTCTTTTTAGTTGCAATATCATTTAATTTTATGTATATGATGATCACTGTCAAGATTTCATGACTTTGTCGTCCTAGGAGTGTTCGTAGTTCACTTCATTACAAATAACTGAAGGCTTTCTTGTTAGTAACTGACTCGACCCATAATTACGCAGATATTTATGCTCCTTAATATGCAAAAAACTAGACCCAAATTATATTTAGTGGCTAGTGAGAACAATTGTAACATGATTAAAGAAATAGTTTTCTCACTAGGGGTACTACGCAAGTATACACATTGTTTCAAGTAATATAAAGTTTTCCTTAAAAACCCTAGTATCAACCCAATGAGTAATCCAAAAAAAGTCAACAAGAAAATGAAATACAGGAATTTTGACATTAAGAAAACCTTACTTAAGAATGCAGTAGCTATCTAAAGATGAAAATTATGTTTACTAAATTTTATAACAACAAATAAAAGTAAATGTAATGACTTAAACAATATATATAAAGAGACTTTGTCCTTGCTAATAATTCATAATCAGTGAAGGATTTTAAAATTTATTTAGAAACTTAATTGTGGTATTGTGACAAATAGGAGCATACAAATTTCTTTACTTTTTTTTTATATGTGCAAAGAACATTAGTTAATCTAAAGTTGGTGTCACAATGTATAGTAGTGTTGCGTAGGTTCTAGTCTCTCACATCTAGATTACTCACTGTGACCTCTCTATAAGACCTACAAGTGACCCTTATTTCCAATCTATAGAACAAATTGATTAAAGAATCTAGCATGTCACCCTAGAAAAATCAATTCTACGCCCATCAAATTTTATCTCCCTATCTATTTGCACCCAAATTAGATGATCGCGACTGCTCTTTCCAAGGTAGAATGTGATACTTAAATGTTAAGAAATCTTAGCTCTTTTGGGTCTATAAGTTCCTCAACAGCTTTAAACAATACAAGTCACCAATTTGTAAAGTAAATGAAGGACCGATAAAAATTTCATCACAATTTATAGGAATAAAAGAAGTTCTAAACAAAATAAAAATCACTTACTTAATTACATTACATTTCAAGGAGAAAGAAATTAAAACCACTGACAAAACATGGAGATAAAAAAACAAAACAAATTTATAAAACTCCAATCCAAAATTACATTGCAAGGAGAAAGAAATTAAAACCACTCACAAAACATGGAGATAAAAAAACAAAAAAAAATTATAAAACTCCAATCCAAAGTACAAAACTTAATGACAAAGATACAAATACTTATCTGAAATGTTCCCTCAAGCACTCCTTTGAAGTTCTTTGACTTCTCTGACTCCAACAGCACTTACAAGGACACCAAAATCCAGAAATAATAAAGACTCACAAAGAAAACTTCTCACAGACTTAACAAACTCGCACACTATGAGACTCTATAAATCTGACCCCCTAGCCCTTTGGAATTAATCCATATTTCTTGAGCTTCAAAAATGACCAAGGTTTGCTTCAGACATCTCTTCAAAATTTTGCCTCATTCAATGAATATTCTATAAGGTAGCAGTGGCTCCATGATGCTAGTCAATATTTGCATCTAACACCTCGGTGGCAGTTCGGCTGGTTTGGCACTTTTCTTCAATTTATCCCATTTTGCTCCTTCTTTATGTATTTTTGCACATTTTTACTCTTAAACTCTTTTTCTTGCACATGTAACAAAGAAAGATAAAAATACCCTTCATTAATGTATATATAGAGTTTTACTGAAAGATTTCTTTTGTTTTGGTCTGAAAGATTTCTATTGTTTTGGTTTTATAAATGCAATAGTGAAAATTTAAAAAAAAATTAGTAACATAGATTAAAACTAGAATGTAAGAATTTTTATTTCAAGAATAATTTTAATTTTTCATATTAAATAAACTTAGAAAAATTACATGAAAAAGAATATCATGAGAACTTTACTAGTAAGGATGCTAATACTTCATAAATAAGTTTAGAATAATACTCTAATACTTCATAAATAAGTTTAGAAATGTAATTAAGTCCATTTCCTTAAGATGATTTAAGTGAAGCTAATTTTTTATTAGGGATCTCCTCAAGCTTCTCCTTACTTTTTTTCTTACTTTTTCTTTTCTTTTTCTTTTCTTTTCTTCTTCTTTCAGGATCATTTTCAACCCTTTCTTTTTTTCTTTGATGTCATGCGAGGATTATTATATCTGGATAGCCTTTAATGGTTTTGAACTGGACACCATCCTCTTCTTAAAGTAAAAACCTTTTCACACTTCCTTACTTCATAAATGTGTATTAGACTTGAAAAGATTTTCATAAAGACTTCGTAAATGTGTATTAGACTTGAAAAGATTTTCATAAAGTCTCAATTCTTTCTTTTCAAATAAAAATCCAAGATCTTTAATATTCCCAAAAATACAATTATCTTTATTTTAAACAGTAAAAGCAAAAATTTGATACTCTTATACTAAATATCTCAAATCTAGAATTAATCTTATTATTAAAAAATTTTACCGAAGTTTACTATATTATTTATAAACTCAAAAATATAGTTATTTCAAGCTATCTCAATATACCACATGTTAAATTAAAATAATTTTTAAAACTATATTTTTTTAGGAAAAATAAGGTTTAGTTTTAAAAAGTTTCTCCCTTCCCCCGAAGTTAAATTTTACTTTAGACAGTTAAGTTTATAATAAGCATGAAGAAAGAGAAAATTTTTAAATTTCTATGTAGGAGAACAATAGAAGTATAGTTAATAAACACAAGTGCAGAGTAGTAAACAATTTAATTTAAAAATATATATATATCATGAAAATTTGAAATGTAAAAGAAATACTCTAACACATATTTAGTTCTAAGCAAAAAAGTAATAAAATTAGCAGTGAAAATAAAAGTATATAGCAACAAAACATACATAAAAAGTTTAACATAAAGTAGATCTAGAAATGTGTAACATCATATCCTTAGCAACAAAACATACATAAAAAGTTTAAAATAAAGTAGATCTAGAAATGTGTAACATCATATCCTCTTCCTTATCATCATCATCGTCAAAATCAAAGAGAATATCTTCATCCATAGATCTGCAAGTCTCAAAATGTGTAAATTGAGGACATGTGATAAATTCAACTGTATTGTCTCCCTTCATGAATTTCATCATTGTCTCATCATAATCAGCATCATAGTCACTCTTTCTTCTAACAAAATCTTTCATATGATCAATTTGCTGTCCATATCCTTCATACGACACTGCATGAAGAACATATCATTCTGGTGTTCTAAATATCTTTCACTAGCTACATCTCAGAATCCAGATGGAAGCTCAGTAGCAGTGGAAGTAGAAGGTCAATAAGTAGAGGTTGAATGTGCACCTTGAACTCTATCTCTAGTTTGTCCATATTCATCAAAATTAGCCTTCCCAATTAGCTTAAGTGACTTTAACTGCTCTTTCCAATGTTCAAACTTAACTCCAAAGTCTTTGCAAAGAGTAAATATAAAAGATGAAAATCCAAGACCTGAAGTCGTACTAGCTCTCGCTGGAACTAATAACATCATAAATAAGAGTGCCAACATTTATTGGTTTTCTTCCTTGAATGCAGTAATTTAAAATAGCTTTTTCTCTAGTCACTTTACCAAAATGATTCAATGAAGGAGCCGAGCAAAAATAAATAATGTCATGCCTTTGAAGTGGCATTGAGCTTGGAAGAAGAAAAATTTACCTTAAAATCATTTCAAATCTTCCAAGCTCCACGACCATCAGTCAAAAAAGCCACAATCTGATGTAACTCTTCCTCAGATGGAATGAACTCTTAATAGAAACAATCAATCTCAGGTGGAAAATCTTATATCACATTAATCCTCTCAATGGTAAACTCTACTGCTCTTCCTTGAACAAACACTTTGTCACCAACTACTTCAAGTAAATTTGCATAAAATTTTCTAACAACAGTGATCACGGCAACAACAGTAAAGTAACAAAAACTCTCCCATTGACGTGCCACAATAAAATTCTCCAAAGCTTCACTAGGTCTATAAAAAGTTCACTTGGCAATAAACTTTCTTGAAGATGCAAATTTATTATAACGAATTTATACATTTACACTGACAAATTTAGCACCGTCATAGGATTCTTTTCCTCTTCCTCTCTTTGTCTTAGGAGCCATCTAAAATAAATTTGAAGAAAAATTCCAACAAATTTCAAAAATAAGAAAATAGGCTCCCTACAAGCTTTTCAAGCAACAAAGCTTAGATCCATGGATTATTCACCACTAAATCAAATGTTTTTTGCATATTTTTGATTTCTACTCAATGTGTGAAATATCCATGGTGAAATCAAACCTTGAGAAGATGAAATCTGGTGTTTTTAGCCAAGAAACTTGATGATTTAATCTCTATGATGCACCCTAAGACTGGTTTTCGTGAAAAATAGGAAGAAGAAGGAGCTTGGGCATCAAAAATGGCATAAGTATGGCTTAAATTGCCAAAATTTTGAGTTTTGGTTGGTTCAAGTGAACCGAAGCGAGTTTTGGAGCCTAGGAGCCCTGCTGTGCAGATGGTTGCGTAGGTGCTAGTTCTGGCACCTAGACGCCAAACCCAAAGTTTTTATTTCCTTGGGTCTTAAGTGTCTTTTAAACCAAAATTTCACATTAATTTAACATCACACCTAATGTTTATTATGTCCCCAACATCTTCTATTTTCTAATTTTCAATTCATAATTAATTCCAACATTCTAACACAGAGGCTTATACAAACATAACTTTATTTGATAAACTTTCAAATAACAGTAAAATATTGCACAAAAAAACACAATTTTAAGCAAATCAACACAAGCAAACTAACACACAATTAACAACAAGTAAAAGTAGTAAACATAACACATCCTTTACTAAAACAAGCAAACACGAAGCACAAACACATGAATCCTATTCTAATGATCAATCCCTATTGATCTCATTCTCATCACCCCTCTTCTCATCACCCCTCTCACACTCATCACCCCTCTCACAAGCCAAATATTTGTGATCAAATGTGTATAAGATAAGGGAAAAAGGAAATTCCATAGCCTCCTTTTCATCAATCCATTTGTTCTTGCTATACATGGATACCTTAGCATCATGATAACTAGCCAAGTGGTCGGATTGAAGTTTTATCTACCTCTACATCTCATGCAACTTTTTGTGTAGATTGGAAAGCTACTCTTAAATCTTCCCCAACTTTCTCGTCGCCTTTTCCAAACTCAGCGCTAAGAATCCATTGAAATAAATTTGGGAATCATTATGCACAAACTTATTTCTAACTTTATTCTCTCTATTCTTCATGGAAGCTAGTAAGATCTCCAAACCTTTCTAAACTCTCTTCTCTGGTTGAATTTTTGATGGAATGAAAATTAGGGACAAATGCTAGGTAATTTTATTGAGAAGACATGAAGAAAAATTGCTTTGGGGTAGTTTTCCTACGTATAGAAACTATAGCACCTAGGAGTTGGTTTCTAGCCCCTTGGCACCAACTTCACAGGACTTTGGAGCTTAGGCGCCAATTGTTGGCTTCTAGGCGTCAGCATCCTAGTGAACACTTATTCGCCTAATGTCAAATTTCTTTAATTTTCAATCATGTTTAATACCTTAATTAGTGTTAAAAGAATGCTACTAAAGCAAAGGATAGTCTTGACACTACAACAAACAAACATAAATCAAATCACACCGAACATCAAAGTCTCTTTGTAATAGGGCTTATTTTCTCCAATGTAAGGCTTCAACTTATGTACATTTACTTTAGTTATATGTCCAATTTTTTTATCTTTAATCTCCATAGCCCTATAAGAATAAACTTTTATCACAATAAATGACTCCATCCACCTGAACTTAAGTTTTGCCTGGACTTAGGTTTTCTGAGAAATAATTTAAATTATGTAATGTATAATAAAACTTATTGTCTAGGCTCAAAATTTTTTCTTAAAATCTTTTAACCATGCCAAATTTTCATCTTTTCCTTATAAATTTGAGCATTTTCATAAGATTCATTTCTAATATCCTCGAGATCATTTAATTACAATAATCCTTTTTATCCGGCATCCTTTAAATTATAATTAAATTCTTTTATCGCCCAATAAGCTTTATGCTCTAACTCAACTGGTAAATGATAAGATTTTCCAAATATGAGCCAATATGAAGGCATTCCTATGAGAGTTTTATAAGCAGTCCTATAAGCTCATAATGCAGAATCAAGTCTATCAGACCAATCAGCTCTTTTAGGAATCATAGTTTTCTCCAAAATTCCTTTGATTTCACGATTTGATACTTTTGTTAATCCACTAGTCTGAGGGCGATAAGCTGTGGCAATCCTATGTTTAATTCTATATTTTATAAGTAATGTGTCCACTCTAAAATTCTTAAAATGACTTTCGTCAACAGTAATGATCACTCTTGGCATTCCAAATCTAGTTAAGATATTTCTATTTAGAAATTCTCAAATACTCAGAGCATCACAATGAGGCAAAGATATCACTTCAATCCATTTAGACATGCAATCCACAACTAATAAGATATAAATTATTCCTGAAGATAGTACAAATGGTCCCATAAAATCTAAACCCCACACATCAAAAATTTCAACTTCTAAAGTAAAATGTAGGGGCATTTCATCTCTTTTAGAAATATTGCCTACTCTCTAACATCGATCACACATTCTTACATAATTAATAACATCCTTAAACAATGTAGGCCAAAAAAATCCATAGTGTAAGATTTTAATTGCAGTTTTATCTACTCCAAAGTTTCTCCCAAATTCAAATTTCTGACATTTTTGTATAATCTCTAGGGTTTCATTAATTGGTACAAATCTTTGAATGACTCAAGCATGACATTTCTTATATAAATAAGGGTCATCCTAAAAGGAAAACCTTGCATCATACATAAATTTCTTTTTTTTTCGTGGTTTGTTAGTCCGTATGGTAGAATATTACTAATTAAGTAATTAATTATACCTGCATACCACTGTATATGCCACCCAGCAATAGTGTAGAGTTATTCATCAGAAAAATTCTCATTTATGTTATCCTCATTGTTCTTTTCTTTTTCATTTTCAAGTCTGACAGATGATCAGCAATTTGATTATCAGCTCCTTTCCTATCCATTATTTTAAAATCAAAGTCTTGCAAAAGAACGACCCATTTGATTAATCTTGGTTTCGCTTCCTTTTCTGACATAAGAAATTTAGTAGTGAAATGATCAATATGCACAATACATTTAACTCCAAGTAAATATGATCTAAATTTATCAAAAGTATATATTATTGCCAACAACTTTTTTTAGTTGTTGTATAATTAATTTGAGTTTCATTAAGAGTTTTGCTGGCATATTATATAACTTTAAAAATCATATCATATTTTTGTCCTAAAAAAAATCTAATAGTGTAATCACTTGCATCACACATTAATTCGAATGTTTTTTCCCAGTCAAGTGAAACAATGATAGGAGCAAGAATTAGCTTTTCCTTTAATAAAATTGAAAGCTTTAATACAATCATCATTAAAATCAAAGTTAGTAACTTTTCTAAAAGATGGAAAACAGGCTTACCAATTCTAGAAATGTCTTTAATGTACCTCCTATAAAATCCTACATGTCCTAGAAAACTTCTTACAGTAGTTACTAAATTAGGAGGTTGTTATTCAACAATAATTTGATTTTTTGCTTCATCCACTTCCATACCATTTTTAAAAATTTTATGTCCCAATACAATCCCTCCTATGACCATAAATTGATATTTTTCCAACTAAGAACTAACTTCATTTCTTCACAGTGTATTAGAACCTTTGCTAAGTGATTTAAACATGAATCAAAAGAGGTTCCAAAAACTGAGAAATCATAGAAAATAGACATAAGAATTGAAGTGATCTATACACTTC
Source organism: Phalaenopsis equestris (assembly GCF_001263595.1). Taxonomy (NCBI): domain Eukaryota; kingdom Viridiplantae; phylum Streptophyta; class Magnoliopsida; order Asparagales; family Orchidaceae; genus Phalaenopsis; species Phalaenopsis equestris. The sequence continues at coordinate 83,306 of NW_018164654.1, forward strand.
AATTCCTTTTTCTATTAAGTCATTGAAAATAGACATCATACACCTTTGAAAAGTTGCACTTGTGTTACATAAACCAAAGAGCATTCTTCTAAAAGCAAAAGTCTCATATAGAATTCTAAATAACATATTTTATTGATCCTCTGGAGAAATATGTATTTGGTGTTAACCAAAGTATCCATCTAAAAAATAAAAGTATTCATATCTTGCTAGTCTATCTAACATTTGATCTAAGAAAGGTAAAGGAAAGTGATCCTTCCTAGTGGCAGCATATATATTTATATAATCAATACTAATTTGTTAACCCGTTACTTGTCTTGTTAGAATTAAATTTTTCTTTTCATTTATGACAATAGTCACTCCTCATTTCTTAGGAACACAATGCATAGGACTAACCCATTGATGTGGAGCAATTTACTGTGACAATTTTGCAAATATTTTCAATATTACAAAATCACACACGACAGATATATAATAAATATGCAATATAATCCCAACAAAATTACAGTTTATGTAAATAATTTATCTGTTAAAACTCTTTTTAAACTACAAAATCCCCTTTAACATCAACACAAGTATACGTATCGCTCAAGTAATAAAGGGTTCTAATGAAGTCCTAGATATCGATCCCACAGAGAAGTTGGAAAATTTAAAGTGAATTATGAAAATTAATTTATAACAAAAAAACAAAAGTAAAAGTAAAGTGCAAAGTTTGAAAATTAACTAATCAAGTGAATGTTAATTAACATGCAGATGTAAGACTATAGAAGTTAAACTAAACTAAATACTGAACTTTCAAAAGTAAAATTACAAAAATTAAACAAAGTTTTTGTTATGACAGAAAGTTCAAATTTAAGAAAGCATCATTCCCCTTTACAATGAGTATATAGATTGTGAAGAAAGTCTAATCATTTGAATATATATATATATATATGGTTTTGTGTCAAATAAGAGCAATCATATTCTTTACCTTCTTTCGAGTGTTATAAAGAACATTGACTAATCCAGAGTTTGGTCCCTAATTCTAACATACTCTCCCATGAAATCAAATGTGATTCTCCCTATGTTGTAGAAATAATATCTCATTTAAGAACATACGTCTCTCAATAAGTTTTAACATTTCAATTAGCCAGATCAAAAAATAAATGAAGATCGGTGTTCAAATCATCACAAATTATTATCATTTAAAACCGTGGATAATAAAATCTTTTCTTAACAAAAACATATCTCAAAGTAGGGAGAAGGATAAAGAAGACTACTCAGAATTCATGAGAAGGATAAAATAAATCATGGATTTCATATATAAAAACAAGTTTACAAAAAAGAAATAAAAATTCAATTTATCTCACAATCCTTCTTAAGCAAATCCCTAAAAAATTCAATTTATCTCACAATCCTTCCTAAGCAAATCCCTATAAGTTCTGTCCAGGCCTTTTTCTCTTTACAACCACTCTCAATTCTCTCTTAGAAGTGTAATAAAGAATAAATCTTTCACCCTCCTTCTCTTACAACCCAAGAAGAAAATCTCCTCTTCTCTCTCTATCTCTAACTCACGCCCACTTTCTTCTCTCTCATGCCACACGACGCAGCACACTTCAAGCCTCCTCAAAACTTCTTCTTTTATTTTGGGTTGACTCCTTTGGAAAAGAACTAAAAATTCCCTCCAAAAGTCAGCTCTTTTGAATTCAAAAGATGTGTCATTTGATCTAAGAGTCATATCCCTTCATAAAAGAACCTTCCAAAGTGTCTAGATGCATTGAATTACTCCAAGAAGTGTGTAGAACAAGTGTCCCTTTGAAAATTCACACAAAATTTGTTTTGAACTGCCTTAGTTTTAAAAATTCATCCCTGATGCATCATGCCCCGATCTAGCGCTTCATGCGCCAGTTCTCTGGATTTTGGCGCAACATGTGTCGATCTGGCGCATCATGCGCCAGAATCTTAAAATTTACTATTTTGGCTCCAAATTTTGTCCTTTTTACCTTTTTGCTCCAAATGCCTAAAAATGATATACTTGCAACAAAAATACAAAAATACCCTTTTTTAAAGTGCAACATCACCAAAAATAAGCATAAAATAAGTACTTAAAATAGTATAGTATTTTGGTGTATCAAAGTTCCCCAAACTTAAATGTTATTTGTCCTCAAGTGACATTCTTATTACATAAAAGCATATAACTTAGGATAGAGATTAAATTATAACTTCTATACTTTAGTTTAAGAAATAGAATAACAAAATTTAAGAAAAAGCTTTTAATAACTTAGATCAAACTCTAAGTCTAGGAATACGTAGTAATCAAATTTAAGATTTTTGAATCTCTATTCATTTCAAGAAGAATTACAATTTCTCACATTAAGGACATTTAGAACATTCATATGAAAAAGAACTTCAAGAAAACTTTATTAGGAATGCTAATAATACTTCAATACAAGTTTATAAAATGTAATAAAGCTCTTTCTTTAGTTTGATTCATGTGAAGCAAATTTTTGATTAGCCATCTCCTCAAGCTTCTCCTCACTTATTTTTCTTTTGTTTGATTCATGTGAAGCCAATTTTTGATTAGCCATCTCCTCAAGCTTCTCCTCACTTATTTTTCTTTTCTTTTTCTTTCTTACTCATTTTTTTTCTTTTTTTTCTTTTTTTTTTCTTCTTCTTTTAGGATATTTTCAATATTCCTTTTTCTTTTTCTATTTCAAGTGAGGATTACTATATGTGGATAGCTTTTAATAATTTTGAACTTTCTTATCCTCTTCTTACAGTCTAAACTCTATACCTTTCTTCACTTTATAAATTCATATTAGTTTATGAATTTTCAAAAAGTCTCATTCTTTTCTTCTTACATTAAACTCTAAAATTCATAATACTTCAAAAATACAATTTTCTTTACTTTAAATAGAAAAACATAGTCTTATCTTATCATACCAAATATCTTTAACTTTAGAATTTAACCTTCATTATTAAAAAAATTTTACTTAAATTTACTGAAATATTTATAAACATAAGTATAGTCATTTAAAGTTAAATCTTAATATCCCATGCCATGTTAGATTAATTTTAAAAATATAGTTATTTAAGCACAAATAAAATTTAGTTTACTCCTTTTCAAAAGAAATTTTTCTTTCCCCCAAACTTAAGTTCTTAAGTGATTTTTTTAAAAAACATTTTTAGTATAAAATTTAGTAAGTGAAAGAAAACAGTAAATGCATGAAAATAAAATCTGGCCTGTAGGGATTTCTGACTATGAAACTGGGCTCTGGTATACTGCAGGTACTAACTGTAAACCTAGTAGGGATTTCTGACTATGAACTTGGGCTCTGGTATACTGCAGGTACTAACTGTAAAACTACCAGGATTTAGTGCATTAAATTAAACATAATATATTCTAGAGAACTTACTGATAATTAAAAACATAAATACAAATATTGAAAAAAAAACTAAACTAAAAATACTAAAAAAATGAAAGTCTACAGTTACTATTATAGATTTAGTTCACAACACAACATAAATGTTTTTACTACAACAGTTTTGAAATAAAAGTTAATACAAGCACCAACAACAATCAAACATCAAAAATAAACTAAACAAGACTCATAAAACTTCAATCTTCATCTCCTTCCACTTCATCATCTGATTTTTCTTCGTATTCTTCTTCATCATGAATGGGAGTGTGGGGAGTGAAATTTGGGCAAGCAGGAAAGTCCGCATTAGGTTCACCCTTAAGAAGTCTTACCATGACATTCTCAAAATCAACATCATGATGTACTCTCCTCTATTGGTATTCATCATTATATGCATTCCTTGCTCCTATCACTCCCAACTGAGTTTAAATATTAACTATGTCCATTTTTTGAATCATGAGTTGATCCATAATACTTTTAAGCGATGTAGATCGAGAAGTAGATCCCCCTGCAACAGATGTAGAGGGCCTATCCCTTCCTCCACTTCTAGATTCAACAAATAATTCTACTCTCTGAATCATATGCCTCCCAATCAGATTCTATGGTTGTAATCTCTCTTCCTTTCTCTCTTCTTTTCTATGGGATTCTAATTTTGATTGTTCACATAGAGTGAAAATCAAAGCAAGGTATCCCAAACCTCTAGCTTTAGAACTAACAGCTATACTCCGAGCATGCTGAACTATAAGTGCACCAACATCTATTGCCTTCATGTTTTGAATACAATAGCTTAGTATAGCTCTATCTTTAGTAACATCAGCCACATGATTTGTTGGCAATAGTCTGGCAGAAATGAAGTGGTGCTATACTTTTGACTGAATAGTCAACATGGAAGCTGAGAAGTTAACTATCTTATTATTCTTAATCTTCTATTCCCCTCTTACATCAGTAAAAAAAAAATGCAGCATATTCATCAAAAAAATACATTTCTAAGCCCATAAAAAACATTGATCCTTTCAGCTGAAAGTTTGACCTGCTTACTTCTCACCATCAAGACAATTGTTATGACAGTGAAGTCGCAGAATCTTTCCTAGTTCCTAGCAAGAATCAGTCTTTCGACCTCACCACCCGGGTTTGCAAGCGCCCGTTCTTGGATCATTTTTTTTGTCTCAATCTGAGTATTGTAACTATGTTGGGCTTTGAAATTAACAAATCTTTGTGCATCGAAGTTCTTGGACGGCCTTTCTCTCTTAACTTAGGGAGCCATTTGAAAATTCTATGAAAATCCAAAAATAGTCCAAAAAAATCACTAAATCAAAAATCTAACTCCTCTAACAAGATTTTTTAGTAAGAAACTTTTTACCATGAGTTTTCTTCAAGCTTTTTCATCAAAAATCCCAAATTTTGAATCTCCCAAATCCATTGTGAAAATAAAAAATTTCTAAGTTAAAGTGAAGCACTGACCAAGTGAAGATGAAATCTAAAGTTTTTAGCCTCTGAATCCTTCTCTTTGCCCTAGACCAAGGTCTTGAGGTAGGTGACGACTCAAGCAGTGAAAATGGATTTTGTCCGTGTGAATTTATGGTTTTCTAGGAAATAAGGTCTGTTTGGACTTTTGGTGCTTAATGCTCCAGGGCTCTATGAATTGGCACATCATGCCCCAGAGCTTAAATTCACCAGATTTTGGTTTCTGTGGAAACCTGCTTCATACCTGTTGACCTCACTTTTGGTTGAGGTTTAGTTTTCCCTCTTTATTAACCTAGGTTCTAGCCTATAGGGTTTTCCTAATGACTATTCCTAGAAAACTAGAAAAGGAACTCACACCCTTAAAAACTCTAAACTCTTACTTGCTCAACTTGAAGTTCCACATATTGGTCCTAACCTCTAGCACTTAGTAGGTGAGGTCAGTATCTCAAGGAGAGTCCCCATAGGATTGTTTGGCCTTAAGGTTGACCCTGGGTGTTGTTCTAGAGCTAGTTC
>NW_018164654.1:88688-90379 GCF_001263595.1 Phalaenopsis equestris
TGACTTTAATCCCTTGATCTTTTGGGAGACTCATGTAGATGGTCCCGTAGACCTACTAGCCCTAAGCTAGGGTTTAGCTAAGACCAATACATAGAGAAACCAAATGGGGATTTCATTGGTTCATAGCTCATATATGGAGGTTGGAACCTCAATTCTACCAAAATATACAACTTGGCCTTTTGCCCCCAAATCCACCCAAATTACCTAAATACCCTTGAAACCCTAAAATTAGCCAAAATTCCCAAATTCATCCAAAATACCCAAACTTATTCAAAAAATCATTTCAAACCATTTGAAACTACCCAAATTTCCCAAAACATCCTAAAATTTTCAAAATTACCAAAATACCCTCGAGTTTTCCAAAATTACAAGAATACCCTTGGTGGCCCAAATTTTCCCAAAGCATCCAAAATCACTTCAAATGTCTCCAAAACCAACCCTTCAATTGAACCCAATTTGACCAATTTGACCATTTTGATCGAAACCCCCAAATTACCTTTAAAGGCCCAATTTCCCTAAATTCACCTCAAATGTCCATCAATTTAGCCCCAATCCTACCGAATTTCAATTCTAAACTCAAAATAATCTTTCATATGATCAATCTAAACCAAATCAAAGCCTAATTGACCCATGCTTTGAGTTCAATTTTGATCCAAGTCAAACCCCCAATTTTGACCATATGGCTTAACCGCACCAAATTGAACCCCATAGCCTACTCAATTTGCTCCAATTTAAATCCTAAACTCTTCATCAAAATCTTACACATCAAATTGGACCTTCAATTGACCTTGTTAAAGCCTCAATTTCGCTCAATTTCAACACACATTCAAAATCCCCAAATTTTCACCAATTTTCACCAAATTGGCCAAATTTTCACCAAATTGGCTATGTCTCCAAATTCCACCAAATTGAACATCCAAACCCCAAAATTGACACCCAATTGATGTTGAGAACTCTTAAAGGTATTCCCGTAGACCATTTTCAACCATCAATTTGAACTTAGCCAAACCTTAGCCCAACCAAAACCCAAGTCTAACCCAACACCCCCAAATTGACCAAATGCCCAAAATCGTCCAAATTGAACCTCTAAACCAATTCAAAATCACTCCAAACCTTTTCCAAAATTCTTGTGACAATCATCTACACATTATTGCTCAATAAATTGAGCTCAATATCATGGCTAGCTGATCCGACTTTTTTGTTGCGATAGATTGTGTTAAATTTAATTAAATATAATCAATTAATATTCAGATTCTACGCAAGTATACGTATCGTTATCAAGTAATAATGGACTTTCTGTTTAAGCCCCGAATATCAAACCTACGGGGAAGGTTTAAATTGAAAATGACAAATTTGCTAGCAAATTCACAGAAAGTCAATTGAAATCACTGACATTAATTTCAATTGTTGAGATGTAATCAAAATTAAATTTCTAAACTATTATCAACTGAAATATGCAAAATTTAAACAGTAAATACTAATGTATTAACAATGTTTATGTAATGAAGATTCTTATGTGAAAAAGTATCCTTCCCACTACAATGAGGCTATGGTAAAATGAGATGAGATAAATTTTCATAATATGTACTGTGCCAAATAGGAGCAATTTTAATTCTCTACCCTGATACAATGCATAGAAAATTATTGGCTAATCTCAGTGTTTAGTCCCTAAATTTGTGGCTAGGCTAGGA
>NW_018164654.1:92696-94111 GCF_001263595.1 Phalaenopsis equestris
AAACAAAGTCTAAACAACATCACAACACAAATAATACAATCACACAGTACAAACACAAACAAACAAACAAGAAGATCACTAGTCAATATCATCTTCTTCTTCATCTACATCCAACTTCTGCTACTAATATGGAGTAAACAATGGGTAAACAGGGAACTGAACTGAATGTTCTCCCCTCAGGTATCTAACTAAAGCATCAAAAAAAGCAGCATCATACATATAAAATCAAATCATCAGTGTGAGCATTTTTGGCTTCGATATTATGCATAATATTATGCATCTTATAATTCATCCTCAAAATATCTCCATCTGATCCAAAAGTTCTTTGTTGTTGGGGTCACTAGACGTAGGTTCATGAGAGGTAAAAGGAATGGAATATCCCTAGAAGCAGAAGGAATATCTCTAGCCTCACTGCCAGATCTCCAGTCAACATGAGATTCATATGTCTTGATGTTTGCAGGCCCAATAGGTCTCTGAGGCTCAATTCTCTCCTCATCGGGTCTAAAATCAACTCCTGCCTGCTCACAAAGTGTGCAAAAAAAAGCAGGGTGTGCCAATCCACCAAAAGTCTCTCCCAGAGCAATAGATTGAGTGTTCATATAAATAATATAACCCACATTTATGTCCATAACTTTTTGAATTCAATAGTTCAGGATGGCTCTATCTTTGGTCACCTCACCATAATGGTTTGTCAGAATCATTCTTCTAGAAATAAAATAATGTCAAGCCTTAGATACTACATTTAAACTAGAACGGGAAAAAGCGGGGAAAGTTAATTTTAACTCCATTTTTTATTTTTCAAGCCCTTTCTCACTAGTTAGAAAAGAAATAACTTCATGAAATAAAAAACTTCATCTAAAGCCTGATCTGTAACAGAAAAAGGAGCGCTTTTTTGATGAAATTCGGCTCCAAGTAGAGCCCAAGGTTGGCTCTCCAAGAGGTGTCTCCAAAAACTCTTCAAAAAATCGTCTGAATACATCAAACCTTCTAGAAACGTGGTCTGCACTGCCTTTGGTGTCGTCGACGCTGGTCTGGTGCGTCGGTGCTGAGTAAAAAAATATCCACATTAATTTGTTCTGCATCGTCGGCGTTGCTGGCGCTGATCATTTCTTCAAAAACGTCATTTTGACTCCAAATTTCATAATTTTTGCTTTATTTTTGCTTTAAGCCCTAAAAATCAACAACCTTCAAGAAAACATCAAAATACCTTCCATTAAAGTGTAATATTATAAAAAATACGTACAAAATATGGATCTAAAAATGTATATATTTTTGGTGTATCAAAATCCCCCAAACTTACATATTACTTGTCCTCAAGTAACACTTTTACTACATAAAAAAACATGACTTATGATAAAGACCTTAACTTTTAGACTTCCATATTTTAGTTTTCCAAATATAATAGTATAACTTAA
>NW_018164654.1:94127-94522 GCF_001263595.1 Phalaenopsis equestris
AACAATTCCAGTTAATACTAAAGGTGTAAGGATATTCAATAATCAAGTCTAAGGTTTCTGATTCTCTATTTCTTTCAAGAAAAATTGTAATTTATTATATTAAAGTCACTTAGCAAATTCATATGAAAAAGAACTTCATAAAACTTTATTAATAATTAAGTTAACATTCAAATAAAAAGTTTAGAAAATGTGTTCAAGTCTTTTTCCATAAGTTGATTCAAGTGAATCCAATTTTTAATTAGGCATCTCCTCAAGCTTCTCCCATATATATATTTTTTTCTTTTATTTTCAGGATCATTTTTAATCCCCCTTTTTTTTTCTTTCTTTCTTTTCTTCTCTTTTTTTTATATATGTCAGGATTATTATATCTGGATAGCCTTTAATGATTTTGAACT
>NW_018164654.1:95402-98965 GCF_001263595.1 Phalaenopsis equestris
CAACATGAGATTCATATGTCTTGATGTTTGCAGGCCCAATAGGTCTCTGAGGCTCAATTCTCTCCTCATCGGGTCTAAAATCAACTCCTGTCTGCTCACAAAGTGTGTAAATAAAAGCAGGGTGTGCCAATCCACCAAAAGTCTCTCCCAGAGCAATAGATTGAGTGTTCATATAAATAATATAGCCCACATTTATGTCCATAACTTGCTGAATACAGTAGTTCAGGATGGCTCTATCTTTGGTCACCTCACCATAATGGTTTGTCGGAATCATTCTTCTAGAAATAAAATAATGTCAAGCCTTAGATACTACATTTAAACTAGAGCGGGGAAAGTTAATTTTAACTCCATTTTTTATTTTTCAAGCCCCTTTTTCACTAGTCAGGAAATAAAAAACTTCATCTAAAGCCTGATCTGTAACAGAAAAAGAATGATACTGACATCTATACATATCTTCTACATAATAAAACTCATTTATTTTATTTGTAGTAAATTCTAACCTTTTTCCACGAACAAATACATAATCATCTGAAGCTTTAGGAAGGTTGGCATAAAATTTCATTACAATCCCAGCTATCGCATCGACAATAAAATAGCAGAAGTTTTCCCATTGCAGAGCATAATCAAACGTTCAACTTCTCCTCTTGGATTTTAAAACCTCAGTCCTGAATTACTTTCTTATTTTCACAAATGCTATGAAATCTATCACTAGCTCTAAAACTAACAAATCTCTGCTCTTCATATTCTACTTTCCTTTTGCTCGATCTAGGTGCCAAAGGAATAGAAAATTTTAAAAAATCTGAAAAATTTCCAAAAATCAAAATGTAAAACATTTTAAACTTAAAATAATTATATAAGAGTTCATCACCAAAGGATTTTCTCAAAAATTTCTCAAAAAAAATTTCATATTTTCAGATCCATGCAATGTGAGATAAATCCTTGGTGAAAATCAAAAAATTTTTGGTTTAAAGTGTAGGTCTTACGTAGAGAAGATGAAATCTGAAGTCTTTTAGCCTCTAAATTGTCTCAAATATGAACACAATCAAGCCCTAACTGCCCAAACCGACGGTTGAAGATGACTTAAGCGTAAAAATGGTGGCCACAATAAAAATTACGAATTTTCAGGGGTTAAAATCTGATGTCAGGTTGAGGGCGCCATGGGTGCCGATTCCAACGTCGTTGGCACTGAAGGCCAGAAAATTTCATATTTTGATTTTTTTTTAATTTTCAATTTCCTATCAACTTACTACAAAATTTTTAGTATTTTAAACACAAATTTTATCTAATAATAATTCACAAAACAAAACATTTCACCAACACAAATTTTCACAAACAACAACAAACTGACTTTTATATATGAAAGTACACTTTTTCCAGACATAATTTTTTTTAATTACACAATCACACATATTAAACAAACTAATTATAAATCAGTATTGAAATTAATCCACAATACTAAATGCTATCACAAAACTATACACACAATCAACGTTCAGTATTGTAAAGTAAAAAAGCAAACCAAACCAAATTAAATCCACACAATTACATTAAGTATATATAATGTTCTAAAATAGATAGAGAATTTAAATTCTTCCATTATTATGCCTCTTATTCATTGCTTTCTCCTCCTCTGATATCTCCCATAGATTGGTAACAAACATATAAGTTGTAGAAGGATCGGTACGGGAATTGATCTGTTGAATTTTCTTCGATCTACCCTTTTTCTTTAAACATCCGAACTAATCCTACTTCAAAAGTTCCAGTGTGATCAAAATTGTTTTTCATTCTCCAGTCTAGGTGATCAAAAAGGTATTTAAGATCTCCTACTGTATTCATAATACTCTGAAGTTCCCTTTCAATTTTCTTCAATTTCTTTTCCAACGCAAGCGAACTTCCAACTGTTAGTGGTATTAATGGAGTTGAAGCATGTGAAGATTGATCTATGTTGGCTTCTAATACTTCATTTCCATTTCCACAATAATTCTCATCTATAGGATTCATGGGCTCCCAAGGTAACAAAGTCTTTTCCCAACTTTCATATGGAACTTGGGCTTGACTGCAAATCCAAAAGATGGTAGACCCTACTAATTTTCATAGTAGGAAGTAATTTTGCAGCAATAAAAAAATGTCATTGCTTCAAAATTGGATTAAGTAATGAAGTAAAGAAACTAACATATCATTCATATCGTATCTCCCACATATCACTTTCATCCGTCATAAGATTATACACGTCTTGCATCAAATCTCGTGTAGGAATGAAATTTGTATAATGACATATTGGAATGTTGTATATCATATACAATTCATTAATCCTTGCAGGAGTAAATGGTACAGCCTTACCTTGTACGAAGACAACACTTTGAGTAATTCCATGTAAGTTTGCATAAGACTCTTTCACCACAGGTGCGACAACCACAGACGTAGTGTAACACAAAACTTGCTAACGCCTTTGCAGAATGATTTTATCAATCGAACCAGTAGGATTGATCACTCCATGATTAACAAATCCTCTTTCCTTGATCAATCTCCTCTTCGTAACAACTTTATCATATAATCACTGCGTGTCGAAACTAATAAATTTTCTTTTGTTGAAAACTCCATACCTCAAAGTATTTCTGGAATTGAAAGCCATGAAATCTGAAAATAGGAAGTTACTAGGCGTCTAAGAATGTTTTTAGGCCTTTTTAAACTCGTCCCGGCGGTTATTATGAAGATCAAAACCTGCCAAAAGTCGTTTAAAACCATCTAACCGCACTCGACACCATTGGCTCTCCCGATTGGTGCTGTCGGTGCCGATGTCTGTTATCCAGAGCGCCGTCGACGCCAGAGGCAAAAATTTTTATTATCATTTTTTTATTCAATTCGATTCCAAATTTTCCTCTAATACCAATATTTTACTTAATTTATAATAAATGCAATTGTGTAGGGTTATTATCTACTAATATATAAGACACTTAACAAACTAAATAGTAATACATAGCAATATAAGTATGGGTTGCCTCCCACGAAGTGCTTGGTTTAACTTCATCAGCCTGACATACCATTTGTTTAGTTAGGTTGACTTAACATTAAAACTTCTTTAAATTGTGGTATGTGCCCTTCATAATAATGTTTCAAAAGATGCCCATTAACTTTAAATATCTTTTCAGTTTAATAGTAATATTCAGATTCTATCAAGTATACGTATCATTATTAAGTAATAATGGACTTTCTATTTAAGCCTCAAATATCGATCCTACGGGGAATGTTTGAATTAGAAATGACAAATTTGCTAGGAAATTCACAGAAAGTCAATTGAAATCACTGTCACTATATTCAATTGTTGAGATGTAATCAAAATTAAATTTCTAAACTATTATCAGATCATATATGAAAAATTTAAAATAATAAATACCAATCTATTAACTATGTTTATGTAACGAAGATTCTTATGTGAAAAAGAATCATTCCCACTAGAATGAGGCTATGGTAAAATGAGATGAGATAAATGTTCATAATATGTATTATGCCAAATAGGAGAAATTTTAATTCTCTAACCTGGCCCTGATACAGTGCATAGAAAA
>NW_018164654.1:99968-101356 GCF_001263595.1 Phalaenopsis equestris
TTTTCTAAATTAATTAAGACATAACTCAAAGAAGTCCCAAATACATAAAAATCATCCATAAACACTTCCATTCCATGGTCTATAAAATTGCTAAAAATTGACATCATGCATCTTTGAATTGTTACAGGTGCATTGCGTAGTCCAAAAGGCATTCTATGAAAGGCAAATGTTCCATATGGTCTTGTAAACATTATTTTCTCTTGATCCTCTGGAGAAATTGGAATTTGGCGATATCTGGTATATCCATCTAGAAAGAAATAGTATTGTTCCCAGCCAATCTATCTAACATTTGAGCTAGAAAGGGCAAAGGAAAGTGATCTTTTCTGGTGGCCATATTTAGTTTTTTATAGTCAATAAAAATTCGCCAACCTGTTACTTTTGTTATTGGTATTAATTCATTTTTCTCGTTTTCTTCGACAGTTACTCCTTCTTTCTTTGGAACACAGTGAATTGGGCTTACCCAAGCACTATTTGAAATAGGATATAGAATTCCAGCATCAAACCACTTTAAAATTTCTTTTTTAACAACTTCTTTCATTATTGGGTTTAATCTTCTTTGAGGATCTGCTTTAAGTTCATACTATTCATCTAATAAAATTATGTGCTTACAAATTGAAGGACTAATTCCTTTAATATCTGCTAAAGTCCATCCAAAAGCCTTTTTATACTTTTCCAACATCTGTATCAACTTTTGCTCCTGAATTTTAGTTAACTCAGAAGATATAATAACAGGCATTGTAGATGATTCTCCTAAAAATACATATTTTAAATGGGCAGGTAATATCTTCAATTCAAGTTCAGGTGCTTTAATACTTGAAGGAATAAGATTTTTACTATCATTTTCAAGCAAGTCTAATGCTTCAAATTTTCTCTGAATATAATTTAAATCTTCTTCTTTTACTTCATTTTCAGTATCAAAAATTTCTCCTTGCTTTAATTTATCTTCGAATTCATTCTTAAACGGCACATTACTTAGATAATTAGCTACTTCCATCCAGAAACATTCATTATCTTTTTCTATTGCAGGATATTTCATAACTTTTGCTATATTAAATTTCACTTCTTAATCATTAACTCTCATCATTAATTCTCCTTTTTGCACATCTGTTACAACTCTCCCTGTTGCAAGAAATGGACTCCCTAAAATAATGGGAATCTTTTTATCTTCCTCCATATCCAATACTATAAAGTCTACAAGGAAAATAAATTTATCCACTTTTACTAGGAAATCTTCTATAACTCTGTCGGCACTATTTTTGGTGTGGGGTTTGCCCGTAAGAAGCTGTCGGTAATCGGAATTGAAATCCCGTTGCCCGCTTCGGAAGGACATTAAAAAAAAAATAAATAAATAAATAAATTTAATTTTGAAAAAGATGAAGTCAAACTGA
>NW_018164654.1:101456-102094 GCF_001263595.1 Phalaenopsis equestris
TTGTTAAACGAATTCTTCCATAAACTCTCAAGTGCTTGTTGCATCTCTTACTTTCCTCTAGCTGGACTCTCCCTGTTGTTGTGCTTGGTTCCTTTTCTTGTTGAAGGTATTTTTTCACGCTCACCGCACCTTAAAGAATGTTTAATCCAAAAGTGTCCGGGAAACACACCCAATGAATAAAACATTTTGATAAGAAGTTATTAGAGAGAGAGCACAGTAGAGAACAATAAAAGAGAGTGTCATTTGTTCATGACATGGACTTGTATTTGTAAACATAACTCCCAACATTACAAAAGTACATATTAGCCCCATCATCATTAACTTTTCAGGGGGATGCTTTGGTAATTATAGAGTTATTCATATATGATATGACTGGGGACAGATTCGATCGATGATATTTGTTGATCGTCTATTAAGCATTGACTCGATCTATTTCTAGTCCGAAAGAGTGCACCTTATCAATCGTCTTGAAGGTTGATTACCGCCTTGTGGGAGCTTCTTCTGTCGCCTTCCGCCAATCGTTCAATCAAGACGTTTCTCTTGCCAATATTCAACCAAAAAATGATCGTCGAATGCTATGTTCGATCTTACTAAGTTGTTCATGCGTCTTGAGATTTGTGCTTATATATATATATATA
>NW_018164654.1:102594-109681 GCF_001263595.1 Phalaenopsis equestris
TCCCGGGACCGGGGCCCGGCGGGCCAACCGCAGGGGTCGACCCGCGGTCTGCATTTAGTGTAAAAACCCAAACGCAGTTTCTGATAAGCTGGTGAAACGCGCGAACCAAACAGTACGACGACGTTTTGAAAACGCCGCCCGCACTTATAAACTGCCCCAAACGGACCCTAAGTCTCATGCCGCCCAAATCTTCTATGTCACATAAACGAATTATAATTTTAATTTTTAAAAAGTGAAATATACCTTTTTAACATAGAGAAGGTGACATTTATGTAAATATTGACCGTTTAGGTGTTGGATATTTAAATACATTAGAATTGAGTGATTTGCATGTAAATATATAAGAATTTAAAGATTTACAAACATACCATTTAATTTTTATGTTTTTACATATAACAAATAAAAGTTAAATTATATATATATATATCACATAGATGAAAATATATATTTCACATTTTAAAAGTTAAAATAATGATTGTCTTTTATGTGACATGAAAGTTTTAGTTTGTATAAAAGTAAAAAAAATTAAATTTTGGCGTTAAATATATAAATATATAAGAATATATGGCGTCATGTATCTAAATGTCTAAATGCTATGGTTCTATTTAACAAGTTGATGCTCAGAGCCTCAAACCATACGGTTGATTCCAGAATGCTCTCGAGCAAGCAAATGAAGGAGTTCAACAATTTTGTTTTCTTTCCTTCATAAAAAACAGTGACTGTTGGGAGATATTAAGTCACGGGAGAGATCGGAAGTAAGACTTTAAGCATAAATGAACAAAATAAGAGATATAGGAAAAAAATCAAATTTAACGTGAAAAATTTTGAGAACGAAAAAAAAATACGGAGTCACAATACTTTGAGAAATCTAGTATAAGAAAAAAGAGGAAAGACTATAAATTACGTCACACTCACACTTCTTTATACTTTGGAAAGTCCAGTACATTTCTCTCATTTACTTTACATGAGAGAAAATTGAAATCCCCACGCCCCTCTTAGTAAAGCCGAATCTCAAGTAAAAATTTGAGCAAAGTTGGTTAGTAGCAATGGAGCGCCGCGATGGTGGCGTCGCGGTGCTACAGTGTCGTGCTCTTGGGTTATGAACCTAGAATACGCTCAACAATGTTGCTTTTTGGGCATTGCGGAGCTACTGGTTTGGTAGTGGGGTGTTATAAGTACAACTCTGAGGCACTTTTGTTAGCATCTATTTTTTATGCAACATATATGTGGCTTCCTTTTTGAGTGACATGGGCCATATAGGGATTGCACGTGGCTTACCGTGACTCGAGGAGCCCTTATGACCTTCAAACGAACGCTCCAGGCACTAAATTAGGGTTTGCACTGTCGTAGTCATTTTTAGAGAAGATTGTTGCCTAGACGACATCGTTGCCGATATTCTCCATGTTGACATTTGTTCCGGCGACACGGGGTTGTACCTTATCGATACAAACACCCTCACGATGCAGATTGTCGATGGAATTACCTCACATCATATTCATGCCTTAAGCATAGCGTTTGCATGGACAAATTTCACGTTGGAACCATTCTTACTTGGTGACACACATTTGAAGCATCTTCTAAAGCTCTTAAAATGCACTTCTGACCCCAGCGGGGGGATAATGACCCCCTTGGCGAGCTTTCTTAGAAGCCCAAGTTACGATGGGTCCAGCGTGAACAATCCAAATTCAGGGGCTGCCACGTACAGACCATGGTGTGACGACGCCTAAATTGGGTGTGGCCAAACTAAAGCCTCTCAAAAGGCCTAAAAGTTTTAATTTCGGGTTGACCACGACCGAAGAAGGCATGACCAAGTTGGTCATACAGAGACTTCAGTGTAATTACACAGGGTTGTGGGCATCTCCAAGCCCAAATCGAGAGAGGTCTCTGGGTTCCCCAACCGGTGTGACCATGCACGAAGGTGACGTGACCACGCCGACTGGACATAGAGTTGGCATAATTACACCGGCTTTATGGCATGGCCACACTGGCCCCCGATTCACAACGATTGCTACAGTGGCGTGACCATGCCCGAGCCCAGAGTGACCTCATCGATTCAACCTATTTCATGAATTTTGCTCTCCGGTCCCCAGATTTCCACTGATGATGAAGCCATGATAGGTGGTTTATCCCTATTTGTCTGGTTCTTCACCCAAAAATAGCATGAGGAACATTTTGGGCCCATGTCAAATGGGGAAAGCGTCTTTGGAAAGGATCAACTTCCATTGTTGAAGGAGAGGGCTTAGAAGTAAGGGAGACCGTCCAAAGAGCTTCCAAGGAGTTTTTTATAGGATGATTCTTCTTCTTCCTCTAAAAGAAGCCAGGGCAAGCCTTCTTCCTCCATTTTCTTCAGCTATTCTTCCATTTCTCTAGTCATTTTCCTCATCTTCTGTGAGTCGATGGGGTGAGCTTCTTTCTTGCTTTGAAGAAGGGGAACTCTGGTGACTTCTTCTTCCTCTTCAACAAGGAAAGCTTCCTCATCACCCGGGAGAAGAAAGGATCTGACGGCCTCGTCATTTCTTTTCGATAAGGAGAGCATTTTCACTATCTTGAAGAAGGAATCCAGCTTTGTCATCTTCGCATCGTTGGAGCGCGGTCAATACCACATTGGTGAACTCCTTGAACTCTGAAAATTTTCATTCGTTAGAGCCCCTAGTTCTAGTTATTAGAGAGGATGGGTTAGAATTTTGTATACTTAGAGGAAGCCTCGTAGGATTAAATGCTTTGTGTTTTCCACTACGAATCCAAAGAGCAAAACCCATCCAATTTCTTTTGTTAGCCCAAAATCCAAAAATTGGGGTTGTACTAATCCTGCCGCTAGCCTTGGTGATTTCATCTAGATTGACATTTGAAATCCACCGACCGAGAGGACAAAGGCATCCCTTCGGTTTTCATCTCCTAGATCATTGAGAATCCTCATCGTGAGAGATTCCATATTTAGCGCCATGCTAACGGAGGTGGGTGTCATGTTGCCTTGCGCAATATGACATCTAGGTTTCCCGTGAATTCACTAGGATGAACATGATTTGTCATCAAATCTAATCGAGTTTCATATGACATATGGTTGCATTCATAATATGTGTTTAGCATGATTTTAAAGTGCAATAAAATGTCCATTTTTTGCATGTTCTATTGATTGTCCACTTACGGTGGTTCAATCTACTTCTTGTTTGTCAACATGATTGATTGGCAACTCCACTGACTCGATCGTATTGATTGACCCTCCTTTTTCAATAGACCGCACACTCCATGCCATTTGACCATCTTAGTTTGACATGATTGATCGGTGCCACCACATGGCCTAATCGTATCGATTGACCGTCCTTTGTTGATCAGTCGCAACTCTGCCTCAATCGACCATATTTGGTCAACATGATCGATCGGCGCAACCGCTGGTCTGATTTTATTGATCGACCATCTTTCATCAAATGGCCACACACTGCCGACTCTCCTCAGTCAAAATGATCGACCGTCCTTCATCGATCGATCTTACACTCCAACCCGATCAACCCTCCTCGGTCCACATGATTGATCTGTGTTGTCATTGGCCCAATCAGTCTATTTACCATTATCTTTTTACGTGATCAATCAACGCCGCCACTGGCCCAACTGATTGGTCGATCATTTGCATTTGGTATGTTATATTCAATGCATGCTTTTCACATTATCTTCTTTAGCACATACACACTAGCACACTATCTTGACAAGTACTGGTGCTTCCTACTAGAGCATTATTCTACATATTTACTTTTGTGAGATCATTGTGTCACTTTGCAGCACGTCACAGGTGGTTTGCATTGAAAATCTCCACCTTTGCATGCTTTCTTGGATAAAATTTTGTGACTATGACTTACATGATTGGAGTCTTTGCATTTGGACTCGTATCTTCTCATACCTATCTCGCACATTCATACATCATGTGAGTGGACAACTTGCCACCAAACTCATATGGTGTGTAGTTATCTACATTGAGAACTAAATTACATCATCCCTATACGACACCACTACAGATTGTCATATTCTTATCATTGAGTCACTGCCTCCCCGACACTCATTCCCAAGTCACTGCTCCTCGAAACACTCAATCTCTAGCCACTACTCTTGCACACTCATTATGGACGCTCATGTGTCCTATTTTGGGATGGCTTGCACATCAAGTTTACCTGGCGTGTGCTTCTCTCTAGAAAGAAAATTCATCATTTCACTCTCGTTGTGTGTCTTACAAGCACATCACCTCTTTTCCTATGACATCACTTACATGTCCCATAAATATGCCGCATCACATCACTTGGCATGCATCATACTCCAAAGGCCTTTGACTCCTCCAAGTATGTGATATATGTTCATGTGGGCACATGGCTACCACCTAGTATGGAGCATGCTCCAAAAGCCTTTGATTTTATTCAGTGTGCAAGCTACGCTGCTCGTGGCACCACCTAGGTGTGTCATATGTTTGTTATATGTATTGAGTTCTTCATTTGCATTTCTGCATTGTCGGAACATTCGTCATGGGTATATGCCACCATATAGTCATTAAAAATGTTTGATATTTTGTGATTGCTCTTACCCCGCTAGAGCCATCGCGTCACATTAGATCACTTTGCATTTGCATGTGAATTTCTAGTTTTATCAATGAAGAATCTGCCTTGTGAACTGAGTGACCCGTTGCTAGTCACGAAGTGTCAGCGAGTATTGCCCACGAGGATGCCTCAGTGGAGCAATACTTTCCATCACATTGTGACTAGCATGTGTATATTGTGTTAAGGTTCCAAGGAGTCTAATAAAGTTCCATTTATATTTTTTCCTTTCTTAGGAACTACTTTAAAGTACGAACATTTTATACTTTTATTACTTATGTGCATTATATTTTCAAAAACTACTTTGAAATTACTTGCATCCCTACCTTAAACCATATGTAAGGTTTGTCTTTTTTAAACTTAAGTTTTACAAAACTTGCATTTAGTGACTCCTCTTAGAATTTTTGGATCCTTAGAATGGAGCAAAAGATGGCGATCCCACCAAAACATACGCTAGCCTTCTAACTTAACCTTACACTCACTTAGATGTTGTGATAGGACACTACACTAGATGGTGTGCTAGGCTAATAAATGGGTGCTAGGTAGTCTTTTTTTGATGTATTGTCTACAATTCTTATCTAGTTTCATTTCCTCGACTAGACATCACTTTTGTGTTGTCTTGTGTGTTTACTAGGTGTGAGACATACATATTAGTATATTAGGGGCAGTCTTTTTGCAGGAAGCTATGTATAACAGGGAAGAAACGTAATGATTTCTCTAATCACAGTTTCTGCAGGTGTTGTTGGCTCTCCTCCCACTGGGCATGGTAGATGCGTTGTTTGTAGGTAGCTTTATACTAACTTTTTTTTCCCGTAGGTCGAATCTATTGTTACTTCCTCTTGTACTTTTTAGAGTCTTATATTAGAAATAATGTACGAGCACATGTTTTAAGATGCCAGATGAGTGGAACCACGTGATGGGGTCTAGACGTTGCTTGCTCGTGTCCTCTACCTTATTTCTAAATTTCATTGATGAATAGAATTAGGAAGAAGTATGAACTTATGGGTGCCTGGTTGCTTTTTACTGTTTGTGGGATATGTTGCTGACCCAGCAGCACCCGGCCATTTATTATTTTAATTTAGCTTGCTTTACTTTTTTGTTTCTTAAATGTGATCACCAGTTTCAATTTTTTTTTATTTAGTAGATTGTCTGGGAATCATGTGAACCACTTAGGCTCTCTAGGACTTAAATTTATAGATTTTCTACAAGATCTTAATAAAAATTTAAGACTAATTAAAATTTAGGATTTTCAAAATTTGTACTTTGTTTTGCCGGATTTTAAATGGGTTGCATCATGGTTTTCACCTAAGTCATATTAATAGGCCTCCACTCTTAAGACTTATTAGACATTTGCATCTTACTTGCATGTCCCGAGAAGAAGTCCCCATGTTTTTCCAAATTGACTGGCCCAACATAGATTTATACTTAGGTGGTTGTTTAGAGTGCTAGGGTGTTAGCGGCTTCCCCGGCGCAAACGCGGAGTAAGTCCTTTGTGGAAGCATTTTTAGCTTTGTAGCTGGACCTCTCTTCTTTTTTCACACCGGCGACATCCTAGCCACTTTCTCAAGTATAAGTTCCACCTCTATCTGGTCTGTCTACAAAGGGTTGATAGAAGTGGTTGACCATTAATAATATGATGGAGGTTGTACAGTTGTAGTAGGGTGATCGTAGTTGAGTGATGGAGCTTGGGGATTCATAGAAGGGGAATTGTAGTCAGATGTGAATAATCATAAAATAAATGTCAAATAGTTTTAGTAAATTAAATTTGGTCAAGGTGATAAAGATTGAATATTTCTGCTATGCGATATATGGTGGTAGTGGTTCAACAATTATGGTTAGGCGGTTGAAACCTGACAATCGTGATCATAAATTAATGTTTTGATAATGGTAGACAAGCAATGAGGGTCTAATGGTGGCAGTCTAATAACAACAATTTAGTGGCGTAGAATGATGACAGTGGTTTGACAGGAGCGGTTGACCATTAATAATATGATCTTATTAGTTTGAGTGACAGTAATTCAACATAAATGTTCAAATGATAATGGTTTAACTAGAGTGGACAGACAAAAAATTCAACAGTGTTGACATGGTGGTAGTGGTATGTTGATGACAGTTGGATGATAAATAGTTGACAAACAATGGTAGTTTAACTGCAGAGAATGGGCGACAATCGCTCGATGATGATGGACGGATGATGACAAGTTGATGAAGATAGAAAATAATTCAATATCGGTCTAATTAAGGTGGTCAGACGATGAAAATTTGCAACGACATTAATGGAAGTGAGGCAACAATGATTCAATGATTGTAGCTATCCAACCATGTCAATAAAGCCGAGCATTAGTGGTGTTCCGACAACAACATTGGCTTTGTGCGCCGATAAAAATAATGCCAATTTATTAGCGACAACTAGATGATGGTGTTTTGGTAGCGAAGGCAACTAGGTGGTGGCAATTTGATAGCGGTGGATGAGTGAAGCTCATTAATTCTCCAGGCTTAGGAGCTCTCATGTT
>NW_018164654.1:109781-111877 GCF_001263595.1 Phalaenopsis equestris
TCCCCGCTTGACCCCGCTCGTCCGCTCCTCCCTCTTGCGCGCGACAAAAAAAAAAACAAACGCTCGATCTCGTGAGCTCTTCCGCAACGCAGAGGAAGCCTCGCTCACCTCCTCTTCTTCCTGCCCTGAAAACCCCGCTCCGACGTTCCTCTGCGAACAGGAAGACTCGTCTGCTCCTCCCTCTACGACTCCCTCTGCGACCCGAAGCCGATCTTCTCTCTCGCCCAAATTGGTGGCCACAGGGGCAAAAAAAGGAAGCGCTCCTCCCCGTCCGCCTCCCTCTGCGACCCGAAGCCGATCTTCTCTCTCGCCCAAATTGGTGGCCACAGGGGCAAAAAAAGGAAGCGACACAGAACTCCTCATAGCTTCTGAAAAGCTTTGGAGTGCAGAACCTCAGTGATTGCAGTAACTCGGTAACGAAGTCTTGTTTTGTTCCTATACTGCTTATTTTATTTATACAATGCCATCAAGAGTTAGGAAGATTTACATACAGGCCACTTAACTTCTGTATTTACACATCAACACCTAAGGTTTTATATTTATAGCCGTATAATTCAATTGCTGCACTTTTACATTTCTTTCACCTGAACTTTAATATTTATATTCATGCCACCCTATCCATATTTACAAATGTATGTGGGATTCAAATCCTACATAGCAGTAACTCTCATGAACTTATTTATCTAGCACCTGTTGAGCTTTGGGATAGCTTATGTTCTGGAATTGTTGTAGTTGTTTTTTTTTTAGTGATTCGGCCTATTGGTAGCTGCGAGAGTGCACTACTTGGCTTGTTTGGTGGCTCTCAAGGGGCTGATTTTAGAACTATTTTGACATCGTTTTAATAATGCTTTGGAACTGTTTATAAGTGTTTTTTTTTATTGACTGATTTGGAGAAGTTTGCATACTGTTTCGAGATGAATTTAAAGGTTATTTTGGGGTTTATTGCGAGAAAGGTCCACGGCTAGTCACTTGGATTGAGGTTAAGAACTGCCTTCTGTAGATTGTTGGGCCGGTAACTTCTGTTCAAGGTCGGGAAGCACACAGCCCAGCTCTGAGCCCCCACTTTTATCAATGTCTTATACCTAGTCCTGATCTTTCATATGTAGTTATATGTTTCTTTTGCTTGTGATTTTTACTACTCGTTTTTATGACTTTCATATTGGATTTTCTTGCTTTATTTAATTTTCTTGGAAATTTATTTAAATCTGCTGCGAATCATACTATGCTCGCAACATTAATAACGCAACAGTAGCAGATAGTAGCAGATGCCCCAGATGCCCAGGTACGTTTTTACAGTTTATTTACAACATTTTACTTTATTGCATTTTACATTTCAAGTACATTTTATTTACCTGCGATTTGCTTATTCTCCATGCAAAACTAAAACTGAAACAAGACAAAACCAAACACTGACAATTTGACACCAAAACTGTGAAACATAAACTATAATTTTCAAACACTTAAACCCTGGAGCCATTGCGACGACAAGAGCTTGGAGCCAACTTTGTGGACAGCAGGACGAGGAGCTTGAAGTGAGCAACAAGAGGATCTTCTTCAGCATTATCTCTTCCTAGTATAATAATAACCCATAGGACTTCGAGGTAGCTTGTCTAGCGCGACGTAAATCCTCACACTCCCTTTTTAGGCTCCTGCACAACCATGTTGTGTAGCGTAAGTCCTAACTGCCTTAGGTCCACTGCCATAGGTCCCGAGGTTGTCGTGTGACACGACGTAAACCCTCATATATCTGTGGGCTATTTGCATAATCAGACATTATGCAAGTTTAAGTCCCAAATAATAAAACTGGCAGGATTGAATAATTGAATAACATCATTTCTAAAAATGCAGCCACACAGTAGAATAGTTTGGGAAGTCACTGAGGTTCCTCCTCAAGATCTGTGACGCCCCCTACCCTTTACTTCCATTGAACTCCTGAAAGAACTGTTCTTACTTGAGCCACTCTCACTTGTTTTTCCACGTCCTACCGTGAAAACCTAAACTATGAAATCTTGAAGACTAGAACCACTGATCATTATCGAGAGTTTTCTCAAGTGACTCCAGTCATTTGAGATGTAATTAACTATAGGGGCTTGCCT
>NW_018164654.1:112736-124589 GCF_001263595.1 Phalaenopsis equestris
ACCTCTATATATATATATATATAGATGTACACACTTAGCAATTGTGCTGATATGACGAATAAAGTTGGATCAGCCTCAAAGCATTGTAGATGCTTCAAAACAAATATAAGTCAAATCACATTGCATTGAAAAACATGCATATCACTCTAGAAAATGTGCAAACTCTCTTCCAAATTCTGACCCATTTTTATATTGCTTGCATACTGTTGATTGAGCTCCCTAGCCTATAGGGTGGAGCCCATTGACATCTTCAAATTACTAAAATTTCAAAACTAGCTCGAATAAGCAGCCTCATACACTGGGTTGGATTGTAAGTTTCAATTTTTTGATCTAGTCCTCTATATATGTCTAAGGTGGATTTGGTAGAATCTACACCCCCGAAACCCTTTAAAATTTGAAAAAAATTTAAAAAAAAGAAAGCTCAAGTTGGTTGTCTCGCATACATGATAAGGTTGTAAGTTCTAAAGTTTAGGTCTATTCTTCAGATGTCCCAATTGAATTCGACAAGGCCTACCCTGTGACCCTTCACATGCCAAGAGTGGCGCTGTTGGGGTTACGCCTTGATACTCATTCTTGTGACAAAAGAATGATCATAAATTCTTCATCATTGGTCTGATCAGAATAATTCATCTCATCATGGATCAGGGAATTGCGAGTCTCACTAAATTATTTTGTTTATATTTACATAAGGCTATTTACAGTAAAAATCATTAAAAAAAATGAAAGCTCGAGATTATTTCTCTTGCTCTTACATGCAGAGTAGCAAGTTCTAATATTAGGACTTGATATATACAAGAGAGAAGGCACAATCAGTTCAAAAAATTAAAATTCAATCCGAATTATCACATATTATATTCCATTCGAAAATTGCAATTGCAATTATAGAAACGAATACTTTAGGCCACTTTCTATGATGATGGCAATTTTGGCAGAAAATCTTATTCAGATGGGATCTTTGTTATAATAATGCCCTCAAATTTCAATGCAAACTATTTGGGTTCTCTTGCTAATGTTGACAAATAATATGATAATTAGAGGGAGAACCGTCTAAATCTACAAAAAAATATGAATAAAAAAAATTATAAAAGCTAGAAGGCTAAGCAATAATTGATTGCTTCAAGCTTAGAGCAACCACTTATCCATCAACAATAACAACAACAACAACAAAGCCTTAATCCCACTACGTGGGGTCGGCTACATGAATCCTTTTTTTTCCACTGCGTCCTTTTTAGTGTCATATTTTCATTTAGTTCTAGTAAATTAAGATCATTTTTTATATAATAAGCCCAAGTCTTTTTCGGTCTACCTCTGTCTTTCTTAACACAAGTCGAATCTAAAAGATCTACTCTCCTAATTGGATCATCAGATGGTTGACGTTTAATGTGACCAAACCATCTAAGACGACTTCCTCTAATTTTGTCCGTCATAGGAGCTACACCAACCCTATCATGGATATATTCATTTCGCATTTTGTCTCAAGTGTAAAGCCACTCATCCACCTAATCATTCTCATCTCGGCAACACTTAACTTATTATTATGCTTCTCTTTTAAACGCCAACATTCAACGCCATAGAGCATTGCAGATCTCACCACTGTCTTATAAAATTTTCTTTTCAGTCAAAGCGATACTTTTCTATCACACAAAAGGCCCGAAGCATTCCTCCACTTCAACCAACCAACTTGAATTCTACTATTAACATCTCCATCTATATCACCATCGCTTTGAACAACGGACCCAAGATATCTAAATCGTTCACACCTTTTAATAATTTGATCACCCAAAGTCACACTTCTGTCACTAGAGCTAATACTACTATAATTACATTCCATCACTTTGAACCACTTATCCATCATTTGCACTAATTTACGTACGATGACAAAATTAGTTTTGACCAAATCCTACAAAGAAGCTATATCATATGTAGCATATTAATATGATCACACTAAAAAATATGATGCTATTAAGAACGTGTTATTGAATACCATAGGCTGTATACAGTTTTATCGAAGGCTGCTTCTTTTCAAACTTATTTTTTTCCCGCCAGCTTATTACAGTATTGTTACTTATTTACAGGTTGTTCTGCTTGCGCTGGACGTTCATGCATGCATAGCAAAAGATTCTCAACGTTTTCACCATCTTGTGGTTTTTCTGATAAGCACCTTCCGCTCTAATCATAGGCTTCTGGAGAAGTATGCTATATGTTTTTTTTTTGGGTGAATTTTCCGGATATTATTTTTCACCTTATTTTCTTTTCCTAAGAACAAGTTGCAAGCTCATTCACTGAGAATGGTTTGCTATTTTATATATTTAATGTGATACATTTCCAGGCGTAGTGCTTTGATAGTATGTCGGCTTTGTGTTCTTTTGGATGCTGAACTTGTTTACCGAGAATTTTCTCAAATCCTTGAGGGTGAAAGAGATTTTAGTTTTGCATCAAACATGGTTCAGGTTTTATCAATTATCACATCTTACAACTTTTTGTGATGATTACAAGTGAAAGGAGCAGATGCGGATAAAAAAATTATAAAATTAGGGCCTTTTGTGTTTGCAGGCTCTGAATTTGATTCTCCTTACCTCGTCTGAATTGATCGACTTGAGAAATCTTCTAAAACAATCATTGACGAATCCTGCCAGCAAAGATTTATTTCTTTGTATGTATTCTTCTTGGTGTCATTCACAAATGGGAATGATAAGTTTGTGCATACTTGCTCAGGTTAGTATAAACCCTTGGTACTGTTAATTCTTTATGAAGTTAGTCTAATTTGTTTTGATAATCTATTTCTGATAAAAAAAGGCCTACCGCCACGCCAGTGCTGTAATTCAATCACTGGTGGAGGAAGACATAAATGCCAAGTTCTTGATGCAGTTAGACAAGTTCATACGCCTGCTGGAGGCTCCAGTGTTTACTTACTTAAGATTGCAGGCATGTGAATTATTGATTATATTTTACTTTGAACCTCACGGTTTTCTCTGAAATTATTTGTTTTTTATTTTTCTCAGCATGAACATGCAATTGTTGGCATGTTTTTTGTTATTATTATTATTATTTTAATTGTTGGCATGCTATTTCTTGCATGGCATAGAATATCTTTTTGGAGAATCTGATCATTAGTTCACAAGCTAGAGTTGCCCAAATTTTCTGATGATCTCATTGAGACCCTTTAAATAATGTAGTGTTTCGGCATCCTATCTTAACATTTCTTCATACAAAGAGTTTGTTTTTGCACTGGCAAAATGTTTTTTTTTTCCAGAGAACCTTGTCCATTTTTTTCAATGATAACATGCGGCAACTACTCTTCGTGGGAAAAAGATTTATCTTTCTTTATCTCACCGTTCTTTTAATTTCACTAGGTTCATATTTTTCTGCCGCCTCTTTCACATGATTTTATTGAATTGTGCTCTATCAACATCTTTGTTTTAATCTTGTTGGATATTCACCTTTGAACAAGTCTTGAAGACAGCTATCTTTTAACTTGCGATCATTTACATTGTAGAATAATTTGATTAGTTATGTGTTACCAGTGTGAGGTCATGCAGAGTAAAATTTTCTTTAGTTGATGATGTTTGTTATAAAACAGGCAATTAATCCATTCTAATATTTTATTTTCGTTGTGACTGAATTTGTTCTGAAATCTAGTTTCTACTATTGCTTCAACTGTATACTTTTACTAAGGTTTGTGTGATGAACGGGGGTTGATGGTTGATCCTTTAGATGATTATTTAAGACCTGCCTAGCTAGGCTAAATCTTGATCTTGAGCACTATCCTATACACTTTTTTTCTGGTGAAGCTGTGAATGATGTCCTTTTTGCATATTTTATTGCACCTCGAACTAATTTTTTTAGCTATTTCTTGCTGTGTACAGTGCAACAATAAACTACTTTTTGAGAAGCTGTCGCTCTTCATTACCAAGTTATTTATTTATTTAAATTACTGAAATGATTAAGGCTTGCACGCAGTATCGTTAAATATTTGTATCCATTCCCTCTTTTCTCATGAATGCTTCAACGTCTGCAATCTTACTTTGCGTTATTCCTAACTTTTGTTTTCCTTCTTCCTCATTTGTGAAGCTGAGAATGAGGGTTAAAGCTAAATAGATGGACAGGGAGAGGGGGATGGAATAGAAACAGTGGAAGAGGTGAAGAATGTGATAAAGATACAATGAGAGTTGGTGATAGAGATGGCGGCGGAGATATCCAATGAAATGTCTTAGATCTCTCGCTTAGGTCCTTGCTTGGATTTTTAGAAATATTCATAGATGTCACATTAAGAGTGGACTGAGCTTCAACCTGATTTGTTATTTGGTTGATACTGGGTTAACCCAATCCATGACCGAACAATAAATTTTATTGTTGAATCTAAAAGTGACAATGATGAATTCTCAACATTAAATAATACAAACAAGTAATAATGACGATACTGCAAAATAAGAAAGAAAACAATGCAAAACTCATAAATGGCTCCCTAGAGGAAGGCGACAGGCTCAGAAGGGAAGAAGAGGTGAAGAATGTGATAAAGATACAATGAGAGTTGGTGATAGAGATGGCGGCGGAGATATCCAATGAAATGTCTTAGATCTCTCGCTTAGGTCCTTGCTTGGATTTTTAGAAATATTCATAGATGTCACATTAAGAGTGGACTGAGCTTCAACCTGATTTGTTATTTGGTTGATACTGGGTTAACCCAATCCATGACCGAACAATAAATTTTATTATTGAATCCAAAAGTGACAATGATGAATTCTCAACATTAAATAATACAAACAAGGAATAACGACGATACTGCAAAATAAGAAAGAAAACAACGCAAAACTCATAAATGACTCCCTAGAGGAAGGCGACAGGCTCAGAAGGGAAGAAAGGAATTGACGGTGGTGCTGGAGGGTGGATGACAGTGGGTGGCAACTGCGTTGGATGGCGTAGGAGGGCTGGCGGCCTGCTGGGAGGAGGCTGGAATCAAGTGGTTGCGGCTTAGAAGGGAGTAGGAGTGGTGGCGGGGGATTGGGCAGCCGCAGGAAGCGTCTAGGGGGGGACAGCAACAGAGACCGCTGCCTGTGGTTGGAAAGTAGTAGGAATAAGCTCTGGTGGAGTTGGCGGCAACAAGTGCTGGCCTGGAAGGGTTGGCGGCAACAAAGACAGTTTTGGCGGTAGCAGGAACAGGACCAGAAGGTTAGTGCAACCACTGAAAGCACGGACAACAGCAGAAAGAGGGGCCAGAAGGCCTGTGCGGTGGCTGGAAGAAACCTGGAGGGCTAGATGCCAGCGGATTACAGGAAGGTCGAGCATAGGGGAGATGGCAACAAGCAAGTGGAGGGGAATATGGAAGGAAAACTACCCTCGCAGGATCGAGTTACGGCTGGAGCACCCCTCGAATCTTTGGAGAAGATCACCACCTCGGACGAGTTATAGCTGGAGCACTTCCTCTCCTTTTTATATAACTCTCGAAGGGAAAAGAGTCTCCAGCGGCAAGTTGGATAGAAATATAAAATCAGAAGACCAAAAACTGAACCCTAAGATAACAAAAAATATATTTATAATAGGTACTAGTTGTTAGAATAGGAAGGAATTACAATAGGAAGGAAATAAAACTAGGAATGGAATAGAAAAGGCAAGGAATAGAAGAGGAATGAATAGAAATAGGAAAGGAAGAGAAATATGTAAGAATTAGAAATTGGAAAAGAATAAAATATAGGAAAGGAATTGAAGAGGAAGAAGTTCCCTCTATGGAAGGAAGTACAGTAGGAAGTTCTGAGAGGGAAGGAGCGACAATTTTAGTCCCCATGAAGGCTGATAGGTTCTCGGCCACTGAGCAAGCCCTGCGTTATTAGCAATATTGATTTTAATAATGCACTAGATAGGAATTGATTCTTGATTGAATAGTTTATAGAGTTTAGTGAGTATCTATGGACAGGGGTAGAGGTGTCAAATTGGGTTCATGGGTAGGTTTGAGTTCGACACGAAACTGACCGGACCCAAAAATGTTTGACCCAAACACGATGTGGATATTAAACAGGGTAGAAATATCAACCCAAACCTGACCCGCTTGCAACTCATTGAACCAAACCCGTGCCTCCTGCAACTCGCCAAATTGAACCTGACCTATATAACCCATTTAACATTAGTAGAACAATTATTTGGGTCGATTTCGTGTCAAATTCTGATTGATTTCAAGTTGATCTTAGGTAAATTTCGAGTCAATTTTGGCGGGTAAGTTTCTGCTCAATTTAGGGTTGGTCGGTCAACCCTAAAACTACTAACCCAAAAAATTAAACGGTTTGACATTCTTAACCCGTAGCTTACCCGAAATTATTTTGGTCAATGCGAAATGTATTTTTTGATTTGAGTTTGCATGTAGGGTCAATTTCTTGATGCCTGGATAGGGGCAGCTTTGACTCAAAGGTTGGGCGTTTAGACTAATAACTTATCAGCCAAGTTGCCCTAGCATGCTAAGCCAGCAGAGATTATCATCAATTCAATGCATTATGAATGGCAAACTTGTTGATGATGGACTCAATTTAGCTCCCCTTCACGTACTCAATTTAGCTGAATTGGAGTCTACTGGCCCTTGCTTATTTTAAACTTGTTTTGGGATAAGATGATCATGTAAGACTTTATTCATAGAGGACTTGTTGAAGGGATTTAGATTTAATAAGCTGGCTGATCATTAATGGTAGTATCAGATCTTCTTGGCTTATATACTGATTGAGCTGTTCCAATCAGAGAGGCTTGAAATTTTAGCTCTACCATTAATCTTGTGAATTAGGTGCCACTTTAAATGTTGTTCTTATGGCATATTGAACAAGGGAAGTTATTAATGACTCAACCATTCTTATGACTTGTTGGGTTTAACTTTTGTGCTGATCTCAGTCCTAGACTTTTGAGTTGAGGATTTTATCTTTTCAAGTTGGCTTATTAGTTTGCAAACCTAGAGGTGCTGATTTTCAAAACTTTGGTGAGCTAGTTAAGTTGACCTTTTGATGTTGATTTTATTCTTGGTTCTTTGTATTTGATGTCGAAGTCTGGACCGGTTCTATCTAAGTGACTGGGGACACGAAAGAGGATCTCACGCCCCTTCGCATGCGTCAATGCACTTTGGTGGGGTGGGGGGTTGGCATGTAATTTATAACTCCATTCGGGGCGCGGTTTTGTATAGTTAGAGGGTTGTAATGTTGTCATTGTAATGCTTAGAATGAGCTTACTGTATTAGAGCTAAGAGCTAACCAAGATCAAGCCTTGTCAGGTATGCTCTTTCGTGTCGTAGGATTATCAAGATAAGCATATGGATTGAGGGGTATTAAAAGGCTAGAGTATAATCGTATAATTTAATAACTCCATTTGGGGTGTGTTTTTGTATAATTAGAGAACTGTAATATTGTCATTGTAATACTTAGAGTGAGCTTTCTCTATTAAGGCAACGAGCTAACCAAGATCAAGCCTTGTCAGGTATGCTCTTACATGTATGATTTTCACTATAATCATATGGGTCGTTATATTTTTCTGGGATGTTGTGGATCCTTATTTTTTTTATTCCTTTAAAGGTCTTAGATATTGTATTTTCTTAAATAGGGTCTCTTGAGATGATTTTAGACCAATGTTCATAAAGCATGAACTTAAACAAAATGTTTGAGGCGGATCGAAGATATGTTATGCAAAGTGTGCAAATGTTTGGGAATTTTAGAAGCTCCTAGTGCGATACTTGGTCTAGTTATATGTGGCCTTCATCAAGGCTTACAAGGTCACCAAAATGGGATGCTGCAGTTGTTTATGTTGGTGATCTGGATGGATGCTGATTCGTATGTCTACAACAAACCTAACTTTGCTCATCAAGGCTTACAAGGTCACCAAAATGGGATGCTGTAGTTGTTTATGTTGGTGATCTGGATGGATGTTGATTCGTATGTCTACAACAAACCTAACTTTGCTTAATGGCTTGATAAGTGTAGTCAACATCATTGGCTAAGCCTTTAGCTTGTTGAATGGAAGATATTTCTTTCCATCGTGTTGTTTTAACTCATTAGACTAAAAGAAGCTATGGAAAATGCAGTCTGACCATGATTCATGTTGAATGTATGGTCCTTTCTTGATTGTTATTGTTGTATGCATGCTGAACAAGTGTAGGTCAACTTTTTGATTTTTGAAAATTGAAAATAATTTTGAAATTTAATTTAAATATAAGAGGTATATATTTTTTGTTTTGAAGGTAGCGTGTTTTAATATTTGAAAAATGAGACTAAATGGATCTCATTCGTTCAATTGTTTGCATAATCGTGTCCGTTACCGTGAGTGTATATTCCGGCGGTAGACCCAATCTTGGATTGAATATTAGAATTTTACAAGTCGTTTGGGGTAGCTTATAAGTGCGGCGGCGTTTTTGAAAATGCCGCCGTACTGTTTGTTTAGAGCATTGAATACTACACATTTCCGAAAGGTGAGTGTATATTCCGACGGTAGACCCAATCTTGGAAACTAAGGGTCTATTTGGGGCAGCTTATAAGTGCGTAGGAGAGCTTTTTTGTAAACAACATTTCAAAATAGGGGCAAACGTGATTGCGGGAACCCTCTTTTCCGCGCCTGCCCCTCCCCCGTGCCCTAATATTTGGCTTCGGACCCGCAATCCCCTCTGCCTTCGCCGAAAGAAGTTTTCCGCCGGAGGTAGCTTGCTCCGCTCTGCCTCCGCTGCGAGCTCCGCTCTGCCTTCGCCGAAGGAAGTTTGCTCCGCTCTGCCTTCGCCAAAGCTCCGATCTGCCTACGCCTAAGGAAGCTTTCCACCGAAGGAATCTTGCTCCGCTCTATCTCCGTCGAAGCTCCGATCTGCCGCCGCCGAAGCTCCGATCCGAGCTTCGATCTGCCTTCGCCGAAGGAAGCTTGCTCTGCTATGCCTCCGCTGAAGGCATCTTGCTCCGACCTTGGTAAGAAATCCCGATCTTCCCTCCTCTCATTCATCTCTTCTTCCCTCTTAAATTATTTCCCTGAGATTCTTATCCCCCGATTTTTAGGTCTACCCTATTTGTTTCCTTTAGCTCCGTTGTTCCATCTCGGCAAACTCCTTCAACATTCTCAGAGGTAAACTTTTTCGATCGCACATTTATTCCTCTTCTTTGCAGTAAGCATTATTTCATTTTCATGGAGAGGTAGAACTACACGGGGACTTGTCCTTTATGTTCATCTTATCTAGTTAAATTCACTTTAATTAATCACTTTTTAACAAACAATTTACTTGTCCTTTATGTTCATCTTATCTAGTTAAATTCATTGTATACTATCGAAGTTTACCCAAAGATGACCCGCGAATTAAATTAATGACATATTGTAAACTTTAGCTTTTAACAACTCATTTAGAAGAGCATCATAATGTCATTATTTAAAAATTAGAAAATACCTTATTAACATTTAAAAGCACGATCAAAATTTCAACAATATTATCCTTAGGTTTTATTGCTAACAAGGCATGAGTCATTTATTTAATTTTTTTTCTTTTTCAGAAACATTTTGATCTAAAACATTCAAGTATTTTCTCAACTTATTAGTAGTAGATTATTTTATAGCTTAGTAGACTTTTATTTAGGTGGGGTAAGTATTAAAACTAGTCTACTTTTATTAGATTAGTACATAACTATTGGATTCTTAAAATAGGTAACTTATAAATCATATAGTCATGGATTACCGAAAATAATATGTCTAATATCTGTGAGCAAAAGATCACAACAAATTTTATTGCCATGTATAACTAAATATCATCATGGAACAAAATTAAATTTTAATATAACCAGGCTACTTTAGTTTATATAGTTTTTGGTGAGCTGTTGGTTTTACTTTTATAAGCTTAATATAAGCAATGGACACAATGTCCATATAAGTTTCAGTACTTATGATAAACTTACATACTTTATCATAACGTTTAACATAAGTTTGAAACACAGAAAGCATTTTCTAATCATTATCAATTTTAAGTGATCAAATTCATGAGTACATTTTATTACTAAATTTTTTGATCATATTAGCACTCTATATCAATTTATAACTTTTGGCTCGGACATTCATGCATATAATAACTAACTTGATAACATTCAAAACTGATTTTCAAAACACACAAAACCAAATGCACTTCATATAAATTTTACTTTGTATACTTTTTAAAGTGATACGATTGCCCGCAAATACAAAAAGTGCAATACTTTGATTGTTTTGATGATAAGACAAATTATTGGCATATGCATTGAATCTTTTAGTAATCTAGATTTCAATATTTGCTCAAAATGTAATACAAGTTCAGAAGCAAGTTCAAGTAATGAAATACTATAGGGTGTCAACTCTCTTTAGATATTAGCACATTAATTCTAAATCTATAAAGTGTAATTTTTAGATCTCTTCCCACTTAAAAACGGATTAACTCTTCAAATATTTTTATATAATTAAAAATAATTTTTTTTTCAAAATTTAATGATTACAGTCAGCAAGCAAATGTTCTTGATATGGCAAAGAAAACTATTTACTTCTGTCTAAATTAATACATATGCTGTACCAAAATTTTCTCTTTCATTTTTCATGCAAATTCAATACAATTGATCGAGTTTGCTCAAATAATTTTAATCTAACAAGGATTATAAAACACTCATCAAACATATTTCATCTTCCAAATAATTATTCATATACAAAACCTCATCAAACAAAATTTTGGGATCTATCCTCCCATGAAATAGCAAGGCATCAATTTTTTACTTTCTTAACTATTTCATCACCCAAATCACATATACAACACATTTTATCGCCATAGGTTAAATTGTCATATGGCCAATAAGGTCTAATATTTTGAGTATTTCAGCTATGTACCGAAGTTAAATTCAAATGAGCCTATTCATTTATAGGGATAGATGCTCCTGAGGAGTGGTGGGCTGAGAAACTACAGCTAAAAACTTACCCTATACCATTTCCTTATTTCAATTTGAGTTATATTGAAATGATTTAACTAATTAACTTTTCTTCACCATGCAGGTCGTGCCAGCAGCTAAGAAATTTAAAATGAATGGTATTGATCTAGTAATGGAAGAGAAGCTGGATGGTATGTTCAAAGGGGTTGTTGCAACGGGAGCACATGCTTTCACCTCATTTGAACATGAGTTTATTGACACAACTAATGCTCTTGGAACTGATAATATAAGTGGCTCAGGAGAAGTGCCTTGTCAAATCCATAGGTCAGTTGAAGAAAGACTTGTTGAATCCTCCTCCATTCCAAAACGACGTAGCGTGGAGAAAAAGAAGAAAGGGGCGACATTCGTCAGAAGCACAATCGAAAAGCTTGCTGAATCATGTTCTGTTAAGCTTTATGCATCACAAGATGTATCCATTGAGGGGTGACTTCAAATCCTAAATACACATGCTGAGGTGAAGGGAGATAGAAAATTTTATCTCATTTGTGTTAAATTACTACAAGATCCAGTCCGTAGAGAATTTTTTGTGAAGTTAGAGGCAGAATATCAAGTCGATTTCTTACGTTCCTTCATGGAGAACTGAATGTTTAGAAAGCTTGTCGTTTCGTTATCTCAAAACTGATTGTATTGTTGTAACGTGGATTGCTATTTCTTTTCCTAGCACTTCTTTTATTTCACTCTATGCTTAACTGGATGTTTTTACTAAAAACTTATTGTACTGTTGCATCTAGATGTCTTTAAATGTTTGAAGGTATTAAAATCTTTGAACTACTTTTGATAGGATGAATCCAGAACATTTGCACTATGTTAGAAAGATTGTGATTATTCTTACTTTGTTATATGACTACTACTTCACTTACATCGAACGATCCATGTATGACATCGACATGTGTTGGTGATAAATGGGTCGGTGAGTTACTACAAG
>NW_018164654.1:125195-148232 GCF_001263595.1 Phalaenopsis equestris
ACTCATTACTTCCAATACCCCACTGCTGGCACATTGTTATAGCAAATATATCAGATATTCTTGAGTCGTTACTAAAATATGTATTTCGTGCAGGTAAGTATTATCTAGTTGACGCCGGATATCCTTTACAAAAGGGTTATCTAAAGCCTTATGCCGACACGAAGTACCACATTCCGGACTTCGAGAGGTCAAGCGGGGTTGCACGTGGTAGAAAAGAAATTTTTAACAAACGACACTCCTTTTTACGTGGTGTCATTGAGAGGTCATTCGGGGTATGGAAGAAGAAGGTGATATTACGTGACATGTCAACCTACCCATTTCCGAAGCAAGCAAAAATAGTTATGAAATGGCTCTGCATAACTACATACGACGACACCATTCACGCTCCGATGAGGATTTTGCATCTGTAGATGAAAACTTGTATCATATTCCACAAGAAGCATTTGAATTTCATGTCGACCGTCCCATACCCCAGGATGAATCAGAACATTCTTACAGGCGTGAAGGTGAAGGTGCAAGGGAAATGACGACATTGTGAAACCAGATAGCGGACGAAATTGTGCGACCATGACACTGCTTCTCGTGGGTGCAGTTGCTGTATAGCGAAGTTCAAAGTCAGTTTTTTGAAATAACAATTTTTTGTATTTTGGCGAAGTTCAAAGTCAGTTTTTCAAAAAAAAACAATTTTTTGTAGTTTGTCGAAGTTGAAAGTCTCTTTTTGTTAACCTTTTTTGCATAGTTGTTGAATCTTCTGTATATTAATGCATATTGATGCAAGAGCAGGATTTAAACTTGAGACTCTTGCAATCAGGATAAGTTGCTTATCAGCAGAAGCTGGATAAGCTGCAGCTGCCCCAAACAAACCCTAAGAGATTTGTGACATTCGTTTGGCCTGCGAACCTTTTATATGTGACCGCCAAGTTCCCTTACCTAATATAAAGATTAAGTAGGGTTTATTTTACCTGGGTTCCAAGTTCTGTATAGAGGCAAATCCCTATAGTTAATTACATACCAAATGACGGGGTCACTTGAAAAAATTCTCGATAATGATCAGAGTTACTATTCTTCAAGAATTCAAGGTTTAGGTTTTCATGGTAGGAGGCGAAAAAATAAGTGAGAGTGGCTCAAATAGGAACAATTATTTTTAGAAGTCTAAAAGGAGGAAAAGGTAGGGGATGTCACAGATCCTGAGGAGAACCCTCAGTGACTTTCCAAAATATCTTAATGTGTGACAGAGTTTTAGAGACGATGTTATTTACGTGTTTGATTCTGCCAATTTTATTATTGGAGACTTACATTTGCATCAAATACCTGCAGAGATAAGAGGGTTTACGTCGTGTCACACGCCAACCTCGGAACTTAAGGCGAATTAGAACTTACGCTG
This sequence comes from Phalaenopsis equestris, assembly GCF_001263595.1. Taxonomy (NCBI): domain Eukaryota; kingdom Viridiplantae; phylum Streptophyta; class Magnoliopsida; order Asparagales; family Orchidaceae; genus Phalaenopsis; species Phalaenopsis equestris. The sequence continues at coordinate 126,580 of NW_018164654.1, forward strand.
CACAACATGGTTGTACAAAAGTCTAAAGAGGGTGTGAGGATTTACGTCGCGTTGGGCGAGCCACCTCGAAGTTTTATGGGTTGTTATTATGCTAGGACGAGATAATGCCGAAGAAAATTCTCTTGTCGCTCGATTCAAGCTCCTCACCGTGATGCCCACAAAGTTGACTCCAAGCTCCTGTTGTAGCGATAACTCCATGGTTTAACTGTTAGATATTGATTGTTTATGTTTAACAGTTTTGGTGTCAAAGTTTGGTTTTGTTTTGTTTTTGTTTTTGTTTTTGTTTTGACTTCAATTTTGGTTTTTCATGCAGAATAACATTCGTCAGAAGCACAATCGAAAAGCTTGTTGAATTATGCTCTGGTAAGCTTTATGCATCACAGGATGTATTCGTTGAGGGGTGTCTTCAAATCCTAAATACACATGCTGAGGTGAAGGAAGATAGAAAATTTTATCTCAGTTGTGTTAAATTACTACAAGATCCAGTCCGTAGAGAATTTGTGAAGTTAGAGGCAAAATATCAAGTCGATTTCTTACGTTCCTTCATGGAGAACTGAATGTTTAGAAAGCTTGTCGTTTCGTTATCTCAAAACTGATTGTATTGTTGTAACGTGAATTGCTATTTCTTTTCCTAGCACTTCTTTTATTTCACTCTATGTTTAACTGAATGTTTTTACTAAAAACTTATTGTACTGTTGCATCTAGATGTCTTTAAATGTTTGAAGGTATTAAAATCTTTGAACTACTTTTGATAGGATGAATCCAGAACATTTGCACTATGTTAGAAAGATTGTGATTATTCTTACTTTGTTATATGACTACTACTTCACTTACATCGAACGATCCATGTATGACATCGACATGTGTTGGTGATAAATGGGTCGGTGAGTTACTACAAGGTCATCCGACACGATTTGCAAACATGTTTCGTATGACGAAAGAGATTTTCATCGATCTGCTCTACGAACTACAACACTATCATGGTTTGAATGGCTCCACTAGAATGACATTAAGAGAAGTGTTAACAATTACACTCTATATTTTTTCTCAGAATGAGTCGATTAGAGGAGTCATGAAGCGATTTCAACATTCATCGGAGACTATCAGCAAATATTTCTCCATTGGTCTGAATGCACTAATAAGTTTAACTTCTAAGATAGTTAAGTCTGAAACATGTCGTTTTTCAAGGTATATCTTAAACATCTTATTACTAACTTAGGATTGTATATGAGCTATTGAAACATTTTTATATTGAAACTCTCATTCATTAATTATTGAAACATTTTTATATTTAGGATTGTATATGAGCTATTGATGAAATTCACGTTGATGCACGTGTATTTGGAACCGACAAAGTAGCCTACATTGAACGTTGTGGTTCTCCCACACAGAATGTGATGACCATTTGTGATTTTAATGTGTTTTACATTTGTGATGACCAGATGGGAAGACAACGCTCATGATAGTCGTGTTTTAAAATTTGCAACAAGACGTCGAACTCATTACTTCCAATACCCCACTCCTGGCACATTGTTATAGCAAATATATCAGATATTCTTGAGTCGTTACTAAAATATGTATTTCGTGCAGGTAAGTATTATCTAGTTGACGCCGGATATCCTTTACAAAAGGGTTATCTAAAGCCTTATGCCGACACGAAGTACCACATTCCGGACTTTGAGAGGTCAAGCGGGGTTGCATGTGGTAGAAAGGAAATTTTTAACAAATGACACTCTTTACGTGGTGTCATTGAGAGGTCATTCGGGGTATGAAAGAAGAAGGTGATATTACGTGACATGCCAACCTACCCATTTCCGAAGCAAGCAAAAATAGTTATGAAATGGCTCTGCATAACTACATACGACAACACCATTCACGCTCCGATGAGGATTTTGCATCTGTAGATGAAAACTTGTATCATATTCCACAAGAAGCATTTGAATTTCATGTCGACCGTCCCATACCCCGGGATGAATCAGAACATCCTTACAGGCGCGAAGGTGAAGGTGCAAGGGAAATGGCGACATTGCGAAACCAGATAGCGGACGAAATTGTGCGACCATGACACTGCTTCTCGTGGGTGCAGTTGTTGTATAGCGAAATTCAAAGTCAGTTTTTTGAAATAGCAATTTTTTGTATTTTGGCGATGTTCAAAATCAGTTTTTCAAAAAACATAATTTTTTTGTACTTTGTCGAAGTTGAAAGTCTATTTTTGTTAACCTTTTTTGCATAGTTGAATCTTCTGTATATTAATGCATATTGATGCAAGAGCAGGATTTAAACTGGATTTAAACTTGAGACTCTTGCAGACTCTTGCAATCAGGATAAGCTGCTTATCAGCAGAAGCTGAATAAACTGCAACTGCCCCAAACAAACCCTAAGAGATTTGTGATATTCGTTTGACCTGCGAACCTTTTATATGTGACTGCCAAGTTCTCCTACCTAATATAAAGATTAAACAAGGTTTATTTTACCTGGGTTCCAAGTTCTGTATAGAGTCAAATCCCTATAGTTAATTATATACCAAATGACGGGGGTCACTTGAGAAAATTCTCGATAATGATCAGAGGTACTATTCTTCAAGAATTCAAGGTTTAGACTTTCATGGTAGGAGGTGGAAAAACAATTGAGAGTGGTTCAAATAGGAACAATTATTTTTAGAAGTCTAAAAGGAGGAAAAGGTAGGGGATGTCACAGATCCTGAGGAGAACCCTCAGTGACTTTCCAAAATATCTTAATGTGTGACAGAGTTTTAGAGACGATGTTATTTAGGTGTTTGATCCTGCCAATTTTATTATTGGAAACTTTCATTTGCATCAAATACCTGTAGAGATAAGAGGGTTTACGTCGTGCCACACGCCAACCTCGGAACCTAAGACGAATTAGAACTTACGCTGCACAACATGGTTGTACAGAAGTCTAAAGAGGGTGTGAGGATTTACGTCGCGCTGGGCGAACCACCTCGAAGTTTTATGGGTTGTTATTATGCTAGGAAGAGATAATGCCGAAGAAAATTCTCTTGTCGCTCGATTCAAGCTCCTCGTCGTGATGCCCACAAAGTTGACTCCAAGCTCCTGTTGTAGCGATAGCTCCATGGTTTAAGTGTTAGATATTGGTGGTTTATGTTTAACAGTTTTGGTGTCAAAGTTTGGTTTGTTTATGTTTTTGTTTTTGTTTTTGTTTTTGTTTCGGCTTCAATTTTGGTTTTTGCATGCAGAATAGACGAATTTTAGGTAAATAAAAGGTACTTAAAAAGTAAAATGCAATAAAGTAAGATGTTGTAAATAAACTGTAAAAGCATACCTGGGCATGTGCTACTGTTGCGTGATTAACATTGCAAGTATAGTATGATTTGTAGCAGATTTAAATAAACTTGTAAGAAAAATAAGCAAAGCGAGAAAACCCAGCCCGAAAGTTAGAAAAAATGAGTCTTAGAAAAATACGAATAGACAAAACAAAATCTACGGTCGCATATGGAAGACCAAGACTAGGTATAAGACATCAGTAAATGTGGGGGCTCAGAGCTGTACTGTGTGCTTCCCAACCTTAGGTAAGAGTTATCAACCCAACAATCTACGAAAGACAGTCCTTAACGTTAGTGTTGTCTTTCTGGTGCCCTTCCAAATCCCTCAATCAAAAAGTTTGAAACCCTCACACGCCTTCTCTCTCTCTCTCGATCTGGCCTCTGCCTGCCTCTATGACTTTCGAAGACGTTCTTTTGGGAAAGTTGGTTTTGTTCCTCCTTACAAGGTTGAAATGCTTGCTTCATTTCCTTCTCTTTCGTGTCCCCCGCGTTTTATTATTCATTTGTCGAGGAGACAGAAACACTTAACTATGAGGCGTTACAATCTTCCAAACTTATAAAAATTTCGTCTTCGAAATTTAAAATTTCCCATAAGCCACTTCTCATTTTAGATAACCCATGAATTATTCATAAATTTTTATGAAGAAGTCTATATCTCAATCCTTAAGATGAACTTTGGATACAATAAATCAAAAGACTGATATAAGATAACTCAACTAGACTCGCTCATTATTTGTCGTAAGATAAAATAACAACGATAACATCATAATTAAAGCAACTTAAACGTAACTAAAAGCAACTATAACAACTGTAGATGACACACAATCACTAAAACAACAATACATCATAAAGACATCTCTAAAACATAAAATGAACATAGTATTCATTAGATGCTATTTGCTTCAACATCCACAGTAGTAGGTTTTTCAGGCTCATTATGAATAAGGGTATAAACTTGAGGTCGAACCGATTGTCATGGTTGATCTTGGGTGGGAGTAAAAGCTATTGACTTTATTTTTCTCCGTCCATCTACAGTTTTCTGTAAAGGCCCACATGATTTCTGGCCTTCAGTGTTCTTCTGGCTAAGCTATGGACAATATCTTGCTGACCAAGCTGATGGCATCAGTAGCATGTGTTAGAGTTATCAAACATTCACCTTTATGTTGTTTTCCACATTTGACACAAGTGACTATGATACTACGAGAAGTGCCACTACTTAATTTATCAGAATTGAACTCGGGATTCTTCCTCTCTGATTAGTTTACTTGCTCTCATAAAACTCTTCCTCTTGTGCATGTCTTTACGCTTCTGAGTGAGTTGATAATTAATTTCCACTCGCCTAGCCTGCTCAACGAACAGTGAATAACCATCAATTGCTAATAGTACCAACGGTTGTCTGATCAAATCTTTCAATTCAGAAAGAAATCTGTAACACTCTTCTTCTGTAGTGATTATCAACTGTGCCACATATCTTGATAGCATAGTGAATTTTGTTTCGTATTGCATGTTTTTTTTCTCCTTGCACCAACTTGACTAACTTGTCTTGTTTTTGTCTTTGTGCGGATAGGGGTATAAACTTTTCTCTAAAAATATCAACAAAATTTTCTCAACTTATTATCATATTTGGTTTGTCCCCTAACCTGTCCTGACATTACCCATGCCAACATCTTTCGGCCTCTTTATCGAGCACATAAGTGCCTAACAATGCACTCTTCTTTCGACCAGAGACACCATGCTATCTAGTAAATTTTCTATCCTTATCAACCAGTTCTTCGCTTCAATTGGAAGTTCAGTTCGCTTGAACAAAGGTGGGCGCATCTTGATAGTTGACTAGAGCATTGATGTTTATTGTCATATATTCAGAAGCCACTGTATCTTATGATCCAAGGCCTAAATCTCTCATTATTGGCAAGTTGGGAGAAGGATATATTATCTTGGAATATCACGAGGCTGGTGTGCTGTTCTGAATCATCCTCAATGATTTTTTTTCAGTACTTTAAGATGTTCCTTGGTAAATGGGTCAATCAACGCTTTAAATGTGGTAACACGATTAGCCTTTATCATTTGATCTTTCTTTCCTTTTCAAGGTTTCCAATCTACTAGTTTCTGATGGAGTTTCCAACACTTATCTTTGTGGTTCCCATTTTTCTTGCAATAGTCACATGTAGGACGATTCTTCTTGAACTTTGAGCTAGGGGAAGACTTATGAGAGTACAGAGCTAAGCTTCTAGTTTTGGTGAACTCCCATTTCCGGTCATGATAAGCTTATTTCTACTCTCTTCTCTTCTAACTTCAGCAAAAGCTTTATGGGTAGATAAATAGGTTTTATTCCCATAGTCCTTCATTTCATTTCATTTAATCCTTTGGTTTCCTACTAGGAATTTGATTGTTCTCTTCTTCTTGATGAAAGATTTATACATCACTACATCAAGTGGATATTTCCACGCATATTTCTCAAACATATCCAATTAAAGTCAATACTTTGTCAGATGTTGAGATATTGGGTGACGCTCAACTCTCATTGATGAAGATCATGTAGTTTGTTTCGATCTCAAACAACTTTGTTGTATTCTTAGTGCTGGAATAAGTTTCTCTTGCAGCCTCACAGATTTATTGGGCTGTTTTGTAGAGCAAGTATTTTTTTCCAACTTCAATAGGCATTGGTTGACCAACCAAAACATAAGCATATGGTCTTGAATATTCCATGTGCGATGGTTAGGATGAGTGAGCTAAGGAATTGTGCCCTATTCTATGAGATGTTCCTCTTTTCCGTTTGGACAAATGTACATAATACTGATTGGGACCATTGAAAAAAGTTATGAATATTGAGTTTATGTTTTGAGATAAAGGAAGAGATTTCAAGAATTGTTTGGATAGAATTTCTAGTCTCTAATTTAGAACTAACCGCCGGAGTATAACTGGATGTCTTTATTATGTACTTGGTCATAAACCCTATGCATGTTTAGGGTTGGATAAGGGAGTTAATTGTTGCTTGTTGTACGAATAAAGTCAACAGTTGAGATAAGGAGCATAGGAGGGCTTACAAGCTGTCTAGGGGGATTCATACGGCTGTAGGGATGGTTATGACTGCTAGACGACCGTTGCAGAGGCTATGGAGGTTTTAGGAGTGAGCAGAGGGCCTGCGGGCTAAATGGGAGCTAAGGTTTGTTTCCTTGTAACATGAAAGCTTCCTTAGAAGATGTAGATGATGACGTCAAAGACGACTCGGGATGCAAACGATGAAGACAGTTCAAAGCATTGCAGGCATTGCTCAAAGCAAGCAAATCCTTTGAACGAAATTGAAGATGCAAATGAAACTGAATGAAGCGGATGCATACAATGCAGATGAAGGTGAAACAGACTGTCAGTCATGGATGTCACAAAAGACGATAAGCAGAGATTCAGATGACACAAACGATGCCGACGAGCGAATTAGACATGACCAACCAAACCTGCTCGATACTATGAAGAAAAACTTGAGTGAGAATTCTTAGAATTTTTTTTATTCAATCTTCAACCCTAAGGTTGCATATATAGGTAACCCGTCCCTCCTAATTTATAATCTTACTAAATATCTCTAGCCTAAACATGGAAAGGAAATAATTTTGAAATAAATGTAAATAGGAAGAGAATAAAACTAATCAATGAGTTTTCCAAAATGTCTTCAATTAATAGGAAGGACAATTCTATAATTCCACAATTTTCAATCATGTTCAGAACATGGTTCGCGCATGTTCAATCTATGTTTGAAATCTTTGAATAGAATTTGAACATATGTTGAACATATCTTCTAAAAATTTGTACTTTAACTTAACATTGCTATTTAAGATTAGGATTTACTTATTTTTTTTATTATGTGATTTTGTGATTTATGATGATGAGTAAAGTAAGTCTCTTAATAATTTTTGGCATATTTATGAATAAGTTTTATTTTTTTGTGTTTTTTTTGCAAACTCGGATGATGTTTTTTTTTTTTGGTTCATAAAACAATCGCCATGAAATTTATTCATAAACTTGGGTTAAATATTATATGAATTGTTAGATTAGAAGGATAAAGAATATTATTTGTTATTGAATGTATCCTTATCAAAATTTTTAATTATTTTTGAGATTTAGGTTCTGAAAATGTCACTAAATATTTTTGTCATTTTTTTCAATTGGTTGAGATGTTGTGCATTTGAATCTAAACATCACTTTGGTTTTTTTTCCTCATTGATGGTTATCTTTTAATCTAGTAGCGTTCGAAAATGTCACTAAACTTTTTCTTATTTTTGTCATCATTTTTTTTTATTGGTTGAGATGTTGGGCATTTGAATCTAAACATCACTTTTTTTTTCCTTTTCTTGATGTAATGTTTCAATATGGTGCCCTTTTATTTGTATTTTGCTAATATTTAACGCATTGTTTAAAATAGCATGTGTTATGATATGCGCTATGGTTTCATGAGGACCTTTGCACTATGGCGCTTTGTTCACTATTTTCAAGTATTAGTACTATGTTTTGTTACTTTTTCTTTTCAACTGTTTTTACTTACCTATTTTTTTTTTGTTTTGCCATCTATATTGTAATGAGAAAAGCTATAATCCCAAAAAAAAATTGTAAATAATTATAAAAGCTTATGTAACATCATTTGATTAGATGGACCTTTTAAATTCTCCCCAAATAAAGTGCATGTTCTTTTCTCATTTTATTGGGCCTTCCAAAAAATGAAACTCAAATATTTCTAATGTAGATTTATTTGAATGTGTTGCAATACTCTATTTGTACTTGCTCCATAATTTTCTGACAATGCATTCTTCCATCTCATGCTGTTATAAGTCAGTGAAATGTGGTGTGTTGATTTAACAGTCCTGTGAAGTTGATAGCCATTGATTTATATATATGTATCATTGTCATTTCCATCAATTGATTCCTATTGGGCCTTCATTGCAGTCGATTCATCCCATATGTAATTTAGTTCTCTTTATTTGCAGCTTCTGGATCCGGGTAGATATCCATGGCTGTTGACGACACTTTATGGACTTTTGAAGTTGCTGCCTCAGGTTTCTCAGTAATTATGCATTTTCGTTTTTCTCAATGGTTTTTTATGACTCTTTAAGGACATAACGCGATGAGTTTTTTTGCATTGCTGAAATATTATGTGGGAAAGCACTTAATTTGTATTTAGATTCTAATGCCTTTCTCAAAGGAATTATACATTACTCTTCACAAATTGCCCAAAGTAAATCTACGCTTCTCTTAATTGCATTTTGATATTCCACTCATATAAAATGCAACAAAAAATTTATTTTAATTGTAAACATTTAAAATTTTATATCACTGATAGATTTATTCGATCTAGAATATAATTTAAAAGATGCTCCAAACTTCATCCAGAATAAATCACAAATAGTGATCTATTTTATATCAATACTACCATTTAGATGATGCTTGATGTTCTAAAAAGAATCCACCAAAAAAATCATATCCATCACACAACATGCGCGCGCCCGTACATACAAATGCGTGTATGAATGAATGCATGCATGCATTTAATGGTAAATGATTTAAATATCATGCATGAATAATAAGGTTGTAAACAAGCTGAGTTTGAGCGAGCCTCTGTTTGTGTTCAGCTCGTTTGTATTAGCGCGTGTTCGAATTAGGCTCATAAGAAGTTTGTTTTTGTCGGCTCAATATTGAATGTTTTGTTCAAATTTGTTCATTTTCGGTTTTATTTGCGATGCATTAACAAAATGAATTAGAATTTTTAGTGTGTATGTTATACATTTTTCTTTTGCAATCCCTCACCACTAAAACAAATGAGTTGTAGTGATTCAATCTTATATATAAATATATATAATATATTATTATATGAATATAATATATAATTTCTTTAATTCAAGCTAAAATGAGTCAAACACGATCGACAAAACAATTGATTTTTTGTGTTTGGTTCGTTAATTCGAACTTAAAAAATTTGTTTGTGTCCAACTCATTTACCTAGCAAACAATTCGAACACAAGCTACTTAATGAGTCGAACATGAGCTGTTCGCAAACAACATACTTTTTTGACGCCCCTAATGAATAGTGGTGTAAAAGTGTCGATTCGACTCATTAAGCAAAAGAGTCTAAACGTACATGTTATAGTTGAAAGTCTTTTTATTATTATAAAACTTGTATGTCATATCATATATCTAATCTTTTCCACTGCAAACTTTTGAGATGTTTTATTTATACTATTATTATTATTATTGTTATTGTTTCATTTGTAATTATTTAATAGAATTTTATTTTTGATTATCCCCTTCGCCGATCTTTTGCTTAAATAAGGAAGATTGATGGTTGATATCAGGTTTGCGGCTAGTCATAAGGGTCATGTTGGAAAAGGAAATTGATTTTTGAATTTCATTTTCATTGAAACTGTGCCCCCCAATATATCTCAATTTGGGCGTTAAATAAGCTGGGGTGGGCCAGGACGTCATCCTTAATGCATCAGAACTTAATTCAATTTTGATGAAGAGTTGAGTCGGGATGGGCTAACAAGTCACCCTTAAGTTCTCCAAGTTCAAACTTAATTGTATCGAAAAGTAAGCAATGGTTATATTAAATCTAATACTAGATTTTCCTGTGAAATTTGTGAAATTTGATTGGAAAAATAAGAGTTGGTGGACACTCTAATAAGAATAAGAACAAATTTTAATTGTTTGTAAGAACTAAATGGAAAGGAGAAAAATCCAAGGATATTAAGAAATGTTGTAGGTTACAATATGGGAAGTTTAACAATAGAAATGAGGTTTGACTAGCAGTATTAAGATAACATTTTGACTTTAATATATTTAGAGTTAGTGTGATTGCTATTATAATAATTATTATAAAGAAAAATTATTGACGTGGATGGTGCTTATGCTCGAGTTAGATTACAAGAGAACTTGAAAAGTAAATCTTTAGAAGAAATGGTACAGTTGTAATGTATACCTTTTGAAGAAATGGTAGTTATTATAAGTGATTTAAATTGGCATTTAGGTTCCAATAGGATAGGCTATGAGAGAATTGATGATACTTATGGAATAAGAAGATTAGTCCTTAGGAATAGGTTAATTATACTTAATTTTATAGAACCCTATGAACACATATTCTTAAATTTATTTTTTTGAGATAAAAAAGAAATGCACATTTAAAAGTGAAGAGAAGCATAATAATTGAAAAAGTGATGCTCAAGATTATGCTGAGTTTAACGAAATCAAATTTATCAGTCATAGAAAGAAGTTTTTTGAGCACGTGATGACATGTAGTATTAGAATATAATATCAATTTTAGAGAACCAATTTGATTTAATGCATGAATTCTATTATGAAAGTGAAGTATTGTTGAGATAATTAATAGAAAAGTACAAGAAATAAAGAAATGATCTTTATATTACCAAAACTTGCTGTGTTTCAGAGGAATTGATTTATTGTGCTTTAAGATAAAAGGTGTAAAAACTGTGCATGATGGAGCATTAAATAATATTAGGAATTGTTCAGGAGTGATCTAAGAGTTTCTAGTTGCTGTGAGTTTATATTAATGATAACCATTGAGTCTATTTTTTATATTACTTTATGAGGGATGTAATAAATGATATTTATTGCGAGGTGTTTTAGTGTGTGCTTTAAACAAATGATATAATTCTAATTGGTGAGATCCATATTCGAGATAATGTTTAGAAGATTGACGATTTAGAATTGGTAGGACAAAGGCTAATTGTATGATAAATAGTTTTAAAGAGCATTATGTTAATAATTATGATTCAATATTATTACAAGATAAGGTGATACTTTGTGTGATAGCTTTTAAGTATCTTGAATTTATTATATAGAGTAATATCAATATCAATGAAGATTTTTTTTTAAAATTAAGATCGGATAGTTAGAATGGATTAGTTTTTTCAGTGATTTTTGTGCGCTAACATGATATTATGAAGGCTTAAAGGTAAGTTTTATAAAATGCCAACTATACTAGCAATGTTATATGAGTATCTTTGTCAGGTTTTTAAGAAGTTATTAAAATTGTAATTAAACTTGGGTTTTGGACATGTAAAGTAAAGGACAGAAAATGTGTCGTTTGACATTTCTATAGCATCAGATGGTAAGGAAGGCAATAAATAGCTACAAAATTACATGGATAAAAAGTTATTCAGGATGATATGCAATGAATAAGTTTTACACTTTAGATAGCACTAATTAGAAACAATAAAAATTGGGGATTCATGAAGACGAATTAAGTTGTGGGATAAGTTTGATTATCATATATCTATATATCTATCTATCTATATATAAATATATATACAGGGAAAGATGATACTCAAGAAAAATAGAATACTATCGATATTAGAAACATTTGTGTTTTGTTGCATGTAGAAATTGATTCGATACTAGCGATAGGAATTGTTTTTTAGATCATTCTTGTTCATTTTTTTTAATCTATCCCACTTTTTAGATGATTTATGCAGTTCTATTAAAATAGAATCTTCCCAAAAAATAATTTATTAAAAATTATAATTTAAATAACAATTAATTTATGGGTGATTTGATTTGCCACTCAAGGACTGCACTGTAGTCATTATGTAGTTTCAGAAGTTTTAGCATTTGGTCGGATGAATTTCAAATGAAATGTAAAATTATAATATATTTATAATTAATTCTCTAGTTTTTTTTTTGAGTATTTGGAATTCGTATAGATTTGGAAAAATTTTAAATATGTCGTGTTATGTAAAGTGGCTCCGTTGGCCCCTCCTCCAGTTGTTGTCATCGCTTCTCTGTTGCCTCCTGCCGGCCGCCATTCACCTCCTGCCGGCTGCCGCCTATCTCTAGTCGCTGACTAGCATTACTACCTCCGCATGCCGACCATGTAGTTTACATTGATTTTATTTTTTTTCAAACCAAACAAGAAAATGTGAAGCCATACATTTATTTTATATTGAACCAAACAACTTCAAAGTGTTCCCATAGATATATCACAGTATGCCACTCCAAACTGATTTTTCTTTACAACTTTTCATGAATTATAACAATTAATTTATGCGTGATTTGATTTGCCACACAAGGACTGCACTGTAGTCATTATGTAGTTTCAGAAGTTTTAGCGTTTGGTCAGATGAATTTCAAATGAAATGTAAAATTATAATATATTTATAATTCATTCTCTGGTTCATTTTTTTGAGTATTTGGAATTTATTAGATTTGGAAAAATTTTAAATATGTCGTGTTATGTAAAGTGGCTCCGTTTGCCCCTCCTCCAATTGCTGTCATTGCTTCTCTGTCGCCTCTTGTCGGCTTCCATTCACCTCCTGGTGGCTGCCGACTATCTCTAGTTGATGACTAGCATTACTACCTCCGCACGCCGACCATGTAGTTTACATTGATTTTATTTTTTTTCAAACCAAACAAGAAAATGTGAAGTCATACATTTATTTTATATTAAACCAAACAACTTCAAAGTGTTCCCATTGATATATCACAGTATGCCACTCCAAACGGATTTTTCTTTACAGCTTTTCACTGAATTATAAATATACATTCATGTCGTGTTATGTAAAGTGGCTCCGTTTGCCCCTCCAATTGCTTTCATCGCTTCTCTGTCGCCTCCTGCCGGCTTCCATTCACCTCCTGGCGGCTGCCGACTATCTCTAGTCGATGACTAGCATTACTACCTCCGCACGCCGACCATATAGTTTACATTGATTTTATTTTTTTTCAAACCAAACAAGAAAATGTGAAGTCATACATTTATTTTATATTGAACCAAACAACTTCAAAGTGTTCCCATAGATATATCACAGTATGCCACTCCAAACGGATTTTTCTTTTTTCACTGAATTATAAATATACATTCATTTCAATCATTTTTTTGTTCAGTTAATTAAAAACAAGTTAGTTCTAATAAACTTTTTATTGATGAAAAATGTGCGAGTTATTTAGGGCTTAACTCATTTATTTGCTTTAAATTACAAAATACAATTTAAAAAGAGAAGAATTTATTAAATTTTATTATTTGATTGGGCATAATTACAAATTATATATTGACTTTAAGCTTCACAAACATCTTTTGAATAACTAGATTTTTTTTTTTTCATTCATAAGATAAATGAAACAAAATCTTTATTTTTAAAAATAATTTCTAGCAACCAAAAGAGGAATAAATAAATAATTGTATTTGAAGTGTGTTATGAACGCACCCATAATTCTTGACCCAAAAACACTGAAAGTAAATGTGAGAAATGGCAAGATAAGAAAGAAAAAGAAGCAGAGGAAAACAAAACGACATTAATTTTGTATTCATTAAAGGGTTGTTTGGTTTGCTAAAAGTAAAGCCGGATAAAAGGAATGCAGTGTAAAAGCAATGTACTAACGTGGTAGCAGAAACCCTTCAAACTCATAATTACAGACACTTCAAGATGATTACACTTGTGCTCATTGCAATACAAAAATTTTGCAATAAGTGACACCAACATTTATTCTTCAGTGTCGCTAATTTGCATTTTGACATGACATTATCATTAATATTTCATTATGTCGAAATTTTATCTGACAGTCGCCTTGCATATAGCATTCAAATGTTTCTCGTCTATTCATGCAGCAAAGCACAGCCTTCAAGATATTAAAAACTAGATTAAAAACTATTCCTCCGCACACCATCATTGATCAACTCAAACGGGATACAGAGATTCTTGAAGTCAGCCATGACCAAGAGAAAATTCTTATTGACATCAACTTTGAATCACGGCTACAACAGTTTAAGAAAATGCAGAACCAGCATCGGATGCATTCAAGAACTACGCAGTGTCCTGTGAGTTCTACATCAACCATGTTTTCACAGGTTAGTAACTTCACATCAGATTATAATGCATGAAATTTATAAGTGGAATGTTGAAAGAAAACTTTCAGATTTTATTACCCCTAGTATTGTTTGGCTTGGATCCAAAAATGCACGGTGAGACATACGTGGAGCAATCTAAATTATGGGAAAAAAATTTATGGGGATCCGTTGTTCTAGCAGAGGGATTATTATTTTTCGTGCTGGATATGTATTTACATTTAACACTTAAAATTTGATATTTACACTTGTAACATTTTAAAAAATACAACGATGGTTGTATTTTTGTTAATGATTTGAATGATATGTACCTAAATATGAATGTCTAGGTGTTTGATATATATAAATTCATACGAAATGTGCGGTATGTATGTAAATGCCCCTTCTTTTTAAGTTTATTTGATCAATCTGGGTTTTAAACTCATACGTTGATAAATCAATCAACTTTTGTATTGTACTAATCTCAAAACAAATTCAATTATTAAAAAACCTATCTCATGCTTCTTTTCCTCACCTCTAACAAATTTCTTTAATGTTTCCTTATAATCGAGGCAGATTCAAATATCTGAATAGCCGCGCCCGCACGCAGCCCATCCGGAAGTTAGCCGTCTTCCATCCAGATCATCCTGTACAGATTCTGGACAATTTCATCAACCCTGACTGCGCCAATCTTGACATCCCAGTTGTGTTCATTCAAAATAGTTTTCTCTTTTGTATCTTCGAACAGGTGTTAGGGAAGAGATTATGGTTGGGTTAGGATTAGGGTTAGGGTTAGTTTCATAAGTGAGCTGTTATTTTTTTTCTGCTCATCATGGCTATTTATATGCATGCCTGTGCCTTTTTTATTGGTTTTATTTCTACTCTTTCATGGTCGCACATGAAACATACATTGGAGCCTTCCGGAATTAATCTGCTTCTATATTTTTCCTTATTTTATTTCATTTGCTCTTCATTTTATTTTTGGGATATTTTACGTGCATACCACACAATTCTTATGTATTTACATATCTAGCACTTAAAGTTCGATTTTTACATTTAGAACACGGTGTTAGAAATCTGTGCAAAAAAAAGAGCTTTTCACTTTTAAGAAAAATTTGATGTCAAACATTTGAGGGTTATGCATGCAAATATGAAAGTTTAGATGTTAGGCATCTAAAGATATAAGGATTGTGTGATATGTATGTAAATGACCTTTTTTTTTGGGAAATTTACATACATGCCCCACAATTTTTATGTGTTTATATATCTAATAGCTAAGTTTAAAATTTACATTTATAACACTTTGGCTCTCCTAAATCTATGCATGAAACTTTTAAAAGTTAGTAGTTATGGTATTTTCTCATGTGATGCTAAATATTTGAGTTATGCATGAAACTTTTAAAAGTTAGTAGTTATGCATCTAAATATGAAATTTTAGAAGTTTGATATGCTAATTTATAAGAATTGTGTGGTATGTATGTCATCATATTTTTTGTCATAATTTGGAGCAGTTTTTTTTTTATGTTGAAAGATGATGCTAATGGAAGCCATGAATAATGCAGAGAGAGCTATCATTATTGTCCTTCACTGAGTCAAACTATGAGAATCCAAAACACCTACCTAATAAACTTAATATTAGAAGGCCCAGGATTCATGGAAAGAATGCTTCCCTTAACCCTATATAAAGAAGGATTTACATGAATACCAAAGGGATGAAAATGAGCCGAGCCGGCTCAAGCTCGATTCATTTACGAGCTCATAAGAGGAGCTTATCGAGCTCAAGATCAAACTTGAGCTTTTTTATTAAAGGAGCTCAAGCTCATCCCAGCTCGGCTCATTGGCTCGCGAGTTGGCTTGATTAGCTATCTCTAGTCACTTCGATCTATTTTTTGGTGAGTTGTCGTTGTATTCTCTTTATTCGACCATTGGTACTTTCTTGGGTGAGCTCATGTAAAAGTTGATTTTTTTTTTCTTTTTTTGTTTTTTTTGTTTTTTTTGTTTTTTTTGTTCTAGCTCACGAGTTGTATGTTACCGTTACGAGTAGAGCTTGAGCTTAACTTGTGCTCGAGCTCATAATTTGGCAGACAAGTTGAGATTGATGAGGGTCTTTTTTTTTTTGTTTTGGCTCAGGAGTTGGATTTTACCATTACGAGTAGAGCTTGAGCTCAACTTGTACTCGAGCTCATAATTTGGCAGACAAGATGAGATCGATGAGGGTTTCGTAGTAGCTCATTTTACATACATACCGCCCATTTCTTATGTATTCCCAACATCTAAACTTTATTTTTTTATATTATATTATTTTATATCAGATCAAAATATAACTATTTTAACTTTTAAAATTAAAATACATATTTTAATTTTTGGGTAAGATTTGCAAAAATTGAAGTTTAGATGCTAAAAGATTTGAATATATAAGAGTTAAATGGTAAATATGTGCATCTTTATAATGAAAAACCAACGTAGCCTCCTTGCTCGGTTATACAAATTCAATGATTTGATTATTGGAAAATTTACACAGGAAGAACAAATATAAATGAATTTAAATATCTAATATCTGAAATTATATATTTATATTTATTACTTTTTACCAAAAGAAATCTATGCATATTTAATAGTGATATTTTTATTTGATATAAAAGATTTGAATTATATATATAAATCTATAAAATTAGATATTAGATATGTAATTATATAGGAATCGTGTTGTATGCATGTAAATGCTCTTATTCTATATATTTTATCACACAATACTTGAAATTAGTTTATCTTTTTTTAGTCTACGCTTTCCACTTGCTTTGATTTTCAGACCGCCACAACAGATATTTGGGAAACTGATTTCTTTTTATTTTTTAGAAATTTCTGTTGCAGAAAACTATTTTTGTCAACCTGAACTGTTAAAATGGGTGACCGCCACCACAATTCTATTTAAAATTTTAGTAAATTGTTTGGGCTTACGAATGCCCCATCAACCTTCCAAGCTCTAATGAATCAAGTGTATTGTTCTTATCTTAGAAAAATTGCTATCATATTCTTTGATGATATTCTAGTACACAATGCTAATTTATCCATCCACTTTCATCATTTAAAAATACCTTTGTAAAATTTTACATGCACATCAATTATTAGCACAATGATATCAAAGCTGGTCCAAATAAAATCATGACATACTCCACAAAATACTAAATAATTACGTTAATTTTTGGATCTCTTTGGATACAACACATGGTTTATTTTACAAACTACAATTTCTTGGCAGCACCCTACAAACCTATTAAAATCAAGATAAACTTTTTGGGATATGCCAGCTGAAACAACCTTCCAAACTTTGAAATTGCTATGATAACAACATCGATATTAGCATGAACAAACTTTGCAAAAAGATGTGTCAATGAAACAATGCATAAAATAGTTGCATATGAGTAATTTTAATGCAAGAAGGGCATCTAATTTTAGGAATCAGGATGTGTACCAGTTTAACATACCTGAGATAAATCTTTTCCATCACAAAAAAAATTTTATAAGTGAAGACAATATCTCTAGGGTATTGAATCTATCATCAAGAAATAGATCCTAACAACTAACAACTTTTCACTATAATATGTCATATCAGCCTAGACTTTTAATTTGAGCATATGTTACAACACCTGTTATCATTCAGCAGTACAAATGAATCTCTATCAAGTTCTATATGGTTGATCACCTATCACTATCCCTTCTTATATACATGATAGCTCATCAATTGAAAACTTGGAAGTGGCCCTTACAAATACATTTTTAAAGATGCTTCAACAGAACTTATAAAAAAGCACAACAAAGAATGCAAATAACGGTTGATCATCATAGACGAGACATGATATTTGTGTAATGTTATTGGGATATGCTGAGACTATGACAATGTTACCAAATTTCACTTACCAACAAACGCAAAAAGAAGTTAGCCAAGAAAATTTTGGCTCTTTTTTCCCCTTCAACTAAGATGCTTCGGCATATCGTTTGGCTCATCTAGTGTTTCACATCTTAGTTTTCAAACCTTCTAAAGGAGACGTACCAATAAAAGAGGGAGAATTGTCATTTCTTAGCTTCCAAATCAACCCCTCAATCGGTCGGAATCCATTTTAGCTTCAAAGTATCTTCACAAAAAATGTAGTAAAAGACCACAAGTCTTAATTAAATGGTCAGTACATCGAATGAAGAAGCCATTTGCGCCAATTTTTCATACTCAAGTAAATCGTATCCTTCCGCCAAGCTTGCATACAAGGTTATTTCTAATGATAGTGTGGATGTTAGGAACTCACTCATAATTTTTAACCTAGAAATTGTAAAAGCTAAATATATGGTTAAATAATAAGGAGAAGTCGATGATTGCGCACAAACTAAAGAGAAAAAAAAATCAAGAAGCATAAATCAGAAAAAAAGAGTGCAGATCGGTATGGATAAATAATTATGTATAATAAAAGTTGTATGGGCACCATTAAGAATGATAGTATTCAATAATATTTTAAGCATCTTTGTATTAGATTATCAATAGAATAACATAAGCAATAGGAAGCTATAAAAACCATTGTAACTTGATTCTTAAAGAGAATATGAGAATACTTTAGTTTTACCCTTCTTTTTTCTTCTTGAAGGAATTTGTATCTAATCGAAGGATACTTCCCTTGTTTGAGCTCAAGTCTTGCTCTAGCAAGAACACATCAAAGCGCCAGTGGCATTGAGGATCTTCTAAGAATTGATGGTTCACAAAATATTCTCTTATCAAGCATGAATTCACAAACAATTAGTTAATTAAAAAATTTAAATTAATTTTATGACAATCTCATGTTTGATCTCAATAATTTTATTACCGATATGAATGTTTAGATAAGATGAGTGGAACAAAAACAAATGTGGTCCAGAAAGGCCAATATTAAACACTTGAAGTACATTTGAGAACTTCATGATATTACTTGAGTAGCCAAACAATCCCCAAAATTTATGTGTATGGTCAAAAGAAGTCTCAATAATAAAAATCTGATAATCTCATGATCACTTAAATTTGACATTATTAAAACACTTAAATATAAAAAAAAAATAATCTATGATTAAAAAATCATTATAGCCTGTCTCATACTTTTTTTAGATTATAGCTTAAAATTTTAAAATATCATCACAAGAAAATTATAATTAGCATCTTATTATTAAAATGAAAGGGATCTAAGACTATAGAGAACTTAAAGAGCATGTTTGAATATCACTACAAGCAACTATTTTTATTTGACTGTCATTTCTCAATCATTGTCACACGACAGCTAATACATAAATGACGTCACATAACCATCTCGTAATAATTGATTACACTTGAATGTCATCATACTCTACTAATTCTTCAATAATTACAACAAATCTAGAAGGTAGCGCTCCTACCTATAATTCATATATCTTTAATTTAGAGAAAAATCATATTAATATAATCTCCGTACGATGGATCATTTTGATTATGCTAGCCCAATGATTTTTTCTAATTCTTTACTTTTCATATAAAAATTTTAACGTTCTTGCAACTATGCTTTAATGATATGTGTATTAAATGTTCAATCAAAGAAAAATACATAAAACTCCCTTTTCTCTTTTGCCACAAATATTCTAATACTAAACAAATTTAACACCTAATTTCCCACAAATTAATCAAAACAAACATTTTAAAATCAAATTAATAAAACCAATTCTATGCATACTTTCATTAAATATTATGCCCCTACAAAATTGATCATTCAAATACATTTTTTTATCAAAATTTTAAACTTCAAAGCATCCAAACTTGAAATGAAACTATTCATAATTAATTTTATGATCATCTAAATTCCATGCTTAATAGACTTATAATCGAAACATGTATCTCAACAAGACAAATTTAACACGCCCAAAACTTACTAAATTATAACATCATCAAAACACTACAATGCTAAAAATATATAATTTTATGTTTATAAATATCATTTACCATATTTGAAGCAAAAGTAAAATAATCCATCATTTAAATGTCAACATTATAAAATAGTCATCTTCTCCTAATATAGCTTTACATATAATTACAAGAAAAATAAATTATTTATAGGTATTTTTATTTATTGATTCAAAAATAGAGAAACAATCAACTGTCTACAAAGATAGCATTTAAAATATAAGCACAAATAAAAACATATATCTATGACTATCTTCTTATGTTGTGTATATATCAGAGAAGTGTTTCCATGAATCTTGATGAAATTTAGCAAATAAAAGAACAAGTAGGACTAAAGAGGGCCTGCAGGCAGATGACAAAGGACCCACAAGCAGATACCAAAGGGTCATTAAAGCACTAAATTAATAACCTACTTGACTAAGTGCAACCCTCCTAAATAGGAAAAATTATTCTATACGGACAGCGTATGCAGAAATGCTTGCGCCGTTTGATCTCCACCGTTGATCATCCATCAAATTTAAAAAAAATGGGTCCACCGAAATACAACTTTGCTCTGATCAACTGTGGAGATCGGACAACGCATGCATTTTTGCATACGCCGTCCGCATGGAATAATTTTTCCCTAAATAGGGGCTAGAGGTTTGACCAAATGCAAATCATTTGAACCAAGGACCAAGGTCAATAAGAAATAAGACTTTAAGAGTTGATCAACGTCAGTCATCTCATAGACACTCTTGAGATTCCTCATCAGGGACCGAGAACTAGCCATAACGCAATCAACAGAACATCCCAAAGGATCTCCTCTCAAGAAGTGATCTACCTAATAAATTACGGTGATTCACCATCTACCCGATGAGTAGCCTTCCCTATCGACAGAAATTCCTCATTGAGGGATCAATAGTCGGCCCGAAGACTATCAAATGTCAATCGGCAGCCCCAATTCAACATAATCGAACAAACTAGTTTTACCAATCTTAACTGATTTCAACCGAACAAATAATAAGATAAACGAGGCGAAAACCTATACACATGTAAAATACTAAAAAAATCACGTAACACATCCATTAAAACAGAGACAATTTTGTAATTTCATATATTTTACCCCAAACATCTATAAATAATGAGATCATTTCCTAAGAAAGGGTCAAGTAAGAATTCAAATTATTGTTCATTACTATGCATTTCTCTCTCTGCTTCTCTCTCTCTGTATTATATTCTATTTCTTGAGTGTAATTCACAGACAAATCAAGATACAACATATTGATTTATGTAAAGTAAAATAAATTTTTTTACTTATTTATTTATTTTTGTTCAAATTTAAAAACTAATTTTTTTACTGAATTTTGTTTGTATATGTTAAAAGTTTAAACAATTTGGTTTCATAGTTTTGCAGTTCGATTTATTATAGTTTCAGAATTAAATTTGGTTAAGTTCGATTTAAAAATAAATTTTGAATCAGAAGCAAATAGCATTATGCCCACACTTACCCAACGATAGCCGAAGAAAAGAGCCTCAAGAAAATGGAATTGGAGCTTGGGACCTGCATGTCTCGGATCAGGCCAAAACCCTAAATAGCTCAGCCTAACAAAAGA
>NW_018164654.1:148332-153548 GCF_001263595.1 Phalaenopsis equestris
TTTTTTTTTTTCTTTTCTATACTCAGATGATAATGTCCGTTCAGCCACGCGAATATTTAAGAAGCTTCCTCGAACAGCGAAGCTCCTTCAAACGAAGCCTAATTTCACCCTGGTTCATCAATCAGGTCTGATTTTGATACACCCCTAATTAGTTCAATTTTATCCAAATTTAGATCACTTCAATTTCCATAGTGAACTCGTTGTCGTAAATCAACCAAAGAAGTGAGATAAATTCTAAACGATGGAGAATATTTCAACCTAATTCACAATCCTAACAGCACTATGGTATATAAGTTAAAACCCCATACCTGTAATACATAAATAGTATCATAATTAGTTTGAAATCCCAGTAACTTCTTACAACTATATCTCACAAGACAGTTAGCAATCAACTATTAGACATTAGAGAACACCAGAATAGCAGCATATCACAACACATAAAACTTACACAACCCCTAGGAAAACCGAAACCCCATATCTACAAACCAAACCCTAATTCCCGTTACTCACCTCCTTCGAAGCCGCCTTTTGTCCTCCCGAATCATTTCCCATCATCTTCTTAAACTCGTCATAATTCACACATCCATCACCGTCAGAATCCACAGAATCAATCATCCGCGAGCAATCATTGGAAGAACACCTCTCCCCCAGCCTCTTAAGCACCAGATGCAGCTCCTTCACTGAAATCAAGCCGTTCCCGTCCATATCGTAGATATCGAACGCATCCTTGATGTCCTCCTCCCCCTTGACCGGACCATCCCCAGCGCGGTTGAAGTGAGCGAACTCACCTAGATCCACGAAACCATCCTGGTTAGCGTCCATTTCCTCGATCATGGACCTCAGCTCTTCATCGGAGACGTTGGACCCGAGAGCGCGCACAACGTTTCCGAGCTCGGAGGCTGTGATCTTGCCATCACCATCGGTGTCAAAGCGATTAAATACCTTTTCTACTTCATCCATGTTCTGAATCCCAGCAGGTGATTTCGCCATTGATGCTGTTTTGTTGCTCTTCTGCGAGATCGGATTTGTGTGGGATGGATATAAATAGGAAATGGGTAGAAGAGTGGGCTTCAGTGAGATGCCGGTTTTGGGATTTCGGTCCATTTTTAAAATGAGTAAAATAAAAAAAAAAAAAAGATTTCAATCGAACGCGTTTTAGCCGCGGGAGGACACGAGGCGATTCGGTATGCGGTGGTGATGACATGTGCCGGGTAAGAGGGGACGGACACATGTCATCTGGAGATTGGAGATGCAGTGAATTACTATTATTTTTTAGATTTTATTTTATTTTTATTGATTGACCCATGTTTACAAACTCATGAAATAAGTCTCTTGGGGACTGCTTATTTGATGCGGTGACGTTTTAAAAACGCACCTGATCTGTATGGGTAAACTGTATTTTGACAATTTATGCATTTTTAAAATGCTGAAAATAACATTTTCACACCGCACCTATTTAGTTGTGGTGGCAACTTTCTTGCAGCAGTTTGACTTTTTCAAAAAACATGTTGAAAATAACATTTTCACACCGCACCTATTTAATTGTGGTGGCAACTTTCTGGCAGCAGTTTGACTTTTTCAAAAAAATAAAAATTTATAATAACCACCACACATAGCTGTCAACAGATTATTTTTAATTAGCTTATCAGCAGATTATTTAATAAGCTGCAGTTGTCTCAAACATACCCTAAGAATGATATTTTCAAGATCAGAACTAAACTTGGTGTCCTTCTCGCAGTGGATACGTTAACTTCAAAAGTTACTAGGTTAACTTATGTGAGAGTCGGTATTCCTTTTAATATTGAATTATCTCTTTTAGTTAATATATTTTCTTAATGTGAACATTAAAGATATAGTCCAACAGGTTATTTATGAAGAGAGATCTAATCCTTATAAAATTTGTTCTACTTTTGCTCATGATTCTCTGAATTGTTCTAAGTCACCCTCATATAAGTCTGCACCTATTGTTTCTACTTTTGCAGGTCAGAATCACAACAGAAATTTGAATTCTAGAGCTCTTAGAAATGTTATTAATTTGATTATCTCGATTTCTCATTCTTCACCTGTTAGGGTTTCTTAGGGTATAAATTCTTCCTACTAATGATATTCTTATTTCTGTGAACATTGCTAATATTCAACATTTAATTAATTATATTCTTGTTACCGGTATCATTTAATTATTACATACCCCCTAATCTTAATATTTTTTTATGGTTCTTCTAATAATAGTGAATATGGTGATGATCATATTTCCTTTATTGACGTTAGTTTGCATAGTGATGCTTGTTGAAGTGATTTTTATTCTGCCTTCTGATAGAGTTTTACTTTGACAATACTTTGGTGAGTAATTTTGTTATTGAGAATATCAGATTTTTTAATTTTTATGTCTCAATGAATATGGTGCATAATGATATCTCTTCTTCTAATAATTCTTCATGTTGGCCTACTTCTAAAATGCAATCTAAAAGAAAGCTTTTTTTACTTTCTTTTTCTATTGTATTTTTTACTTTTTTTTAGTGTTTTTTTAATATTACTTCATAATATTATTATTTAGAATGTATGCGTTGAATAATATTGATCAGATTGTTGATTGTAAGAATCTCCTTAAAGATAATAAGGTTGATTTTTAATGTCTTTTAGAAACCATACTTTCCTCTTCCTCTCCTTCTGATTTGGTTACTTTAAATACTTTCAAGTTATTTCCTAATGAATTTAGTTTCAATAATTTTAGTTATTATGAAAATGCAAGGATTTGATTAGATCAACTGAAATTATGAGATTTTGTAATCTTTTATTTTAAATATTAACTCCCAATGCATATATGGTCTTACTTCTTTTTCTTCTTCTAGTAAAATTTTCATTATTGTTCTTTATGCTAACAATGATGCTTTTGTCAAAAAAGATTTGTGCAATCTAATTAATTATATTGAGGTGAATGTAAATGATCATTGAATCTTATTAGATGAATTGGGGGTAACCTTCTTAGTCCTATTAGACTTTTTTATTTTAAAAATTGTATTACTTTTTTTGGCCGTATTGAATTGCATAATATTAGTTTTTCTTATAACTGGTTTAATAATTAGCTATAGAATCTTATTAAATGTTTATTATATAGGGTTCTATGTAATACTATTTGGCTTAATTTATTTCCTCATTTTTTTTAAGTTATGAATTCTCTTTCTTCTGATTATTATCCTATTTTTGTTTCCTTGGGCAACCCACTATAAATACACTACTGGAATTTAGCTTATTACTAACAACCTAACACCATCAGAAATTATTTTAAAATCACTGACAAAGTAATTATTGACAGTTAAACTACAGTTTATTTGACATAGCAAAATGGCTTGTCGATAATTAACTTACTTATGGTGTTACCAATGGTTTTATAGCACTGGCTGTATGTCGTCAAACGTAACATGTCACTATTGGTTAAAACCCATAGCATTGTTATGCTATTGGTTTCCATCGGTAATATCATTGACACCCTTAGCCTTCGACAAAGTGTAGCACAATCGTAAAAAAGTGTCGTGCTTCTGCTGGAAAGTGTTGCACGACTATCAGTTGGTCGTGGGTAATTACCGACAGCTTTAACTATCAGAAAAGTATGGTGCCTTAGGAAGACGTCGCTTATTTGATAATCTGTCAAACAATTGCCAAAACTCATCTAAACAGTCGTAAAGTTGTTCCTAAGCCGTCGAAAACCTATAATATTATAAAAAAATAAATCTCCTTTTTCAACACTAGAATTTACACACCTGCAATAGTAAGACTATAATTTTCACACAACACATCACACTGTACTAATCGAAGTAGTTATTAAGCTAATATTACAGTAGTAATTAGCACTCTCGCATCATACGATATAAGTGAATATTCAAAATGAAATTCTATTTTGAACAATGATATAAGTAAAGCTTTTATAATGTCATAAACATAATGTTCAAAGTGAATTTTCATTTTAACAATGAAAATTAGATATCTCATTGGATGATGAAGTTAACACTCTTACACCATATGAAATATTTATTTCTCAAAATATGTTTAAAGGTGTGAAAGTAACTAGTAAATAATTGCAGAGATGAGAATGGTTAAGTTTATGATTGGCTTTACACTTGGAGAAAAAATAAAAAACAAATGTCTCTGAAATGGTTGGTGTAGCTACAGTAGCAGACAATATTAGAGGGATGTGTCTTAAACGATTTAACCTATAGATTTAACTTAAATCCAACCAAACAACAAAAAAAGCTAAATATTAATTTTACTTATCCATTAATTCATAATAAATTACGTTTCATTGTTTTTTCGAATCAGTGTTGCACTGAGTAAAAATATTTGCATACCTAACATCATATGAAGGTTAAATGATCCGATTTCACGCCGAGCAACAGTCACTCGGAATAATTTATATCTAAAATGTTTGCTCGTAGCTCAGTGTACTTATTTTTATACGAGCTTGATGTACGGCCAAAATTTTTATCAATTTTTGAGCAATTGTTGTTGTTCAAGCTAAATTCATACACTTACCCTAAGCACCACCTAATTTCTACATACTTCCAAAAATTCCAACAAATTCAATTAGGGGTTGTCTCGTAATGGGTTTAAACTACGATTTAAATGAAATTTACGCTAAATCCTGACAGGCGGTCGTTCCGGGCAAAATAGAATCTCAAATTCTGTAAATATGGATCCAACGGAGTTGGCCGTTAAAGCCTAGATTTAGTAAATCCTACAAACCAATGGATTTACAGTTTTAAACTTTGTCAGCTACTCAACAATTATTTAGATTTAACACATTCCAGATTTAATAAATCTAGATTTATAGGATTGATTGAATTCTGGTAATTTAAATTTCATTTATTACCAGACAACACATTAATGCCGAAATTAATGGTATCTAATTTTATACAATTCATCAAAATACGTAAAATCCGGCACTAATGTCATTCTAATTACATGCATTTTTGGATTTTCCAAAGTGTTTACCTTAAACTCTAAACTATAAACCCTTTACACTTGGAGACAAAATGTAAAACAAAAATATCGGTGGAAGGGACGTAAAATCCGGCACTAATGTCATTCTAATTACATTCATTTTTGGATTTTCCAAAGTGTTTACCTTAAACTGTAAACTATTTACACTTGGAGACAAAATGTAAAATAAAAATATCGGTGGAAGGATTGATGATCTAGCTAGGAGAGTACATGTTACAGAT
>NW_018164654.1:153648-250679 GCF_001263595.1 Phalaenopsis equestris
TTGATGATCTAGCTAGGAGAGTACATGTTACAGATTCGACTTATGTTAATAAAGGTAGAAGTAAACCTAAAAGAACTTGGTCATGTTAACCTAAATAAGTAGAAGAATTTATATACATATGAGACTATCTTATTTATTTACACATCTCATACCTTAATATGCAAATTGAAGAGGAAGAGTTAGTCGAGCAAGCTTACCTTCTTCATTGGTTTTAGGGAAGAGAAAGAATGAGCAAATTGAAGAGGAAGAATGGGTTGAGCAAACCTACCTTCTTCACAAGCGAAGAGGAAGAATTGCGCAAGCAAGCTTACCTTCCTAACTGGTTACAAGTAGGAGTGGAGCAGAAGCATGAGAAAGATGAGAGTTTCAGTGGTCTCTGTAAGCCGTGATTCCGTCGTTCTCTTCCCAGCTAGCTCGAATGACGACTGTATCGTGAAGAAAAAGGTTTTTAGGGCAAAATCTGGAGAAGAGTGAGAAGTTCAGAATGAGCGAAGAGGAAAAATGGCATGAATAATCATACTTAACTCAAAGTTTTCTAGTAAGAACGAAGCGGAAGGATGAGAAAGATGTGAGTTTCGGTGGTCTCTGTAAGTTGTGATCTTGTCATTCTCCTACTAGCTAGCTTTGATGACAACTGTATTGTGAAAGTTTTACCTAGGAGAAGAAGATTGAGAGTGAGGTTTCGGGATTTAATTAGGGTGAAACCGACAGAGGGATGAGGATGCGTGGAAGAAATGTGGAAATGAGAATTTTTTGCGTTGAATAGGTAATGCTTTCCTAAAGTTTAACAACGACATTCAACATATTGTAACATCAGAACCGATGTTTCAAATTGTCTTTTATCGAAAACACTCCTCGGAACATGGACTTAGATAATTATCAATGACTCAAGTCAGTCACTTTTTATTTAGAAAATAATTGATAATGTAAAACATCAGTTAGTTTAAATAATCCGTTGAAACATTTTTCTATGCAAAATCAATGGGTTTTGCAGTTGTAATGTCGTAGGAAATTCACTACCATAATTATTTATCACTAAGTCGTGGGAAATTTACATGACATTTGCGACACACACAAAGAAATCTTTATGTTGTCAATCATACAACTTTTCTTGTAGTGATATTTATATAAGAAATTTTTGAAGTCTTGGCCATAATTCTCTCTCTTTTTATTGAAGCTTACAATATTCTTGTTAAGGGTGATCCTCTTTTTGCTCAATGCTATAAGATTTAAAATATTAAGATTATCTTGAACGGATGGAATTGGTATCCTTCAAATACTTTTTCTAGTAATATTTTTTATCTTAAAAATAAATAACAACAGGTGATGTGTAAACTTGATAAATTTCCTATTTATAAGAATCTTCTTTCTCAAACTTTTGTTTTACAAGATTACACCACGAAAGCTACTATTTATGATTATAAATGGGCTAAGAGCATCCTAAATGTTCTTAACTTTCCAAGGAGGAAGATAATGTCAAGTTTTGTTTTTTTTTTTTTCAAAGAGCTAAATATAGACCTAATTCTAACTTTATTAAGGAAGTTTTGATTAATAATATTTACATTTGTCATCATGAAAGTATTGTTAATGAGGCTTTCTCTTAATTACTTCTCTACTTTACTCAAAAATCATCGTGATGATTCTTCTTATTATAATTATATTTGTAATATTGGGATTTCCATTTCTAATGATGACTTTATCTCATAAACATGTCTTTTTTTATTAGTCTCATAAATCTCCCGGTTCCGATGACTTTAATTCTCCTTTTTCAAGGTTTTTTGGAAGATTAAATTAAACATGTCTTTTTTTATTAGTTCTCATAAATCTCCCGGTTCCGATGACTTTAATTCTAAATGCTTTAAAGATACCTGACATATTTCTGGTTGGAATTGTATTGTTGCCATTGAACATTTTTTTAAACTGATAATCTTCTTCGTAGAATTAAACATATTGGCATTGCTATTACTCCTATATAATATGATGTTAGTTTTCTTAGATTTTAGGTATATTTCTACACTTAATATTATTTATAAAATTATCGACATTCTTTTAGTTGATAGGCTTAAATTTAACCTTTCTAAAATTATTCATCATGCTCAAATTGCTTTCATTAAAGATCATTGTATTGCCGATAATATTATATTAACTAGTGAGCTTCTTTATGGTTTTAACTTTATTAATTTTTCTAAGAAATTTTGTGTTATATTTGATTTATGAAAAGCTTTTGATAATGTCCATTGTCAATAGAACTTTCCTTAATGACAAAATAAATATTTGAGTTTTCTTCGTATTAATATAAATTTGATTAGACTTGTATTGTTGATGTTAATTTTTTGTTATTAATAGAGAGGCCATTTCCCCTCTTCCTCGGATCTTCAACAAGGTTGTCCTCTTTCCATTTATATCTTCTTCATTATAATGGATGATTTTTCTTATTTACTTGATGATCAGATTTTAGATAATCCTTCTTTTAATAATGATAATATTTCTCATTTAATTTATGTTGATGATCTTCTCATTTTTTTTTTAAAGCATATATGACTTTTGTTAGTCACATTACTTCTAGTATTAATGTCTTTGGTATATCTTCTAAGATTTATTCTAATGCTTTCAAATCTTTATTTATTTTTCTAAGTCTATAGATACTTTAACTTAACATAATATTTTAAATTTTTTTTATCTTTCTTATAAAACATTTGCCATGAAATTATATTATTATTCTCATTAAACCTTCTAGATTAGTTAATGTTGATTGTCAAAAGCTTCTTGAAAAGCTCACCTATTCGTTAAATGGTTAGAAATAAATTTACTCTCTAATACTGGCAGGCTTCAATTTATCAGATTTACTTTTTTGAGTAATTTATATTATTGGTTTCAATCCTCTATTCGAAATTTACTTTCTAATACTTTTTTGAGTAATTTATATTAATGGTTGAAAAACACTGTAACATCCCTTGTGGTTCAGAGAGGATGTTTTTGCCTGTTCAGGGCTTGGGATTCCCCAAAGTACCTAAAAAAGAGGAAGCAGAAGAAACATAACTGGTTGTCGGGCTGTGAATGCATGGAGCCCTTCAAGTACACTAGTAGGATGCTCCCACATACATAATACAAGCGAAGGCTGACAAGATTTCATTTCTGCTTTAAATTTGAAACATATAGTTTAATTATTTCGTTACATTGAAAAACTTGGACATGGGGGCGAAAGCCCTCCGCTATCGATGTATATGAATGCACTCACCGAAGGCAGCTGGACCAGTCGTGAATCGATGACAGATCCTGTGCGACCTAGATAATTCACGAGCTAAACTAGTTTGATGCGGACTATATAAGTATTTTTTTTTTTTTGTAGAAGGGATTCCAGCTGTTGAAGAAGAGCCGATCCTAGAACTCAGGTTGTATTACGATTTGAGAATATGATCCGTTCGAGTACGTGGACTGTATATAAGTATTTTTTTTTTGTAGAAGGGATTCCAGCTGCTGAAGAAGAGCCGATCCTAGAACTCAGGTAGTATTACGATTTGAGAATATGATCCGTTCGAGTACGACCTTTGGAGGAAGACTGAGAGAGAGAAGAATAAGGGAAGAGTCTAAGGGCTCGAGTCTCATGCGTTTACCTATGATGGTCACCCCTTTGCCAGTGTATCTGCAGCTTCTACGTCTACCATACAAAAAGGGGAGGTATTTAGGTGTGCTTTCATATCCACTACCGCGATGAATTACAGCTTCGCTCAGATGGGGTCGGAGCTGGAGGCAAATATGGAGACCAAGTTGAAGGTCAAGTTAGATGCATTATAACATCGGGCGAAGCAGCGAAGGAAGCCTCCATTGGAGGAGGGGGAGGACAACATAGAAGGAAGATTAGCGGAGATATTTTTCATTTTATTTATATATGATTATGTTGAATATTTGAGCATGTATTTTCTTATTGAATAGTGCTGCATTTATGTTAAATTAAATTTGATTACATGGGTTGATTTGGGGATGTTTTGGGGCTGTTTAGGAGCAGAATTTAAGTAATTTAAGAATTGTGTGTTGTGTATGTAAATGCCTCTTAATAATATTTTCTTAAGTAACTGGATGTTTTGTCCATATGATTTTATTCGAGAAAGTTGAGGCTCACATCGAGCCATTATCATTACTTCTTGAAATTGGATTATACAATAATTTTCATAAGAAATAAAAGGTGAAAATTGTTGAAAGGAAAAATAAAAGGGATGAAAAATAGTATAATACATTAAAATATGACAATATGGAGCTTAAAAATTACCTTTAAGACGCATCCCATCGTTTGGGGGCTTTGGCCAGAGATAGTTGAAAGAATATCAGTAAGATAATGAAAAAAAAACATTGGATAAGTTGTGAAATTGCCGGATTGAATTCCTAAAGTATGAAAAAATGTGAGTTTTCCTTATTACTTTTCTAAGAGACTAATAAAAATGCATATATAAAACCTACAAGGCTGTATTTTTCAAAAGCCAAAGATAATCCATCAATCTTCCTTTTCAACAAGCCATATGAAAAGCTAAGCGACTGTCACATCCCAACTAACCTCCCTTAAGAGTTGGCTGAGTTGCAACAAAAATGGATTATCCGGGCAGACAAAATTTTGAATAATGATTGTCTTTAGCATGTAGAAATGAGACCTGATGAGTGATGAACTAGTCTAACTAAATTGTTAAGTGTTTTATTTTGTAATTCATTTACATTCACATATGTTTGGAAGCGTGAAAATCTTAGCATCAAGACATATATATATCAATACAGAGCCACTAAATTTAATATAAATAAAATAAATACCCAAAAGTTTGTATAAGCTCCAAAAAAATATGAGATACGAGAGTTGTGCAAGTCACAATTGAATACTCGCTCTAGTGCTTCTTACCCCTTCCTGTAAGTCAATAAATAACTTATCAAAATAATATAAAATAAAATTTTATAAACGAAAAAAAAAACATGTATGCTTGTATGTAATCCATGTATATGTCCACAAACCATAACACAACATATTTTAAATGTATAAAACATGAAAAGAAGAACATAAAAGGCAATGAACCATTCCTACTGTATAACATATATATTTCATACATCTACGTGTAATCATAAGCACACAATCATAAACATATTCATAAAAGTTATCAATCTAATTATAGAAATATCACTGATAATTGTATATGACTCAATTATTTTTTGTCATGTCATGTCATTGGGTCGCCACCCAACCCGAATACTACATTTGCTATTAATAACAGTTAAACCCACAACATAGCACTTATCAACAACTCCTATGGTACATATGATTTCCTACATTTCATCATCGTCTGATCCTATTGTTCCCATAGTTTTGATACCATAGGAATACCAAGAATCAAAAATCATATCGTTTGCCATCATCTATACTTACAAATATTCATATAATAGCTTACCTATAATATCACTGATGATATTTCTTAAAATATAATTTCAGTAATAAACATTCATCATAAACATTTTATATATCATATGCATGAATCATAATAAATGATACATGTAGGTAATGATTTCATAAACATATTAATTAGATACATAGTATAGTAAAATCTTATCCATCTAAGCGACAATCAATTTACATTTATTAAGCCATGTAAATATTCATCCACAATATGCAAGGAATTCTAAATGCAATGGTTTTAAGTTTGGAATCACATGAAAACTTACAGACAATTAATTTTTTTAAGTTAGCGCATGATTATTTTAACTGAATTGATGAAACAACTCTATGATGAGTTTCCCTGAGCTTGTCTTGAGCTTGCAACCTAGTGTAAACAACCTGATGAGATTCGTAAATATTTTAGGATTTCATGAAATCTTAGCGCATTTCGTGATTTAACCATAAAATAATTCATTTACAACTTCTTACTTCAAAAGGGCTTTTCGACATAACCAACCCTTCTCCGAGACAATCTATTCTTCTTCCCTCTTGCTCCAAGCACTTTGTTGATTTCTTGCTAACTAAAGCCCACAAATGAAGTTCGTCGCTTCCAACACAAGTTCGTCTTCATTATAGCTACCGTAAATGAAAAGGTTGGGACATGTGACAAAATAAAGTGTAAGGAAGAAAATCAATGTCTTAAATAACATGAAAAAAGGTTTTCTACTCCCCGATTTTGTCCCAGAGCCTCAGATTGCCTTCTGTCGCACTATGCGAGTCATGCGACTGTGTCATTCAGGTCTGTGCTACAGTGGCCCGATCGCAGAACTTGCAGGATCCTTCTGTCGAGCTTTAGAACATTCTGTCGAGCTTAAGAATAGGGAGAGGGGGAGTGAACGTGTCACTTATGATGATCCCCTTTAATCTTAATTGTTCAGTTGGACTAAGACATAGCATGTCGAGTAAGGTGCAGGTAGGTTGGCTGAGATCAATCTTAATAATTATGTTTATTCAAAATTTTATTCTTTATAAATTGTTTTCCCTAACCCTTATGATTAAATTAATTAAACTTATAACTTCAAAATTTTATCTCTCCCTTTCTATTAAAAATTCATAAATAACATTCTATATTGAATTGATCGCTTGGATGAGTAGAATTTTATAAAATTATTTCTATTAAATTTTGGGGGATGCAAAATCTAACTACATTCTAAACTGCCAAAATCTCTATATGATTTCTCAAAATTTTAGGTGTTACAGCGTCAACAAAGAAGGATCCACAACAAAGCAATAAAAAAAAAAACTGAGGTTACATTTCAACAACACTTGGAAAAGCCTAATATGATAAATTTGATAAGCAAACTCCCTTGCATACATATCATAAAAAAATGGTTAGCATCAAGCGCAGCATGAAAGTTTCAATGAATGCAACTTACAATACAACAAAAAAGAGAGATTATTCATCATAATAGTGAATGCAACTTATGACTAGAATCCCAATACAACAAAAAAGAGAGATTATTCATCATAATAAGTGTTTTGGTAGCTCAACAACATGTTCGCAACAAGTATGCCCGCAAGTGCAATGAGCATACCCAACGAAGCAAATGAAGCAAAAACATGATGCTTTTCCATTTAGAAGTTGTGCAAATCACAAACTAACATATAATAATTCAGCATAAAGACGATCTTTCAAATCCAAAATTTCATATTACCTCGAGTTGATCAATTTAACCTCCAAATACATTCTTGAAATTTTAGATTTAATGTATACAAAAAATTCCTCATTTCAGATTCAATGAGTCAAATAATATTCCAAAAGTAATGAGGATCAATTTCATAATTATCCAACAAAAGAAAATGCAAAAGTAACTCTAAAAAAGTACACACCCACAACAAGCATACAGCCCAGCTCATCTAGCAAATCAAAGCCAAACACTAGTAATGAATACAGTAGAAACATATTGAAGGCATAAATGAATAATTATTGGCAAATTCCAACCTTCCATATGTTAATATCCAATAAAGAGAATTAAATCAATACCAGCCAAAACATTATGTAGCAAACAGGGCAAATGATGCAATTTCATCATCTTGAATACTCATAGTAACCATGAAGTAATAGCATAGGACAAGAGTGGCTAACTTTATAAGAATAAATAATGAACTCTCTTGAAATGTCAAGTTTCTCCATTCATGATACAATATGACGTCCGGAGTCTGGACACAAGCTGCGTCTATACAACAGACGCGATACACCCAAAATTTTTTTCCCCTTCGGATGTAGAGCGTTCGTTGTCTGAACACAATATTTTTTCCCACACCCATTTTCTTGTAAAAAAAAGAAAAAAATTGCAATTAAAGAGATTTTCATGGCACATATTATATGAAGTAATGGTATGTAAATTGTCAAGAAACTTAGGTTTGCATATCAAATTTATGCTTTTTTAGTGGAATAAAGAAATGCGAAATTTAAACTAATATCAAAATAACTACTTTCTTCTTTGAAAGGCCTAATGTCCATTTATTTTCACAAATAATATGTATTTATCTGAGTTATAAATTTTTTTTTTTTTGATAGCAATATCATTATGTTACCCATGGGTAGGGGTGTAAGTGAGTCAAGCCGATCCATGAGTTGGCTCGAGCTTGACTTGATGAGAGGGTCTTGACCTGGGCTTGACGAGCTAACAAGCCATGCTCAAGCTAGCTCTCACTCGGATTCGTTAGCTCGTGACCTAGCTCATTTAAAATTTTTTAATATAAAATGTACTCTAAATATATTAAATTTGAAGAACTTATTTTTAAAGATTTACAAATTTAAATAAAAATATGTTGTATTTTATATTAATTGATTTCTTATTATTTCTCTTATAATTGTTCATTCAATTTATCATTTTATTATAAGATTGTCTTAAATTAATATTATTTATTTATTTTTATAATAAACTAGCCGCCTCGTGAGCTAGCTCAAACTCATAAACTTAAGCTTGAGCTCAAACTCGAGTCAATAGAGTTAATCAAGCCAAGCTCCAGCCGAAAGCGGCTCGAACTCGAATTGACCCGTTATACCTCTATCTTTGACCCGTTTACACCTCTATATCATGAATGTAAATTTTAAACACACAAAAAAAAGAAGAAATGATTAAATGACAATAATAAATAAATGAGAGAAAGTATTATTCTCAATATTTTAAAAAGCATATAATTGACTAATTTTCAGCGGATTTAAAATCACCGCGAGCCCACATTAAAATATCTTGACCAGCATTTGGGGACTTCGCCTCGGACCGGAAGGGCCACGCTATAAATGAAGAGGAGTTTTGGCCGAAAGAAACAACAGAGCGGGGGAAGCTCGGGAAGATCAAAATTTTATTTTCATGGCGAAGCCCAGAAAGCAGAAAAGCGACGAGCAGAAACCGGAGAGTTCCGGAGGAGTCGTCCTTCACCAGAAACTATGCATCTCAGTCGACATGGAGAATAGAAGAATTTACGGGTACGGGAAGCTAGGGTTTTAATTCCGAATTTGTTCGGGATGCGAGAATTCGTCTTGGCTGTTTATCTTGTTTAATTTTCTTGTTTCTTGTATGCTCTCATCCGTAGTGATCTTTTCTGGGGTGAGTACAATTACACTTGGCTAGGACGATGAAGAGGCAGGGAAAAGTAGAAAGGGTTTTCGAGTTCGATTTACAGTTTGCTTGTTGAGGAAGCAGATGCACTGGAAGGAAGTTGGGTTCAGCCCTTGTTATCGAGTATGTCGTGAGTGGATTAATGGGGGAAAAGAACCGGGCTGTGTGTTCGAAGGCGAATAAGTCTTAATTCGAATTGGATTTACTGTTGAAAGATAATGTGTGTTCTGAAGGATGATGACAGAAAACCGGGTTGTTATGGGACAACCCAAAGGATGTTGCTATTGAGAGAACTAGAGGTTTCCGGCTCTCTTAGGGCCATGTAAAATATGAACGTCTAGTTTCACTTCAAGCTACTGAAAAGACTGATCAAATTTTATTAAATACTAATTGAATGGCACCCAGTGGTTGTGTGGTCTCATTTTTTGACCATCAGATTCTCTTAGTCCATCCCATTTTTTTATTTCAGAAACTTAGCATGGCAATTTTTTATGTGCTAATGTAGAAAAGGGGAATGGCAATCGTATTGCATTCTTAGAAAAAATATCTCTCAGAAAATCATATGTTTTATTTTTTTGGTTTTTCATGCACTTTAAGATACCATCCGAATACTTGCCTTTATAATTTATGCAATTGTTTTGAGAAACTTTCAACGTTTTCTGGATTAGGTATAATGTTTTTCTTTGTAACATCTGAATTACGTTGTTATGCACTATCCTTTTCTGTTTTATTCAACTTATTTGTCGGTCAAATACTAGTAGTTTTTCAATTATTCATTCTATATTGTGCTTGCTCTTGGTTTAGTTAAGAGGACAATTAGGTAGTTCGTTTGCAAGAAAGATATTGACTGTTTGCATATGCCTTAAGTAGATTTCTTAGCATTTGTCTTACAGAGTATTTTTTTTTTGTTTTTTACAAGGCACACTGAAATGAAAGTAGTTGTCCCAGAAAGTGGCGACATTGCTTTACATGCAGAGAACATGGTAATCAGCAAAATAACTGTAGACGGGAAAGATGCTGAATTTGAACGCTTTCCTCATTATCAGTTTGTCGATGAGAGCAGTTGGTGCTCGGTAACTTGCTCAAAGTCAGCTGCTGATGTTGCATGCTCAAGCTATATTTCTTTTCTGATCAGAGAAACATCTCCAAATCTGATTATTACATGCTGCAATAAATCAAAAGAGCCGCAAAGCAATCTGAGACAGACTGGTCCAGAAAATATTATTCAGAATTCAGGTTCAGAGCAGGTTGTTAATGGTTGCAATGAGCATCGAGAGCATAAGGTTACTTTAGTAGGTCATTTGCATTTGTTAACTTGAATTATTTCAAAATGTGATTTTGAGGAAGCTTCCACAGGATTTTTTGTTTAGTATGCTGTTTGACATTGCAGGATGTGAAGATAATTTGTATAGATTACTGGTTAGATCAGACAGAAACTGGAATCCATTTTGGGGAACATATTCTTCATACTGATAATCAGATAAGACGCGTCCATTGCTGGTTCCCTTGCATGTATTCATTTTCACAACATTGCTTGTAAGTTTACTTACATCAAGTTATACAAAACTTGGCCATTTTTCTCGTGTACTATATGATGTTGATAAACATTTTGTTATTGTGTTTAGGTTTGACCTAGAATTTACCGTTAGTTCTAATTACGTAGCTGTCAGTAATGGTGATTTACTTTATCAGGTATGTACTCTCAGGTTAGCTTTTTGACTTTATATTTGTTGGAGATTTGTGAATGCCACCTTCTTGATGCTATTGCCTTTTGATCTAGCTATCTTTCTGGGTAGATCAAGCATACCATTTTTTCATGCTAACAGATTCTCTGGGTCAAATGTGTGATGAGGTTATTTGTGCATTTAATGGTCTAATACAACATTACTTTACATGGTTTTGAACAATTTTATATTTCTTTTTTCTCTTTGAATGTTACTTTTTTTTGCTTCAGATATGCTTTTAACTTTTTAGTGCATTGAAATTGCTTGTCATATATTTTTAATGTACAATTTGGGGTTAACCTAGAATCGGAATGGTTTGTATATGGTTTTCCCTGAAGGAAGGAAAAGTGAGTGAGATGGAGTTGAAAGAGCAAAGTTGTTGTTTAAGCTTCTAGGAGGAGAGTAATGGAGGTGCATTAGAAGTGGCCAACCGACAAGAATTATGTGTTCTTTATTATTTATAAGAAAGAGATATTAGAGAGACAAAATGTCTAACAATGAGAGGTGGGATGGATATCATGTTAGTAACACCTTTGACCTACTAATTTTTTTACTTGGTGATGGGAGGATGATGATTTGAGGGGTTCCATGTAGATGCGAAGAACTTTGGGGGACTTCTCAAGAAGATTGATATCATTGAATGAGAGCATCAATCTTTGTCATTCTTGTGAGATGAGCCAATTAGAATGGGAGTGGATAGAATTTGCTATTGTTGATGGGAGGATGAGCCAAGAGCCATCAGGCCACGAAGCGAATCCTATGCTGTCATATCATCTGCAATTGTGGATGACAAGTTGTGGTGAGGAGGCTCTAACCCGATTTTGATTTCATCCCTTTGGCTTTAAACGATGTTTGTTGGTATTATGTCCTTTAGGTTATACATATGAGTCCTTTGTAGTTCTTTAAGCTTAACGAATTGGTTGAGGAAATGTAATTTTTTTTTACTTCACTTATTATTATGCTTGTGTGCTTTCTTTATTGGAGGGGAGGGCTTCTTCAATTTAGGTGGTGTTTATCCTTGGAGGACTTCCAAGGACTGGAATGCTGCCACGACAATTAAGTACAGTTACAAGCAACACTCTTTTTGTTGTTTCAGTATCATTCTCAGTTACATATTCTCTTCTTCTTTATACTTGTGTGCTAAATTTTTTTGGAGATTGGAATCACAGTTTTAGCTTGTTAAAAGTCAATTAAAGTTGTAACCTCTACTTATGAACAACTTTATCTTCTATCCTAATCTTTCCTGATTTAGCCTTTTAGAAACTATATTGACTCTACATAAACTATGATTTCCAATGTTTTTTTTTCATCATTTTCTAAGTAATAATTTAAATTCCTCTAGTTATATAAGCTGAATTAAATTTTAATTTGAAGATCTAAACCCCATCCTTTGGTAGGATGGTTTTGTACTCTTCATCCATTATCATGTTGAACTCATGCTTTTTAATTCAGCAAGGAGAGAATCAGATTTTAGTAAATGCGGGCTTGCCATTCTCCAATGAAGTGTCAATGATTATGCAATTATTTGAAATCCATTATTAGCAGCAACAATTTTGTGATTGCTTTGGGAATGACGTGTTCGGCGATCAATGTTTTTGTATTAGACTAGTTATGTGGCACTCATTTATTGCTGGAGGATAAGGCATGCATCTCAAGAAATAGCACATCCATTAGAGATTTTCTACCTTTGACCTCACATTTCAACATAAAATTGGAATTTTAGCTCTTCTTTTGTGGTATGTCATTAATGTTTTGTCTTCCTCTCCCCCGCAAGTAGGTTTTGCATGCTCTCTTCCTAAGCATTCAACAAAAGGGGAAAAAGCTAATCTTACGGGTATATATAGCTTCATATGGTATTTCTTTCCAAATTTAGGTAGTTTGCATCTTTTAGTTGACATGTTTTTTTATAGCTAGCATCTCTTTGTGCATAGATCTTTTTTCGTTATGTAATCATGGGATAAATGTTTAATCCATGGAGACCTTTTTAATTTTAGGTTGATGATAATTAAATCCATCATTTAGTGAGGCCCATCTCTTGTCTCCCATATGCCTTTCGCGATTCTGCGAAACACAGGGGCATCTTCACACGTAAGTCTATCGGGTTGGTAAAGCTTCGATCTCATTTGTCAAAAGCTTTTGACTTCTCATGATATGATGTTAGGCTAGGCACGTTGAAAGTAGCATCACTACTGCAACATTCAGGTAAGTCAATAGCTTAGGCATTATCATTCAAAAACACGTTCTGATAGAATAAGTATCCATTCTCTCTTAACACAACCCAAGCTAACATCATGGATAGACGATCATTCTCAACAATCAGGTCTCTAGCCATCACATTTGTAAACTGTTTCCAACTGCTCGCGCTCCGTTGGCCGTATTTGATAAATATGCGTGTAACGAGGATTCAACTCTAGGATGAAATCTATGACAGGTTGAACAACTCTTACTAGCAACCACTCTTGTGAGACCTCTTTTTCTTTAGTAGAATCTGGATCCCATTGTAGGATTTTATTTTCCACGAAGCTCCTTAGGTAGTTTCCAACAATATAGATCATCCTTCTTTTGTGGCCATATGTTGGTGGGTATACTGTTGAATTGAATTTAATATCTGAACACCTCTATATAACCTTCCAGAAGTAAGTAACAAGCTTCTTATTTTTGATATGTTGAACCACTTTCAGTGACAACCACCTAATAGGTGTCCTGTCGGTCAAGATATCTGACAATTCATCAATAGGGGTTGTCCCTTTTCATGTATCGAGTCCTCCGACTTACTATCCTTTAGAACAAATATTATTAATTAGGCTGGAGTTCTAATGGGATTGGCTGGAATCGTTGACTCTTCCGCGTAAGTTGAAAGTCGAGAATCCTCTTTGAAATCTTCTTCTCCTTGATCATTATTTATTTCTTTAATTGCGCACTGATCAGTGAAAGAGATCATTTTCCTGATTGTGCTATTTGATTTAATATTCTCAAATTCGGGACACTTGAAACACTTTCAGGCTGGGAAAAATTTGAGATTACGGATTGATTTCACTTGTTACGTACTCTTGACTAGTGTCTCCTTTGGTGGGGTTAGTTTGGATGCTTTGTTGGGTATTCTCTTGTTGCTTGATTCTGGGGTTGAACTCTATCTGTGAGATGCGACTGTCACCCGGTGAGATTGTCTCTCTACTTTTGAAGCCAAATTTTGAATATCATATATGTAAAGAATTGATAGGTATTGATCCTGCATCTCTCGTTCCATCTTAGAGCAAGTAGTAATTTTATTTTTTCCTTCATGCTATCGAAGAATTTTTAGGCTATCCCACCAAAATGACACACTATTCCTTAACTTGCCTGCTGCTAGTTTAATCATTCCATCTGATGGGACATCTTGGTACTCGAATACACGTTCTAATTTCTAGAGCCACTTGACGAACTCGTTCTGATACCGACAAAATATGACAAGTTCATTTTTACTTCAAAACTTCGGCTGCTCCAATATTCATTGCTAAATTTTCAATGTTGCTGTTCTTAATCTATGAAATCGAATGAAGTTTGTGTGACCCCCCTTGATGGTCTTGTTTTGGCGGTGGCGATCCTTCGTTGTAGTTGGAGGACTTCGATAACATTCTTGGATATCTCTTTATGGATTTTTATAAGTGGCATTATGTAATTTCCTTCTGATCAGGCTTTCAAAAATTATCTTCTTGGTGGCGTGGCCAGGGTTTTGGGGTTTGGGTAGGCAGAAGAGATCGTACAGGGTGATGTAGAGTTGTGAAAGAAAAATTTTGGGCAGTTGGTTTGCAAAATCAACAAAGGAAATGATTTTTGTGTGTAGGTCGAGATTGAGTATTGGTGGATGCTAAAAACTTTAGATTAAGACTATGATTACTTAGTTCTGATACCAAATGATGCCGAAGTTAATCCAAATCACAATAAAAAAAGTAATTATTATTACAGAAAGCAAATAGTCTATTACAACCAACATACTTTAAAGAGAAAATACAACATGTTGGTTTGCAAAATCAACAAAGGAAATGATTTTTGTGTGTAGGTCGAGATTGAGTATTGGTGGATGCTAAAAACTTTAGATTAGGACTATGATTACTTAGTTCTGATACCAAATGATGCCGAAGTTAATCCAAATCACAATAAAAAAAGTAATTATTATTACAGAAAGCAAATAGTCTATTACAACCAACATACTTTAAAGAGAAAATACAACATGACACCCAAAAAATTGAAACAGCAACAGATACGACACAAACACTCAAACTAAGGTGTATCTTGGGGTGGTGGATAGGGCTTGTTCCTCTAAAGAGAGAGCAATGGGTGGGGGAAAGGGCTGGAAGACGTGGCGACAACAAAGTTGTGTGAGTAACTGTGAGGTTAAATGCGAAGTTGCACGAACCGTAGGTTCGGTTGCTATCCTAGGTAGTGGCAGCAGGAAAGAGGGCGATGGATGACGAAGAAGTGGTTGAGAGCGACTGTTATCGCTGCGACAACAAGAGAGGACGACAACAATGAAAGTGAGGAGTTGCAGCAATGGTAGCGAGCTGGAAGGAGTGAAGTAGGTGGCTAGACGGCTGAAGCTGCAGTTGAACAGTAAATAGACGCTGTTTCGAGTGGTGGTCGCTAGGGGGAATGTCGGCGACAACAATGGGGGATGCATAGGACTGCAGGATAGCAAGAGGACGACTGTTTGGGGCGACGAAAACAGGGACATGTGGTTGAAATTTGAAGAACCACTGTGAAAATAGCGACGGTGATGTGGTCGAAATTTGAAGAACCACTGTGAAAATAGCGACGGTGGCTGTTTGGGGGTGGCTGCAGCAATCGAGGGTGACCAGGAGCGATGTTGGGAGAATGTGAAAGGGGATATGGAAGATAATCGCTATCTCAGGAGAGAGATATACGACACTCAAAGGGAGAAAACGACTGCTGACAACTTTTTTAAACAAACTCACGCCAAAAACTGACTTTCAAACCCCAATACAACATAAATTAGAAAATGATTAAAAATAAATGAAGAATAATATGAATGAAATCATAAAAAAGGAAAACGGGATTATTTCAACCCGTCTCCCATCTCCTGAGCCCCTTTCATGATTCCATGTAACATAGTGCCATTGCACTACATCACTTTAGGGTGTTGGAATAGTGTAATAATAATTTTATATTCTAAGTAAGATGGCCTTGTAATTTTGACCAAGAATAGTCCAGCCAGCTTGCTCTTAGCTAACCAAGTTTCTACGCCCATCCTCTATTCTTGCTGACCATTAGGAGCTTAATAGTGAAACTAAATTTATGGGGCTTGTTGTTAACCATTCATTTTCCGAGTGATGATTTCATTTGACCATGAAGAAATAAATGAA
Source organism: Phalaenopsis equestris (assembly GCF_001263595.1). Lineage (NCBI taxonomy): Eukaryota > Viridiplantae > Streptophyta > Magnoliopsida > Asparagales > Orchidaceae > Phalaenopsis > Phalaenopsis equestris. Next base: position 169,769 of record NW_018164654.1, read on the forward strand.
CTTTGGATCTTTGGAAGCGTCAGTTCCTCCACCTGTCCTGATTCTAAATGCATTTAATTGAAGAAAGTTTATTTATGTGGTTTGGATCAAATGTTATTTTAACTTTTCAAATACAAAATTGGTGGATCTTTGGAAGCTGTCAGTTCCCCCACTCTCTTAATCTTTGTATTCTCCCACACACTCGGCTTCACGCCACAAATGTTTTCTGCATCCCTCTAAAGACCAGATTTCATCCTCTCCATTACAACTCCATACAAGGCCCCCTCCTCCTAGTTCTTGTTGGCTATTCGGAAACTCAACCTTCACATATTATTCTAAGTTTCAACTCCACTCCATTGGCTGCCATCCATCTAACTAAGGACAAGAAAAATTATAAAGCCTTTCCTATTCTCAATTAGACCATATATTTTCACATATACTACTTCATGGAGACGAACTTCCCTAGGCAACTTAGGCAAACTGATTTTGAATAGAAATAGTTGGGGCGCGGGCGGGTGTATTCATGGCAGATGACCAATGTTGGCAGAAGTTGCCAATTGGGTTCATACTTCCCTCATTGTTTATGATAATATTGAATACATCCACGATGCCTTCACTAGGAGAGGGTAGTGTTTAGGGAATGTTAACAAGAGCTAATGAAGGTTTTCGCTGAACGATGGATCAAACATTCTTTTCTTGTTCTGTGGTTGTTTTATGTGACTTTTTGGAAGCTTCTACCTTGGGTTTGACAACATTGTGGATTTTCTTAGAGAGACATAAAGCTGATGAAGTGTGTGATCTCATCTCATTTGTAAACTGATTAATTTTTTATGAGATTTTAGTAAATTTTTCTTGTTTAAGGTTTTCTTTTGGGCAGCTTTTTAGATTGCTGCCACACCTATGTTTCATTGTAATTTATATTGAAATACTGCAAACATCTGAATATGTTAGTTTGTGGTAACTGTATGGATTGAATACAGTGAAAAATGTGCAAGAGCCGCTACACCGGAGCCCGAGTGTAGTGTTAAATATTCAAGGGTTCCCACATTACAGACTGATGTGGGTAAATAAGTTAGCTTATGAAACTAATGAAATTAATTTTAGGATAGGATCTTGGAATATAGATATTCTTAATGGTAAATTAATGGAATTAGTTGATATTATGATTGATAGAAAGATTAATATTTTATGTTTTTAAGGAACTAAATGGGTTGGAGAAAAATTCTAAGGAGATTGATAACTTTGATTTTAAACTTTGACATTCTGGTAAGAGTCGCATTAGAAATGATGTAGGTGTAATTATAGAGAAACGTTTGAAAGATAATGTTGTAAAAGTTAATAGAGTTAGAGATAGAATTATAGCCCTTAAGATTATCATCGATACTATGATTTTTAATATTATAAGTGCTTATGCTCCTCAAGTAAGTTTACATATAGGGTTTAAAGATAAATTCTGGAATGATTTAGAAGACTTAATACAAATGATACCTCTTGAAGCAAGAATTTTTTTTTTTGGAGGAGATTTAAGTGGACATGTCGGTAGAGTGATAGAAGATTTCAGAAATATTCATAGTTGTTATGGTTTTGGAGTGACTAATGAAGAATGTAGAGTTATTTTAGATTTTGCTTTGACATATGATTTTGTTATTATTAGTACTTTATTCAAGAAAAGAGATATGCATCTTATTACTTATAAGAATAGATCTAATAAACAAATTGATATTTTCTTATGAGAAGAAGAGATCGTCGAGATTGTAAATATTGTATGGTCATTCCAAGTGAAGATTTAAGTACCCAACATTATTTATTAGTTTTAGATTTTAAGATGAAGAGTTTTAAAATAAAGAACACTAGGGCTCATCATCGTAGATTCAGATAGGGAAACCTAAAGACACAAATAAAATTATTTTTATGTGTAAAATTCAAAATTTCAAAATTTGAGATGTTCATGATGAAACAAATGATATGTGGGATAAAGTAACAAACACTATTAAACAAGTAACAAAAGATATACTCGGAGAATCAAAATAAAAAGTTTTTATAAATAAAAATAGTTGATGGTGAAATAATAATGTGCAAGAAAAGATAGAATATAAGAAGAATATAAGAAATATAAGAAGTAATGTTATAAAAATTGGTTTAAATGTAAAAACTCAGAGAACTGGAAAAATTATCAAACGGCCCGCAGAGAGTGTAAATGAACATTTTGTGATGCTAAAAATTCTTCTTTTAATGATATTTATAATAGATTAGATACTAATGAGGATGAAAAATATATGTATAAACTAGCCAAACAAAGAGAAAAGAAAAGTAAAGATTTTTTTCAAGTAAAGTGTATTAAAGATGAAAATTAAAAAGTATTTTTCTTAGAAAAAATATTCAATAAAGGTGGGTGAGTTATTTTGATAAATTTTTTAATGAAGTTTCTGAAATTACGATCGACCTTAGTGATCTTAGTATCATTAATAATAATAAAATTTTTCATTTTTACCGTCACATTAGTAAAAAAAGAAGATGCGGAGGCTTTAAAGAAAACCAAGGGTGGAAAGTCTGTAGGACCTGATGATATCCCAATTGAAGTATGAAAATATTTAGGAGATTTGACAGTTTCTTGGCTTACTAAACTTTTTTATTTTATTTTAAAAACTAAAAGGTTGCCTGAGAAGTGGAGGAAGAATATTGTTGTCCCCATTTTTAAGAATAAAGGGGATGCACTAGAGTGTGCAAATTATAGAGGGATTAAGTTGATGTGTCATACTTTAAAATTATGGGAGAGGGTAATTGAACATAGTTTAAAATGTATTACAAATATTTCTCATATACATTTTTTGAGAGGTTTGATGGAGAAGCTCAAAGATGATAAGGAGAATCTATATTTAACTTTTATTGATTTAGAAAAAGCTTTCGTTAAGGTTCCGAGAGATATCCTTTGTAGAGTTCTTGAGAAGAAAGGTGTTGATATGACTTATATTCAAGTCATTAGAGATATGTAGACTAGAGCTGTTACTTGTGTTTGAATTGAAGGAGGATTGACCAAATATTTTCCTATTTCTATTGAATTACATCAGAGATCGACTTTAAGCCCATTCCTTTTTGCTTTAGTTTTGGATGGTTTTGCTGGACATTTATAGGAGGATGTACCTTGGTGTATGCTTTTTGTTGATGATATCCTTCTCGTGGATAAGACGAGAGAAAAAGCCCGGGGAAAACTTGAATTATGGAGGTCTACATTGGAGTCTAAAAGCCTTCATTTGAGTAGAAGTAAAATTGAATACATGGAATGTAATTTTGGTAGTAGTAGCTCTAGTGACAAAAGTGTAACTTTGGGTGATTCAATTATTAAAAGGTGTGAGCAATTTAGACATCTGAAGTCTGTTGTTCAAAGCGATGGTGATATAGATGGGGATGTTAATAATAGAATTCAAGTTGGTTGGTTGAAGTGGAGGAATTCTTGGGGTCTTTTGTGTGTGATAGAAAAGTATCACTTAGACTGAAAGGAAAATTTTATAAGACAGTGGTGAGACCTGTAATGCTCCATGGCGCTGAATGTTGGCTTTTAAAATAGAAGCATAGTACTAAGTTAAGTGTTGCCGAGATGAGAATGATTAGGTGGATGAGTGGCTTTACACTTAGAGACAAAATGCGAATTGAATATATCTATGATAGGGTTGGTGCAGCTTTTGTGACAGACAAAATTAGAGAAAGTCGTCTTAGATGGTTTGGTGTGTCGACCATCTGATGATCCGATTAGGAGAGTAGATGTTTTAGATTCGACTTTTCTTAAGAAAGGTAGAAGTAGATTTAGGAAGACTTGGGCTTATTATATAAAAAATGATCTTAATTTGTTAGAACTAATGAAAATATGACACTAAATAGGATGCAATGTAGAGAAAGGATTCATGTAGCCGACTCCACATAGTGGGATTAAGGCTTTGTTGTTGTTGTTGTTGAGGTCTCCAAAACATATTTATTACATATAAAGGTCCTCAAATATTTAATTTACTCCTAAAGGATTCAGCTATGGATCCCGTCTCATATGACCGCCTCGGCCTCGGCCTCGACCTTGGCCTCAACAAAGCTTGACTGGTCATTTAATTTGCCGATTGAGCGTATTTGAAGAAGGATATACATTCGGCTGCAGGCAGAGCAATCCCCTATGAGGGTTTTGAAGCACTTCAGGAAAACTATGATCTCGCGGAGGCAAAAGGAAGCCGAGCGGTCGACTGTTTTTCACCTTCAGCTTTGCCTGCATGCCGCTCTACTTATTTGGGAGTAGGTGACATTGCCCTGTGAGCTCTCGCTCGTCTTCTCGTCGCCGTCCCAATCTGGTTCCTTTCGATAATCTTCCCTTTTCTTCGACTCCACCTGATTCCTTCTGCTTGTTCCCTGTGCGTAGAGGAAGCCCTCTCTGACAGCCTCGTCGTTGTGAGCGATGAAACAACCAAAGTTAGGGTGTGGAGCAGTGTGCCCCGCCGAGTGGTCTGAAATGAGGAGAGGAGAGGAGATGAGATTAGATGTCCTGGCTAGATGAAGCTTCGTTGAGGCGGAGGCAGCCAGGGGAGAGAGGATCCATAACAAAAACCTTCGGGAGTAAATCAAATATTTGAGGACCTTAATATGTAATAAATATGAATTGAAGTCCTCCATTTGTAAAAAGCACCTCCAAAAAAAGTACCTTTTATTGTTTTGAAAATTTATTTTTTATAAAAGTTTTACTACCATTTTTGCAAAGAGTTGTAATCTTGGAGCTTAAGTTGCAGTTTTGTATTGTCACAAGCATCTTATGGTGAAATGTTGACCAGATGTGCATTTTAAGTTTTTTATCCCATTGCAGTCGTTATAAAATGCAATGGTGGTTTATTTCTTTGAATCATAGATTAAAATTAGATGCTTTAGTTCAGTGTAGCACAATTAATCCAAATACAAAACGATACATCACATATATATACCCTCAAAACTGTCAACATCACAATTTAATATACCCTATATATACCCTCAAAACTGTCAACATCACAATTTATCTAGCAAGGCATTTTAGAAATCAATAAGAATGTGATAAACACTCGTTATAGCGTTGTATAAAGTATTAATTAATTGTGAGGCTTATTTATTTAGCTGAATTAAAATAAAAAATTGAATTGATGCAAGTTAATGTATCTTTGCTTACTTTAAATAACCTAAAAGACAATAATAGTGAATATTATGGTAGATCTACTTATAAATGTAATGCCAAAGGCCCAATTGTTAAGCATGCTTTATACTTGAGTTAATCCAAACAACGATAGGAAAACTAAACATTATTTTTGAATTAAAAATTAGGGAAATACAATGCACAAAAATAGAAATTGTAACATACTCAACACAAAATCAATTAGGATTATATCCAAAAGGGGTGGCAGTCAGTTATGCGAGATGTAAGGCCGTTAGGTGGTTGTGGTAGTTTGACAAAATGGTACACGAAGGGTTGGCTGGCATAGGATTGCTGCTGAGAAGTGGCAGCAGACAACATATAGGGTTGCGACAGGGAGGTGGGATAATTTGTGTAAGTTGGTTGTCGTGATATGGCAGCAGGCAACAAGCAGCAGGCAGAGGCAGATGCAGTTGGAAGGTTGAAGGACTGGTTCATGAGGGCAGGCAACAAGCAGCAGGCAGAGGCGGATGCAGTTGGAAGGTTGAAGGACTGGTTCATGAGGATTGATGTGAGGTTAGTAGGCAATAGGTGGGCGGGTCAGGGAGGCCAAACTGCAGGTGGTCGAACATGGTACATGATAGCAGCAAGAAGTTTGTTTTAGGATTGGAAGGTAGGGTTTCAGGGTGACTGTTGAAAGACAACTTGGGAAGTGCTGTCCGACGTCTGCAACATGGAGGGATGATGGCGACAACGAGGGGAAGGTTGCGGGGAAGGGAAAGTCTGAGATAGTCATCACCTCGGAACAAGATACAACTAAAACACCACTCCCCCTTTAATAAAACCCTAGAATGGATCACGGGAGACGTCAACGACTGTCTTGATAGAAATACATTGAAAAACTAAAAACTTAAAACACTGAAATCAAATATATGAGCCCTAGATAACTATGGATTGACCCCCTTATTGAAAACAGTTGCCAAACCTTATTGGAAGAGTCGATCGATTCTCTTAGATCAGGACCAGGTTGGTCCAAGAAATGGGGACGTGTAAGAGGACCCTACACCCCTTATGCCCATGATAGTCTTCTGGGATTGTGCGAGTATTGTGGTCATTCGTTGAAACTTGAGTCAGTATGTTCAAGGTGATGGATTTACTGTAATCTCCTGGTTTGAAAGGTCTTCGACTGTGTCAATTTGAATACTTGGATCCCATCCATATTAGTCTAACCTTCTATGGGTATACTGCTGAATCGAACCAGACTTTCATGCTCAATGTACCCGCAAAGTCTTCAAAACATAACCCAAGATTGGCTTTTCTCTATTTGAAGCGATGTCAGACTTAAACTCCTATAACAGTTATGTCTCTAGCAACAATCTGGTAGTCAAGGTATCAGTTATGGCTCTAGCGACAGTCTGACAGTCAGGGTACCCTAAAACTCCTATGTAACGGTTACTCTGTGTCTTATATCGATCATTTGTCTCCCTACCCTCTATCATCACCAATATTGGTCCCATTAGCACCTCTCTGCTAGTAAGAACACTGGTAACCTCGAACTCCGTTAAAGGTAGGAGTATGCGTTACCTATCCTTTATAAAAGAGATGTTCTTGAATTTATCGTGATGAGGCTTGCAGTTGAACTGCCACCATCTCCCCAATAGATTGTGACAAACATCCATGGGCACTATGTTGCACCACATCCGATCCTACAATCGATTCTTAATACAAAACTCCACAAGGCACTTCTTGTCAATGCTAACTCTGTTCTACTTCTTCAACCATATCAGGGAATACGACTTGAATGCCTTTGATTCATAGTGCTCAATTTTTCCACCATCTTTGCGGACATCACATTCTTACTGATACCTCAATTGAATATGAGGCTTCATACTTTTTCCTTCATATAATATCAGATGTTGGATAAGCTGTGTTGAAGCCATTGTTGCTCCATTCTAGCCTCAGTCTTAATGACTCGTCAAATCACAAGCTTTTTCCTCTCATATGGTAGAAGCTGGTACTCCTCACTCTGTTCTTCAACTTCCTCACTCACATTCTCCACTGCACCCTACTCGGTGAATGAGACGACCCTGCTCATCGGGCAGCTGGAGGCGGTGTCTATAACCATGGCACCCGACACATTACTTGGTTGCAACTGTACTAGGCATGCCACTATTCTCAGGCTTGTTCTCATTTTGAGCGGCTCTGTCATTCTCCTGATCAGCTTTCTCAACTCCTTAAAGCGTGCTTCTACTGATGTCTCCAACTGGGATTGGTTGTCTGAATGGAGGTGGGTGCTTGCTCTGCTTTTGTTGTCTCTCTACATTCAGTGTTAAGCTTCGAGCATCCCTCAACATCCAATAAGTTTGTTGCTGGACCACATTGCTGATGGAGGGCTCTAGGCCTCTCCAGTAGTTGGGTATCGTGTGCTCCTCTGTTTTGTCAGCTCATATTTCAGCTTAAGGCGCATAAATTCTGATGTATACTCCACTGATAGCTCTTGGCAGTAGTGTAGGGTTAGGAACTGCCGTTGCATTGAGCTCTTCATTTTCTCTTATTGAATTATCTCGCCCCTTCATTCTCTCTGTCTCTCCCATCACAATGAGACACTTTTCTTCAGCTTGATGGCAACGAGCTTCACTTTTCTGTCAACCGATACTTGGTATTCAAAGATCCTCCTGACGGTCTACAACCACTCAATGAAGTCATTGAGATTTATTCTTGCCTTGAAATTTGTTATATCCACTCTCACTCCTAAGTTTATGTTTCCACCAACAATCTTTTTCTCTTTCAGTCTTCTCTAAAATTGAATCTCGAAGCGTCGTGGTTGATCCTAATATTCATTGAAATCATCCTATGGAAGAGATTTAGATGATATTCTCGCTCTCCTCGTATCTCGCTATCACGGGCGACGATGATCTCTCTTTGGGTTCTTTTTTCAATTTCATTAAGCCGTTGTAGCACTTGGTGGAGTTACCGCTGCATCTCTTCCATGATAAACTTCTGATCAGTGTCTGACATTTGTCTCTTTAGTGGCATTATTAGGGTTTGAGTGTGGATAGGTGGGATAGAGTGTATTGGTGTGAGGTCGGGTGGAAAAGAAATACTTTGGGTTAGGTTGGAGGGTTTAGGTAATCTCATGATAGAACTAGACTTAGGCTATAATTCTGATATCAAATGATACCGAAGTTATTCCAAACAACAATAGGAAACCCAAAAATTATTGATGAATTCAAAATTAAGGACATACAACACACAAATAGAAATAGCAGCAGACTCAATACAAGTACAACTAAGATTGTGTCCCAAAGGGGTGGTGAACTGATACACGGGATGTAAGGGCGTAAGGTGGCTATGGTAGGCTAACAAAATGGTAATATGAAGGGTGGTTGGTGTAGGAATACTTCAGGGAAATGGCAGCAGACAAAAAACAAGGTTGTTACAGGGAGTGTGACTGATGGTGTGGGTGGGTTGTCATAAGATGGCATTAGGAAGCTGGCTGATGCAGTTGGAAGGTTGAAGGACAGGTTTAGGAGGGTTGCCGTGAGATGGTGGTTGGCAGTAGGTGGGTGTAGAAGGGAGGCCGAACAACGTGGTGGAAGATGGTACACGACAAAAGTGGGAAGCGTGGCTCAGGCTTGCTAGTAGGGATATCAAAAGAACTTGTTATTCGCGAACAATTTCTTGTTTGGCTCGTTGAGAAACTTGTGTTCGATTTGTTTGCTAAGAAAATGAGCCGAGCATGAACGATTTTTGCGCTCAATATATAAACGAGTCGAATAAGAACAAAGATTTGTTCGTTTGTGTTCTATTCATTTTGACTCGAAATAATTAAATTGACTACAAAGATCTATAATCAATTAAAATTATTGATTAAAAAATAAAATAAAAATGTTATGAATTATATTTAAATGATGTTATAATATAAATAATGTTCTGAATTATATTTAAATGATGTTATAATATAAATAATAAGATTTAAATTTCGTCCCAACACTTAACATCTGACGGTTAAAATTGTCAAAACAGTTTTTTGTTTGTGAACAACTCTTATATGGCTTGCTATGCGAAAGAGTCGGACACAAACAAATTTTGTGTTTGAATTATATATAATCCAAACACGAACAGTGGTATTTTTTAACGAACCGAACACTAGCTGAGCTCGTGCTTTAACAAGCTGAGCCTGGGCTCTCTTGTGTTCGACTTGTTTATACCTCTACTTGGAAGATATGCTGCTGAAAAACAACCTGAGAGGGGCTGTCCGACTATTGCAGCAGGGAGGGATGATTTTGACAACAAGGGGAAAGTTGTGGGGAAAGAAAAATCGAGGATAATTATCACCTCAGAAAGAGATTAGTCAGAGCATCATTCACCCTTGGATATAACTCTAGAAGGGAACACATGAGATGCTGTCATATATCTTAAAAGAAACACAATGAAAAATTAAAAACCTAAACACGAAAATCAAATGTATAAGCCCTAGATAACCATGTAGTGACCCCTCTATTGAAAAGAAGCGCTAAACCTTATTAAAGGTGCCTGTGTCACTTCGAAGTCTGGACCGATTTTATCTAAGCGACAGGGGACACGAAAGAGGATCTCACACCCTTTACGCATACGTCAATGCACTTTGGTGTTTTGGAAAAATTATCCAAATTCAATGTTGAAAGCATGAAAAAGGCAATTAGCTTCCAAGTTCAAAGTAAATAAAGTCAATAAAACTTCAACTTCAAATGCCTAGTTCGGAAAAAAAAAGAAACTTATAGAGGAAGTTAAGTTATTGAAATATAACTTTAACTTCATTTAGTATAAACCCACCTTTTCTCTGGATCCTCCTTTTGTTTTTCTTTTTATAAAATATAGGCTCTCATTCTTAAGATTGGATTCTCCTAGGGTTTTAATGGAACCTAGGGCTGTTAATAAATGAAATGACATAAAAAAAATCTAGAAAATTTTGGTATAGTTTTAAATGGGAGCCAAGTATGGGAGAAATACATAATTTCGAATATGCAATCAAATTCTCGGACACCTTCGCCACTAGATCCGGAACTCAACTACAGAAACAGATAGAAGACGTCTCACTAAAATGCTTAAGCCCAAATCTTGCATGCTTAGAAGACTCGACAACTCGTCAATGAGTTCGAATGAAACCTGTAGCAAACTTATTAGTTCAACTATAAAGATCATGCACCAAATTTACAGTGGTCTTGACGACTCGTCAATGAGCTTGAATGAAGCCTGTAGAAGGTCCATTTGAACAGTCAAATTTGAGTAAAGTACAACAGAGATGCATAATTCTACATGCACAAACAAGATCTTTTTTTGTCTTCCTTGCTATCGGATTCACACCCTAAAATACACATGCATACATTAGGTTAAATTAAAGGCTTAAATGAAATTATTTACACGCATCTTAATGATTGTATACCAATGTAAACAACAATAAAATCCCCTAAAATCAATCAAAATTGACAAACAATAAATTGAAACGCACGCATGTGCTCAGACTTGTAAATATTCAAGCTTATGCGTAATGGGTTGCATTGCTTATAGGACGATGTTGTTGGCCAATATGATCGTCCTTTCTACATGGAATAGATGACAAGATTGAACCCTCGTTGAGCTAGTGCGATCCTCATGAGAACTGGACTTGACAGGGCTAGTGTCTTAGTGATGTATAAATTTCAATAATTCCTCGTGATGACCGTGTTGATCGAAGACTTTAATCAGAGGGGTCTATTTTAAAATTATGCTTCGAAATCTATTTTGAATTCAATAATTTCAATTACTAAACCCGATTCTCTATAAGTTGGACAGAGTTGACAGGGTGCAAAGAAAATCATTTCCCCCATGACAACCGTGTTGATAGTGAATCGCAACCGAAGGGGTTTATTTTCAAACTTAAATCTTCAATCTGCTCAATTAATAAATATACTATGAACCTAATCCTTTGTGAGTGGGAGAGTCGGCAGGGTTTAAAGCTATCAATCCTCGATGATGGTTGTGTTGATCAAATATTTCAACTGAAGGGGTCTTTTTTAAAATTTTGCTTCAAAATCTATTTTGAATTCAATTATTTCAATTACTAAACCCGATCCTCTATAAATGAGAGAGGTTGGCAGGCTTGAAAGAAAATCATTTCCCTGATGATAATCGTGTTGAAAATGAATTTCAACCGGAGGGGTCTATTTTTAAAATTAAATCTTAAAGTCTATTTCTAAATCTCAAGTATTATATATGTTACCAACTTAATCCTCGTTGAGCGGGGCAAAACCGACAAGGTTCAAAGATATCAATCTCCTATGATGATTGTGTTGATCGTAAATCTCAACCAAAGAGGTTCATTTATAAAATTAAATTGATATGAATTATAAAAAATGATTTTAAATAAAAATTATACAACATAGTGTTTAAAGCGTAATCCATTCGCCCTCCGCAATCGTTTGTTGATGTGGACAAATTTAATGCTGATTCGAGCTCACAAAGAGCCAATGTCATATTAAATATACTATTAAATTTATGCTCAAAATGAATTTTATGCCAGTAAGGATGTGGTCTGAGTCTTCTGTTCACGTGATTTTGCTGCCAAATGATACAACAAACGAGGGATTACGACTAGACCCCTATGTCCGGATGGTTCACCGTCAAATGACACTATTATATTACGGTCGCTCTAGCTTTTATGTTCCCCAATGAAAGTCTGCTTTTTTGAGTGCTGATTCATATGGTATATTCGATAGTACAGAAAATTCTCTTTAAGTTAAGGTCGACATAGATTAGTCCCCTTAGACAAACATTCACCTTAGTTCTACAGAATCCATTGGGCGAAGCAGCACATGATTGCTGACAAGGATCTCTCAGTCTGGTTGGGCCGGCTACCTTCACTGACTAAGTAGACTCGGGACCATGACAACCTGAGATCACGAAACCATAAGATCTTTATCAGGTTCGTCGTTGTATCGTCCACCATCTGCTTTGAGCTCACTGTGAAAATTTTTATAATTTTAAATTCTTAAATTTGCTGGTAATATATGCTAAGTTTGAATAGTTAGCGCCTAATGATTAGTCTTAATCGAAACTACTCTCCCATTATCAGGAGGGATAATTAACCTTAACGTCTTACACCTATGGGAAACTTTGAACCCCATGTCTTAAAGTCCTTACAAAATGATGGCGAAATCTCTTGCTAGCGTCTTTATCTACTATCTCATCTGTCTTCTGAACCCGGAACTTAAGACCCATCATGTTAAGCTCTCGACGAGAGCCCGGGTTGCTTTTTTGAGTTTTTGGAGCCCACAGTTAAGTAGCCTATGATACACACATAATACATGTATATATTAAATACAAGTAATGAATGTTTTAGCGTATAAAAGTGCCTATTCATTTGCGCTTAATGCAATGAAGCAAAAATGATTTCTTGTGCTTTGCATTGCTCGAAATGCTTTGAAAGCTTGGCTTTTCCTTAGCAATAGATGCAAATTGAGGAGGTCATTACTTTTCCTCTCAAAAGACTAACGAAGTATTCATCAAATGGATGAATTTTTTAGGCCTTTGGTATGTTTGCTTTCTGTAATATTGTGCAGCTGATCATCCTTTTATTTTTCTCATTAATGAATTTAGCTCAGTGTTTATTTAACAGGCCAAGATGTTTTGAAGATGCTATTGTTGTCTAAAATAACATTAATCTGGTAAATTTTTAAGATTTCTTGTTATAGTAAATATATTTTCTTAATTCTAAATTGAATAGGGGACAATAAAAATTGCAGAAAGTTGAAATCTACCTTGTAATCATCCGTACAATTCCTAAACCCGAGATATAATGTTCTTTTATTCAGTATGGAGATAAAAGACTGAAAGATCAGTTTCCAATCATGATCTTTCAGTCTTTTATCTTTCAATCACGATCAATTCGTTTGGCAGCTCCCCTATGTCATGAGCATCCATAAGTTCCCAGTCATGATCTTTCACTCTTTTATCTCCAATCTGTTCGAAGCAATAGTCCTTCTGCTTCGACTATTGCAAGAAACTTCTCTAAATGTTCCTTGTGGTCGGCTTCATTTTTGCTGAAAATAATTATGTCATCAATGTAAACTGCAAGAAAATCAGAGCAGTTGTTAAAGCAAAAATTCATTTTTCTTTCTTTGAAAAATGACAGATACATTTTTCAAACCAAATGACATGACTAACCATTCGTACAACCAAGTTGATGCAGTAAATGCTGTCCATTCAATGGAATCAGGGTGCATTGCAACTTGATAAAATTCACTCTTCAGATCAAATTTAGAGTATATTTGGCTGTTGCTAATTCTTTTTAATAACGTGTTGATCCCAGATAAAGAGAGAAGTAGACTCTTGGCTTAAGGCACCGAGGAACAACAAAATTATGAAAGAAATGATACCACGAGATCTCCGAGAACAGTAGGAGCACTGAGGAATTGTACAGATGAAAAAGATATGCTAAGTGTGTTCAGGAACTTAACTTAAGATTTTATAAATTTAATTTTAAATTTTAAATTTAGATTTGTTAAAGTTTTTCTAAATTCTTAGATATATATGATAAAATCATATGGTTAAAATGTCTAAGGATGATAGTTCGAGGCATGGACAAGTCAAACGAGACAACTTATCAATTTTCTGAAAGGTGAACTCATGATGCTAGTTTTCATCTATTGATTTCTTCTTTATTCCCAACTATTGCTCTGTATTTTTATGAACGATTGAAAGCTTTCATCAGCCTCCACTGATTATAAGTCAGCTCTTTCAGCTATTGATTCTCTAGAACCTCCAGCGTTAGGGTTCGTAAATCCTTCTGACGCTAGACAAAAGCGTTCCCTCTGTTTTAGCTGCTATAATAAAGCAGAATAATACTCTTCTTCAATTATTACTTAAAATTTCTGACAAGCTTATTACTATAGAAGATAAGCTTAAGCAGATTCAACAGAAGGAGCCCGAAAAGGAAAAATCTGTTGAAAATTCTATTTCTGCTTTACAGAAACAGCTTGAATCTTTATCTTTAGGTGAACCGTCTAGATCGGTAAAACCTACCAAACCAAAAGGCCAGATTTTTGTTTTTCAAAATCCTAAAACTATATTTTTGAAAGAAAAATAAAAATATAATTCTTGATCTATGACCTTTACATCTAGGAATAATTTATTTTGTATAACCACTACTCTTCTTCCCACTCCTAATGTACGAAATTTCAATCCTACATCCACTTCCACTTCAAACCTAGATGATCATATACGTGACTACCGTATGAGGTCACGTATAGCGTATGAGATTCATAGAAGAATGCCTAGAAGGATGTCTTATAATAGAACTTTGGAAAGTCAAATCCAGAGCAGCAATTACAATCTCACAAAGAAAGCGTGCAAACTTGGTTTCTACAGAAACCCTGTATGAAGATGACTAGTCTTCAACCAGACATAGGGTTTACCAATACTATTCTGAGGAATGCATACTTGCAACTGCGGGAATGCAGATAAACTTGTCATTCATAAGACAAGAATCATACCAACGATTAGTTTAAGAGGGGATGCAACATATACATCTTGGATTAATTATGATATGTATTCATACTCTGCATAGACGAGATGCAGGTAAGTTAGCTTTAATTATTCTCCGCTACACCATATGACGTTCTGATGTCTCTATAATCAGTACAATTGAGGTGGATCTTTCTAAAGGTACACATCTCGTTTATATTACTCCGGACATGCTGCTGCCCATACATGATTTTTTAAATGATATTGAGCTTGTTGTACTCACTCACGAATATGAAGGCTGACAATGAGGAAAATCTAATCTCCTAATCACTAGAGCTTTAGTTGTCAGACTCACTAACACAAGCCATGCAAGATTTCATTATAATGTCAATAGAATTGCTGATTATTTGGCAACCCATTGGATTATTGGAAATCAAGTTGTCGTAAAGAGAGAAATCATCTGGTAGAACAAGCATGTCTCCATGTGTATTATGTGCAGAAGACAATGTCCACATGTTCTGCTGGTAAGATCTTTTGAAATCTGAGGCTCTTGACCTCAGGTTCTGGAAATTATTTGAGGAAGAGGAAGAGGAATCCACCCACGTTCCTGAAATTGCAGGTGGATACATAAATGGACCCGTAACCGGTTTATTTGGTGGTAAATAGGAAGAGGATACAAACGTATAAGCACTGTCTGCTTTAGCGGCCATTTTTCTAAGGCACGGATAATCCATCTCTGCAAGTTGGTCTTCTATATTTGGATAAATCATCTCGGGTTTAGAGAATGATTCATGGATAGGTAAAGATTTAGGTTGTGCTGGTGAAGTTAATTCAAAGGGAGTTGATTCAAATATTTCAAGTGGCGTTTCAGGATCAAAATTTTGAAGATTGAAAAAATTAACCTCGGCATCTCCACCAACTTTCATGAATGAAATTTGTTCATTATTAAGATTATTTATGTACAAAAATAATGAAAAATGATCTTCATCTTCATCTCCTTGTTCACTTGGAGATTGATCCCAGACTGGTTCATCATCAGCATCATATTCTTCAACTTTGCATATAGTTATGCAATTTTCAGCATCATCTTTCTCGTAATCCCATAAGAGACCATCTTCATAAGCCATATACGCTGTTTCGTCCTCAGAACCTTCAATGTCTTTAGAGGAGTATTGTGGTACCGGTGGCGGTGCAACAATATTATAGTCTGAGAAAGATAAACGAATTGTACCATCAATCCGTTGTCTAGTAACCAGTTGTCGTGATATTTGAACACTAGTATTTTCAGAGGGCTTCAAATTCCAATATAGCCCTTGCAGTTGCTGTATGGAATGTTTCTGTCCAGGGATAACAATAATTTAATGGGTTGCCAAATAATCAGCAATTCCATTGACATTATAACGAAATCTCGCATGGCTGGTGTTAGTGAGTCTGACAACTAAAGCTCTAGTGATTAGGAGGTTAGACTGTCCTCCTTGCCAATCTTCATATCCGTGAGTGAGTACAACAAACTCAATATGATTTAAGAAATTATGTATGGACAACTCATGTTCGGAGTAATATAAACGAGCTGTGTACCTTTAGAAAGATCCACCTTAATTGTACCGATTATAGAGACATCAGAACATCATCTGGTGTTGCGGAGAATAATTAAAACTATCGTACTTGCATCTTGTCTATGCAGAGTATGAATACGTATCATAATTAATCCAAGATGTATATGCTGCATCCCCTCTTGGACTAATTGCTGGTATGATTCTTGTCTTATGAATGATAAGTTTATCTGC
This sequence comes from Phalaenopsis equestris, assembly GCF_001263595.1. Taxonomy (NCBI): domain Eukaryota; kingdom Viridiplantae; phylum Streptophyta; class Magnoliopsida; order Asparagales; family Orchidaceae; genus Phalaenopsis; species Phalaenopsis equestris. Next base: position 186,146 of record NW_018164654.1, read on the forward strand.
ATTCCCTTAGTTGCAAGTATGCGTTCCTCAGAATAGTGTTGGTAAACCCTATGTCTGGTTGAAGACCAGTCATCTTCATACAGGGTTTCTGCAGGAACCAAGTTTGCACTTCTTCTTTGTGAGATCTGTAATTGCTGCTCTGGATTTGACTTTCCAGAGTTCTATTATAAGACATCCTTCTAGGGATTCTCCTTTGAATCTCATACGCTATACGTGACCTCATACGATAGTCATGTATCTGATCATCTAGGTTTGAAGTGGAAGTGGATGTAGGATTGAAATTTCGTACATTAGGAGTGGGAAGAAGAGTAGTGGTTATACAAAATAAATTATTCCTAGATGTAAAGGTCATAGATCAAGAATTATATTTTTATTTTTCTTTCAAAAATATAGTTTTAGGATTTTGAAAAACAACAATCTGGCCTTTTGGTTTGGTAGGTTTTACCGATCTAGACGGTTCACCTAAAGATAAAGATTCAAGTATTCAAGACGTATAAAAGATAGCTAAATAAGATGAGAGAGCTCGGCAAATCAACTCATCAAGATCCTTACTCGGATCCCTCAGAATACTTTGAAAGTTTTACCCCAACATAGCTGTGATACCAAAAAGGGGCTGAAACGGGAGATCGTCGGTTTGGGGGTCCTAAAGAACTTATAGCCGGAACAACAAATTTATCAAAGTAAACTTAAAGAAATTTTATTGAAAATTGAAGACTCACAAGCTTGAACTAGAAGAGAGAAGTAGACTCTTGACGTAAGGCCTGTTGTCTGCAACTCATACATATGTCTCCTTATATAGACGAGGAGTCAGGACAAAGAGATAAATTCGACCAGACAAGATAACGTGGTCAGATAAGTGAAAAATAATTCAACTCAACGTGGACGACCAAAATTTCTCCTCGTGGAAAGGAGATTCCCACTAACCAAAACCACGGGCCGAAAGTTGAAAAACCATGGTCGGAAAGGCGGAAAACATCTTTTCTGTACCCACTAACAGACTGAAGTTGCCAACTGACCGACAAGACTAAATTATTGTGGGCCTGCTACAGTTTCATATGATACAGACATCTTAGCAAACTTCTGGATGTATCCAGATACAACATACATATTACAATACTGACGAGAATACATATGTACAAGAGACAAGACTTTATTGTATATACATCATGGAATTTAGACTTCCGTTTCCAGGCCCTGGTAGACGACTTGAGCTGCAATGCTGATTAAGCTATCAAGCCTGGTTTCCATTTTCTGAACATCCGGAAGGATATCACTCCATGCATTGTCTTTACCTGAACAACTTTTGCAGTAAACAATCTTATTTTCATACATTCGTTGAAGAATTCGAAGTTCATTAAGCACTTTATTTGCTTGATCAGATTCAATTAGTTTGGCAGCTCCTCTAGGTTTGTCATGAGCATCCATAGATAATGGAAAATCAAAACTTTCCCATAACAACTCCCAATGTATGTCACTGGCGTCTTTAGGGATATTTGGTAGATCGAAAGTCCTAGGATAGCTTCTGTTGAACTCCTTCCTCTGAGCTTTTTGTTGTTGCATCCATTCCTGGCGTAATTCATAGCGTTTGTCTGGAATGTTGTGATTCCATCTGCGGTCCTTGATCCCCTTACTCGTCCATTGATAATTGTTTGATGTAATTTCTGAATACTCGTTTTCCTTGATAAGATTTTTTTCCTTTAGAGCTTCTGGAGCTTATAGCGTCCATTTTTCTCCTGTGAATAAAAAATTAACACCTTCTTCATAACCTGAAATTAAAATAAAGGTTAGTCTAGAGAGCGAGTCGACAAGAACATTGTTCTTTCTGTCTATATGTTTGAAGTAAACAACGATCCCCAGCCCGTTGATGAAATCGGTGAAGACAAGCCATCTAACTCTAGATGGTTTGTTTTGAGCTGTTTTATTGTAGAAAGAGATTATAGCTTGACAGCCTGTTCGAAGAATGATTTCAGATTTATCAAGATAGTGGATTTTTAGAGAATTTAAACTTTCCATGCAAGCGTGAATTTCTGCATCTATAGTAGATTTGATAGTTGCAAATTTTCCACTAGCGTAGGCGCATACTGTTTCTGAAGATCTGGGATCGTTCTTTGCAATCTTCCACTTACATACTCCTCCCTATCCTCCCATACAATGATCGGTTTCAAAAATAATATAAACATTTGTAGGAGGAATTTTCAGGGGACAATAAACAATTAGTGCTTGTAATCCTTCTTGTGTGAAGAGGAAGAGAGAGAGAGAGAGAGAGAGAGAGAGAGAGAGAGAGAGATTGTTTCAAATGAATTTCCATCTACCTGTTTAATGTCTGTTTAATGTCAGGCCTCTATGTGACTAATGTTTTACGGTCCCTTTTGCATATCAACTCGTGATGGGTTGATAAAATTAATGTTGAAGGACTTAAAGGAAATGTGTGAACCAACGGTGATGAAAATTTTGCAAGAAGAATTTGTGCAGATTAAGTATAGCACCTCATGTGATGCTTAATGATAATGAATGAAGAATTTGGATTTATATAGGAGACACCTAGTAAGTTTGATAATGATAATGAGGGTGATGATCTATTGTGTCCTTACATATAATTAGGGTTGTCAAAATGGCTCGTTGTTCGCGAACAACTCGTGTTCGGCTCTTCGTTAAATTAATGAGCCGAACACGAACAACACGAAAAAATATTTGTTCGTTCGTGTTCGGCTCGTTTTGGCTCGAAAAACTACAAATCAGTTATATATAGATCTTTGATGAGTAGAATTTTAAAAAAATTTAATTGACTACAATGCTACAATAATTTATAATCAATTAAAAATATTAAATTATTAAATTAGATTCAAATAATGTTTTAAATCTTGCCCCAATCCTTAACATTTTATGGCTACGTGATTAGGGTTGTCAAAACGACTCTTTGTTCGTGAACGGCTCGTGTTCGACTCGTTAAGCAAATGAGCCGAACACGAACACATTTTTCGAGATCGAAATATAAACGAGCCGAACACGAGCAAAGCCTGGGCTCGCTCGTGTTCGCTCGTTTACACCCCTACATATAAGTCATCCTAAATTACGTTATACTGCTTTGGCCTTAGGAGAAAAAACCACTTAATTTTTTGTGATAAAATTTCATGTTAATTTCATGATAGTAGTTTTTGAAATCAAGTAAGTCTCATCATTTTTGAGCAATTTCTCTCTGTATTTTGGATATTATTCGATCGAATGTGTATCAATCTGCCTTTTGTTCAAAAAAAGGGATGCTTAGATGTTTCTCCGTTTTGGTAATGACATCTTGTGTAGGTATTGAGCAAGGATGACCCTCCTCGCAAAACATTTATCTATAAGCTGAATGTTCCTGTCAATGCTCGGTGGATATCCTTGGCTGTTGCTCCATTTGAAGTGCTTCCTGATAATCATATTGGCATTGTCTCTCACATGTGTCTATCTTCAGATTTGCGAAAGCTTCAGAATACAGTTGGCTTTTTCCACAATGCATTTAGGTGGGGCTTTAAAGTATTTTGTGTTGTTCCGTTAATTTTATATCAGCATTTTAACGTTTTATAATCATTTGTTTTTTCTTTCTTTGTTCCTTTTGCAGCCACTATGAAGACTATCTATCCACTTCTTTTCCCTTCGGTTCATACAAACAAGTTTTTATCCCACCAGAATTATCTATAACTTCTGTTAGCATGGGTGCTTCTATGTGCCTCTTTAGCTCGAAGCTCTTGTTTGATGAGAAAGTTATAGATCAGGTCTGTTTTTCCTTGCTTAAGCTATTACAATGGTTGTGAAATAACTCAATACCGCCAATTGATTGCTAAAATATATTTGCTTATTTTAAGTTTTAATTGCATTATTGTTATGTAACGTTGTATTTTTTTTCCCATTTTTTGTTTTCTATGTTAAAAAATAGCTACTTAGGTTAGAAACCTTTTTTGATCTGCTATTGTTGTTTTTGGAAACAGTTTAACTTGTTCATAGAAACTTTTAAAACATTATATTAAATGTCCTTGTTATCAAAGCATCTTTTTAGGAAAACAAGAAACACATATGTATCCACACTTGTTTTTATTTCAAGTGAAGCCAATAAAAAACATATAAGCAATACACCCCAAATAAAAAAAAAAAAAGAAAAACGGAAGACAAAACAAAAATTAATCACAACCGAGATACTGATCTTTGGATCCTAAAAGGTGCTCAAGTGGGTCGAATGGGGTAGAGGAATAGTAAGGGGATAAAATTTTGGGCAATTTGCGATATTTGGAGGGGGAATAGATGTTATTCGACGGTTGTCTCGATTGAAAACAGTAAGGTAATGCATGGATGTCGAGATGAGATGTTAGCTGAACTTGTGGCATGGAAAAAAGAGGAACAACGAAACTGAAACTTATAAAAGCAGTTTTCTGTTGCGGAAGTTATTGGTTGTGAGTTGGATGACGAAGGAAGCCTCGAGCGTTCGAGAGAGATCATCACCTCGAACCTATCAAGTTACAAACACACTACCTGAAATAAATCGAAGGATACATCCCTCTAATAGAGATAACGGCGAGAGAACATCTCCAAATAAAATAAACCAAATCAATAGTCTTCTAAAACATAAATAACACATAAATAGTCTCCAAAGTAATAAAAGCCCTACTTAGAGATAAAAAAAATAGGAATAATGAAAAAGAAAATAGATGAATAGTAAATAAATAAAAAAAGGAAGACAATTCTAGCTGAAATTGGAATTTGAACGCCTTATTCTCTCAATATGTTGTTTGCAGTCCAATATTGTAGTAAAAATTGTGATTGGATATTCTAGCTCGTGGCTCCCGTTGTAACATTTATGTTATTAGGGGGAGGGAGTCAAATAATCAAGGAAGAGGAAGGGAGAGGTCGAGGTAATAATCATAAGATATATGAAGTGAGTCGAACAACTGAACAAAGGGATAGAAAGCGAGGGGGTCAGAAGCCAAAGAGATGAGTTTGCCTTATAAATTATCGTATGATGGAGGCAGGGACTTACCTGAGAGTCAAACAGTAGTTGAGGAAAGCTCTCGATCGCGCAAGTTTCAGAGGTGGTGGTGATTGAGACTAGGGCAAAGAGTGTAGAACAACGACCTAAACGATGTCTCTGCTGCACAAACGAGAAAGAGTCGACCAGTTTGTGCGATCCTGTGCACAGAGAAGAAGGCGACGTCGACCTGGAGAGAGCCGAAGCCGTGTGCGATCGAAGAAGAAGCTCTCGAGGAAAGGAAAGAGAGACAAAATCGTGTGCAGCCTTTGTGCGATTCGACCAATGTAGTGTTATTAAATCAATTTAATATTAAAACTTTATAATAATAATAAGCTATATATAGTTTTTTCTTAAACTTACAAAACTTCAAGCTTATGAGGAACAACAGGCGAATACTTTTATTTTACAATACAAAGTCTACTAAAACTTGCACAACTCAATAGAAAATGAAGCCTCTTATAATTGAGGGTGGACTCCAAACTTATGTATTACAACTTAATAACAAATAACATATCCATTTGATCTGATGTAAAATAAGAGTAATTTCAGGTACTATTACATCAACCAATATTATTATAATCACTATTCCAAAAAGCGATACTATTTCAACTTTCGGTATTATTGCCCACAATGATTACCTTTAGTGACACCAGTGGGGGTGGATTTTTCCATTTTAATCAATAGTTTTCTTTATGATTTCAATTTGAGCCGAGTCGTGTCACCATTCGTTCCCCAATTTTCTTTATCGTCGGACCCGTTATTGGATACAAACATATCATCTGATTCAAATAGCTTCTTTCATTTGTTTTTGATAGAACTCTTGCATTCGCTACTTGATTTGCTCAGGAGATTCTTGAGGATATTTTCTCATCATTGTCTCATGAATTTCTTTTAAGGAGAATTCTTGGGATTGTTTCTCAAATTTTTGATACATTGGATGAAATAACATTATTAATTTGAATTATGTTATCAACAGCAATAATGGTAGGCCACCATTTGATATAAACGTTCTCCATAAACATTTTTTTTTTAATGCCATCCTATTGTTGATATAAATTCAGGCAAAAATCCAGGGTATTTGGGCCTGACAAAAAAAGAGTAATTCACACATGCCATCTGTGAGAAAATCATTCTTTATTTAGGCGAGTTGGTGGGATGATTCCACCCTGGCTGGATTGAGATTAACAATTATTTTAGGGAGGATTTCGTTGGTAGCATCAAAATTTTCCCACTATGTCAATTTGATATCTCTTTATTGAGAATTTCAGGCATTAAAACGAAGAACCAAGAATTCTTTCCTCTTTGATTAATGATGAAGAAAGTGCATGCCTAATAATTGAATTAAATTAATTTTTTCTGATTAGATATATGATGAATAAATTTTACCTGTTTAGTTTGAAAATAAGTTAAAACCCATTCCTTATGATGCAAGATGTGATTAATTGTCGCCTTGCTATATGTAATAGCTTTATTGGGCTGATTGTATGTGTTGAATTTCAACACAATTTAATGAAGTGAGGATTGCTTCAGAAGATTCTCGGTCAAGATTATATTACGTGTAGGCATTTGTGCATGGACATTTTTCTTGGATTTTCCAAGGATTATGAATTTAATAATATTCTAGATTAATTTCGAGAATTTTCTCTTAAAAAATTTTTGTACAAATTCGGGAACATCTTCAATTTGTAAATAAGGAGATTTAGAAGATTGGGGTTCTGATGTAGAGGTGGAGGCCGTTGGGCTTCCATAAATATATTATTGTAAATTAATAAATTTTTGTGTGGTCAAATTAGGTTGTCCCTTACCTCTTCTCTCTCAAGAGAAGGAACGACTAAGTTGGGGTGTCATTTTTATGCGCGGGTGAGAAAATCAAGTAATTCATGAGTGAGAAAATTCTTGTCATAAATTAGCCCCTTCTTGTCTCTCTGCAAAAATTCGTGAGTGAGAAAATCATGTAAAGAATTATAATTACCTACAATATATTCAATATCAAATTCAAAATAAGATAATTGAGTATGTCAGTTGACAAATATTTATTTGGAGACAATATTTTTTACATCATTTTGCATTATATATTTAATTGAACTGCAATCAATTCATAATAAAATTTTTTGATTTAATAAATCATATTAAAATTTGATAATACATTTGACTATAAAAAATATTTCTTTCTTGATAGTCGAATATTTTTCTTGAGATGTATTCCATTTGTCAGATTTAAAACGAACAAATTGTTCGTGATTAAAAATTTTTGATTTAAGATTCCATCGTAGCCAATATTACAAACATCTGTTTCCAATATTTTAGGGAGATGCAAATCTATAATATGTAAACAAAGTAACATTTTACTTTTTGTTTTATTAATTGAACAACTTTAGTGTGATGTTCTGTCCAAGGATTATGCTGCTTCTTTAATCAATTATAAAGAATGACAACATCTATAGCTAGATTTTTATAATAATCTGCTACATAATTGAGCGAATCAAGAAATCTTTATAATATACAGAGATCAGTAATCTCATCTGAAAATTTAGAAGAGACTTCGTTTCTTCTTTCTATTAGAATAATTATGTTCCGGACAATATTATGTCCCAAAAATCGTATTTCAGCTGGACTTAATTTGATTTTTGACGCGAAAATTATCAGACTATTATCCTTGGCAAGCTATTAGAATATTTGTAAATGTTGAAATTGTTCTTTTATTGAATTGGAGTAAACAAGAGCATCATCGATGTAGATTAATATATAATCAGAATATGAAATAAAAATTTCATTTATTATTTTTTGGAATTCAAGAGTATTTTTTTAATTCGAATGACTTAACGTTTCATTCGTGGTGATCAAGTAGAACAGTAAATACCGTTTTATATCAAACAGACTCAATAATTTGAATTTGCAAGTATCCAAAATTTAAATCGAATTTTGAAAAGATTATAGCTTTACTTAATTGATTTAGTAAATTTTTTTTTCAGTATGGGATACTGAATCAATTTCAAAACTTCATTTAAATGTTTATAATTAGGTAGCAATCTTAGTTTGTTTCTTTCATTTTATGTATCATTCATAATATTAAATGCATGAGCTACTTAATTTTTTGGCAAGAAGTTCATTAATTTCTTGTTTACAAACTTTTAAATATTCTTTGTTTATTTGGCACGGTCGTGCCTTAGTCATAGTATTTTTTTTTTCGAAATCATTGACGTACAATAAATAAATACTTTGGTTTTGCCATTTCTTAAAAGCAGCTGAATTTTCACCGCAAATTTCCATTAACATATTTTTATGTAAATTAAAAATTTCTTTTATGGAATTACCTTTTAGTTTTTGTTTTATAGATAGAAAAATAACTTCTACTTGTAGAAAATTAATTTGATTCTTTTTTAATTTAAATTTAATTATTTCATTTAAAATAAATTATGTAGGATTGGTAATATATTCGAAAATAATTGTTTTACCAATTTTATTAGAATAAATTCCAGTACTCTTAAAATAGTGTGGTGTTAAATTTTTAGCTAGTAGAAAGTGAGTTTTTATGCAAATATTATTTTAAAAATTGTAGCAGTTGAAATTTATAATTTCTTTTCATTTTGTTTCCTCAAGTAGAAATTAGCTACTGCGTGGTTTATTCAAAATATTTGGAAGGTATTATTTTTTCTTATTACAATTCATATCTACACCGCTATCAATTAGTGTAGTTAAAATAATGGTTATAGACCATTTATGCATAATAACTTTTTGTAGGGGTTTTAAAAAAGATTGTTCTTAATCATTTTTTTTTTGCTCGCAATTCAGTAGGTGTGTAATGTTGTGCAATTCTAGTTTTTATTGTTTAGTGTTTATTTTTTCTTGATTTTTTTGAAAAATATTTATTTCAAATTTTAGAATATTAACTTCATTTTTCAATTCATTTATTGTAGTAGGTTTATTTTCAGTATTTAATATTAAAACTTTATTTACAACTTCATTCACTGAATATCTAGAAAAAGAAATATTTGAAGAGGAGAATTCTCCTTTAGTTTCAATAACTATTTTTAACAATCTATCACGAATTTTTTCATCATCAATTTGGGATGCATTCAAAGTATTTCTTCTCGTTTTGGAGAAAATAAAACTAATAAAACATTTATTTCGACTATAGATTTGTAATAACTTTCATTATTACAGTTGCACTCAGATTTTGTTGTGTATTGATTTTCATCAAATTCTGATGATTAAGAGGAATTGTCTTCAATTTCTTCTGAAGTACCTGAATTGTTGGAAGTTCTAGAAGATGAATTTATAATGGTTCTGTAAAAAAATTATTTAATATTTTTGTCAATATTAAGTTCATTTATTTTCTTTTTAACCATGCATTTATTTGCATGGTGAACAATTTTGATACATTTGTAGTATTTGATTTTTCTATTTTTCTTTTGCTTATTAGAAATCTTCGGTTTTTTCTCTGAATATTTATTTTTTTGTGTTGCTTGTGATATATCTTCTTTTAATGAATTTTTTTTTTCTTTTGGAAATTATATTATAAGCAAATTGTTCAAAGAAAACGCTTAATTATTTTTTTCTCTCAACATTTCTTTTCTAATATGATATATGAGTTTAAGATCTGTACATAAGACTGAGTTTTTTTGCACACACATTAATTAGTTGTTCATGTGTCAGATTTTGGTTTGCCTTATCGATAAAAAGATTTGGTAAACATTCATTAAATTTTTGTTTTTAGTTCGCATTATTTTAATTTGGTAGATATATTACTCTAATTAAAAAAATAGCTTTATACATCTAAAATGTATCAAAATTGTACATCTTAATTTTTGTAAAAGAGAATGAATTTTTTCTCCATTATCTGATACTATTCCTATAAAATGTTGTAAAATATTAATGATTAATTTATAAAAACTGTCAATGTTTTCTTGATTAGGATTTCTTATTGTTGTAGGACTTAAAAATTATTCTCGTTCTTTGGTTAAATAATTATCCCACAAACCTTTGAGAAAACCAGTGAACGCACACGTTATATTGGTTACGATTTGATGTGCTTGATTATTATGATTTTGAGCAGTAGAGACATAAATCATCGTTCTTTGCAATACAATTTGTAGTTGTCGATCAGTTTTACCGTCAATATTCATTCATAAATATTTGATGGATTATAATAGTTTTGATATTTATTATTATAGTAATTTGATGGATTATTAACAATTAGCAGGAGTAGGTTGAGGGTAGTAATAACGACCCGTCTGTCGAGTTTGATATTAGGTAAAAACTTTATTATCTTTTAATTTATGTAATTTAAATCATTCTAATTTTGAATTATTATCTTGGGATTGTTCTTCAATATGTTCAATTTTATATTGCTAACGTTTATCACTATTAAAATTTCCTGATAAATCAGCTATTTGATTATTTTTCTTTAAGATTGTTATTTTAGTACTATTTATGTTTCTAATTAATTTTTCAAAATTCTGAGCGGATGGTCCTAAGTGAAAGTTAGGATGGAGTGATGGTTTTATGGCAGGAGTTGAAGAAATTATTGTTGAACTTATTTTCTTTTCGTTTCAAGTTTTTAAAGAGAAACTGAGTTGGTCTATTTTATTTTTTATTTTTCTTAAGTGATTCGAAATTAATGATATATTAATATTTATAAAATTTAATTGTTTACTTACAGTGATAAAAGTTTTGATAACATTGGTTTTTAAAGTTTTTTCATAAACATTTAACTCAAAATTTGAGTTTCTGTTATCTAGATCTAATAGAACAACTGGAGGATAAATTGATTATATTATTTTATCAGAATTAATCTTCCATTTTTAGATTAACATGTATAATTCATGTTCTAGTTATTTGTTGTTATTTGATTATTAAATCATTTTAAGAATGAAAGAAAATTTTTTTCTTCATTGTATATATTTTTTTTTTCTTCAAAATGAATTTTAGAATTTTTTCGTCTATCATCTTTCGTAGTATAACTACAATACCAATTCTGATTAATTTGTATTTAGGTTGTAGATAATCATTGATTAAAGTTTGTCGGATTTTTTCGAGCGAATTGTTTTAAGTCAGTTATTATTAAAATCAAAACTAGCCCCCGACTGCGGAGAAATATTTTCTACCCGATTTAGATGTAATAAATTATTAGAAGATAAATTGATTATATCTATTCTTTGATTTAGTCATTAAAGTTCATTAGAATCATTGTGGGAAAGATTTGAAGAGGGATAAAATACCCATGGAAGATTAATGGATCTTCTCGGATTAAATCTTATTAGAACGTCCACGTGGTTATCTTAACTAACTTATTTTACATCCCGATTTATTACAGAATGAGAATTAATAACAGTCTGTAACTGTTATGAGTCAGGAAAGCTTACTTTGTCTCATTTTATTGTCCTATTAGTCGTTATATTTGAAGCCAATAGATTAGTTTCTACTATAATAGATCTATATGTAGTTTTCATATTATGTTTAATATTTGGACAAAGTATTCGTAACTTTAAAATGAATTCTATAAGTTATTGCTATTGTTTCAGATCTACGTAAAAATTCATATTTGTATAAGTTGGTCTGTATTTTAGCTGTTTCGAAGAGATTTATGTCTGTAAGTGATAGACTTATATTTGGAAAAGTGTTAAAGAAAACATATTCATGACATAAACTAGTTTCCTTGAGTCATCAATGATTGTGCCCAATTAAGACATCTTGCATCTCTTAAGCAGACTAAAATTGAAACGTTTAATCCTCGCAGTGTAAGACGTTTAAGTACAAATATATTTATAATTTTTTAAGTAACTATTTACATTTAGTGTAAGAGGTTTAAATGCTACTTGAGTGAAGCCTATGTGAATATATTTATAATTTTTTAAGTAACTATTTACATTTTCTTAGCTTAGAAGTGAAATTATTTTCTCATTTTCATCCAAATTTAATTAATAAAAGCATAATAGTTTATTAAAATAATAAATTAATTAAATATCATGTTTAGAAGAGTTGACGTCAAGGTAAATTCATGCATGAGTTAATCAATGTAAACATGAGTACTCATACTTTTAATATGTGATAATATTTTGATTCTTAATTTTTTTGTATTAATAAATAATGATATTTATACAAATTATATTTGATTTATATATTTTTCTTTACTGGTTACATTGTTAGTAATGTTTACATTTAGTTAATATTATTGTTTGGTTTATGTTATATATAATATATTGAATTGAATGCGACGAACATATAAATGTTATAGTTATGTTAACTGCTTGTCGCATGATTGATTGTGATGAGGTCATCTCTTGATGATATTAATGAGAGAATACTAATACACCTTTGCTCGTATATGAAAATGAATATTGATATTGAATTATCTTAATTGGTACAAAATTTTAGATGGTGCTCCTATGATGATTGTCAAAATATAGTTTAATATTGATTTTCTATTAATATATTAATATTCATTGAATAACATCTCAAAATTATATATTGATTTATTAAAAAGTTTAACTGACATGCAATTACTTTTTTCACTCATGTATTACTGTAGTTTATGGGTATGAATATTCACTGTTTATTTAGCTCACTATGTTTTTCAACCAACCATTTCAGATTAATTTAGTTTATTAAAAGATAAGCGATAGAAGAGAAAATACTTACAGAAGACGTGGACAAATAGTAATGAGGTGACTTTAAATTTATTGTTTTAATTTAATTTTATTTGTAACTCATTCATTTGTAAAATATTATTTATTATAGATGAGTTTAAAAAATTGAATCAACACTGTTCGATTGTCTGTACCCAACATGATTACTTTCGAATCTAGGCCGGGTTGTCACAAAAGTGATATTAGAGCCCAAATTTTAAGATTAATTAATGAATTCTAGATGAAAGAGTTTATGATAATTATCAGAAAGTTAACAATTATTTGAATTAACACTGTCCGATCATCTGTACCCAACTTAGTTAATTCCGAACTCTAGCTGGGTTGTCACAAAAGTGATATCAGAGCCCAAAGTTTAAGATTAATTAATGAATTCTAGATGAAAAAGTATGATAATTATCAAAAAGTTAACAATTATAGAAATTAAAGTTAACTTAAAATAATAATTTTATCCATTCAGGCACAGTGACACACTCGAAGTCTTAAGAGAAGAAAATCCAATAGAAAACGAAGAAATACAACTTACCTTGAATTTGAACACGAATGCCCTCGCCTAAATGATGGCGGCGAGGTCTCAACTGATTCAACAATCCAGATCACATTCTACTGGAAGCGACACGGTTGCTTTGTACAAGTATTTGAAGATATTTCAAGATCTGTGTCAACCTTTATTTGAGGAAACTGAAGAGCCAATTGAACCAGAGAACTGGTTTATGAGGATATAAGATACTAGATTGTATGACTTGTCCAGATGAAGGAAGAGGACTGTTGGTGTTGCTTAACCAACATCAGGACAGGTTAGGGGACACACCCAACCCGATGATAAGTTGGGAGTTCATCGACTTTTTTAGAGGATGGTTTGTATCTCTACTTGCTCAACGACGGATGCAGATTAAGTTCATCAAGTTGAGGCCATGAGAGAAGACAATCATACAGTATGAAGCAGAATTTACTGCACTATTGAGATATGCGCTAGAGTTGATAGTTGCTGCAGAAGAAAAGTGCTGCAGATTTCTTTCGTGATTAAATGTTTCAATCAAGCAGTTGTTTCTACCTTAAGTGATCGATGAATGCTCGCTATTAGTGGTACGAGCTAGAATAGTGGAGATCGACTATCGACTTACTCAAAAGAGTAAGAAGATGCACAAGAGGAAGAGAGATGAAGAAAATAGATATGTGGATCAAACAGAGGGATCAAATGGTAGGAATTCCAAGAAAAAATCGTGTGGAGTTAGCAAAGGTACGACTCAGGGTATCGTAGTCAGTTATGCCAAATGTGAAAGACAACTTTAAGTTGAATGCTTGATGGCTCTTAACACTTACTAGTGGTGCTGTCAGTTTGGTCATATTGCAAGATATTGTCCACCTCTTGGCCAGAAAAACATTGGTGATTAGAAATTTTGTGAAGCTCTTTCTTAGAAGTTATCAGGAAAAAGATATATTCTATAGCCTCAGCTCCTACCCAAGGTCAACCAAGACGATCAATTCGATTTTGGGTATATTCTCTCACTCAAAGTGTGTCTTGAGAACCTACTGCTGCTGATGTTGATAAGGTCCGACTTGTTTTGCGATTTCTTATGTAAGTGTATTATTTTAACATACTTTCTTGTTTCGTATTGTATTCCGAAATATAGTGGAGTCGCCTTATATCTTGTCTTTTTTTATACTGATTACTTTTCATTTTTATGAATGTTCCTAGTTTCATGAATAGCTAATGTTGGCTTGCTTAAGATTTGTTGATAAATTTTGATGATGAAATTTTTGTAAGTAGGGAAGATTGTAATAGATATATTACACGGGGTAGGGAATTGAATAATCTTGGAAGAGGAAGGGAGTGTCGAGGAAATAAATACACAGAAGATCAAGTGAGGAGTCGGGGATGCGAGGGGGTCGGAATCCGAGGAGATGGTTTGCCTTATAAATTGTTGTAACTTACTTGAGAGTCGAACAGTTGTAGAGGAGGGCTCTCGATCGCGTAGGCTTTAGTGGCTGCGGTGAGTGAGGTTAGGGCGAAGAGTGTAGAAGGAGAACAACAACATCAAAAGTGTCTCTGTTTCACTAATGAGAAAGAGGTGAACTGTTTGTGCAATTCCGTGCACAAAGAAGAAGACAACGTCGGCCGAGAGGGAGCCGAAGCCATGTGCGATAGAAGTGGAAGCTCTTGAGGGAAGGAATATGCGACAAATTCGTGTGCAACCATCGTGTTATTAGACCGAGGCAATGTTGTTATTAATTCGATTTAGTTTTGAAGTTTAATTATATCTATACATACATACATACATATAGTTAAAGTAATTACAGGAGTTGATATAGTTTAGTTATAATTATCTAGATAAAGTAAATTTAATACTTAATTAATAAAAAGATAATAGTTTATTAAAATTATAAATTAATTAATTATCATGTTTTTGAGTAGGTTTCTAATTTACAGGAGTTGATATCTAGGTAAATTCAAGCACAAATTAATCAACATAAAAGTGAGTACTCGTACTTTTAATATATGACAATATTTTTGTTCTCAATTTTTACCTATTTGTAGATAATAATTTTGCCACAAACTTTATTTAATTTATATATTTTCTTTGATTTGTCACATTGTTAGGAGTGTTTGAAGTTACTTAATATTTTGTATTGGTGTATAATATATATAATTTATTGAATTGAATGCGACAAGCATATGAATGATATAGTTATGTTCCATATTTATATTTGCATGGCTGACTATGATAGAGTCACTCCTTGATAATATTAATAGGGAAACACTAAGGTACCCGTGTGTTCATGAAAAATAATATTGATATTGAAATGTCTTAATGGGTACAAAGCTTTAAACAACACTACTGTTACGGTTTTAAAAATATAGAATAATATTGGTATGTTATTAATAAAGTAATAATCATTGAATATCTCAAATGTTTATATTGATTTATTAAATAGCTTAACTGGCATGCAATTAGTTTCTTTCTCTCTTGTATTATATTAGTTTATGAGCATGAGTATTCTCTGGTTTGTTTATCTTATTATTATTTTTAAATCAACTTTTTAAGTTAATATAATTGATTAAAAGATAAGCGTTAAAGAACAAGTGTTTATGAAAGGTGCAAACAATAAATAACGAGGTAATGTAAATATAATGCTTTAATTTAGTTTAATAAGTGACTCTTTCATTTGTAAAATGTTATTTATTGTAGATGAAAGAGACAAACTTTATTTGTAACTAGAGCGGGTAGTGACACTCGTTCCCGAGTCATTCTCCTCAGCTAGGACAACCTTTGCCTCCCTCCTGGAAGCTTTTGGAATCGATCATCTCCTTAATAAAGTCACCATATAGAGAATATCACTAGTTCCCGGGCTCTCCATGAATTATAGATTTGGGGTACTAGGGTTGGTTGCAATGAAGGTAACATCTATTGAGTTATAAATTTTATTATTATTATTTCTTAATGAGAGAATATCACTCATACCTATTTTTGTTAGAAGCATACCTAAGAAAGATACATTTGATGGATTTCAGGTCAAGTTTTGTGCGGTTTGGTCGGTGAATGCGAACAAAAGAGACAACCAATTATTTTTAGAAGAAAATTGGATGAGAATGATTTGACATGAGGGTACCTTTTTATCAAAATATCGAGAGGGGTTTCGAATCTAAATATCATGCTTGATGTTCTATTAATAAGGTAAGTGGCTGTGAACACATCTCCTAAGAAATTTTTTAAGTTTTGTGAGAAAGTATTAAGACCTAGATACCTTGATGGCATGTTTATTCTTTTTCTCAGCTATACATTTTATTTTGGAGTTTTAACATAAGAACTTATTTGAATGACACCGTTTTTTGTAAGGTTCGGTCTATGTATAGAATCAATGTATTCTTTTATATGATTAGTTTTGAGGACCTAAATTTCACATTGGAATAGAGTGGAAATCATGTTATGGAAGGACTGAAAGATTTGTCAGTTTCAAAATGTTCATTCACTACGAATATTTAAATGGTTCTAGTGTGGTCATCTATAATGGAGACAATCCATCTAGATATATTTATAGTTTTCAATTTTGATGGTCCCAAAATGTCACTATTGATGATGTAGAAAAAATGAGAGGGTTTCTACTGGGACAGAGGATAGACATGACGATTATGTTTAGCTAATTAAGAAGATTCACACTGGCAAAACTCTAAATATTTGATTATAAACACCTAAATTTATTTTCCATGGTCGTAATTTTATTTTTAGCGAGATGTAAGAGAACATGATACATTGGTGTATCATCAAGTTGGTAGACCGCTCAGTTGTGCTCGAGAAAATTTCTTTAACACATCTAGCTATTTCTAGGTGAAAGGGCTAGGGTTGGCAACCTTTTAGAAGCGGTAGCAGTATTGGTGCTATTGTTTTGATATTTTCCTGTCTTGTTGAAGTTATCATTCTGTAGGTTTTTCATTTTGTTTCCATCATCTGTCCTTTTTGTGACCATGTTTCTTGCAATTTTTGCACATGGGATGATTAACCTTTGGAGTGACATTCAACGTCTTCATACCGTACTTGGTCATAAACACTATACATATTTAGCGCTGTAGCTTGTTACAGGTTGGAAGTTGGTCGCAACAACTTGCTGTAGAAGGTGTAGTTGAGCGCCTGGGGGAATGGTTTGCAGGAAGATTGGCGGCAGCAGGGAAGAAGAGTCGGGGAATGCTGACAGATGAGCGCTGTTGGAGGACAGCAGGAGAAGACCGACAGGGAAGAATTAAGGGATTCCGACGGCTGCAGGGCTGTTGGAGAGGCTCCAAAGGTCGTAGGATCGACAAGAGGAGGACCTCCAAGTTGATTGAAGGGATTCTAGAGGTTGCAAAGAGTCTTTTCAATCGGAGGTCTGCTATCTTTCTTTCGCCAACCAAATGAAACTGAGACCAACGAACCAACGTTTGTGATCTAGCGAGAGTTACAGCTCTTGGTTCACACATGCATGGGGACGGATTAACCCAAAACGAGATGCCGACGATTGTTTGCATTGGGGACTGGCGAAACTGGAAGGAGATGATCTAGTAAGTGCAGCTCCTAGATCACACGTGCACAGGAGAAAACGAAATCAGAAGGAGACGATTGAGGATAACTTCGAAGACGAACGAGACCGAGGAGGAATGACACCGACAGGAACAATTCGGTGAAGCTCTGATATCATGGAAAAGGTAGAGAAAATAATATTCTCTTAGTTCTCAATAACTAAACTATAACTCTTCACCTTATAAAATAAGTAACGATTAGGCTTAATTACAATCATTACAACTGATCAAAGATAAACAAATTAAATAAGGAAAGGAACATAACATAACAAAAAGAAAAAAAACAATAGCATTAAAATAGGAAACACATAATTTCACATCTATGGTAACATGTGCATAAAAGTTAGGACATGCGATGGACGTTGCTGGAATTAATGGAAAGTGAGGGTTCATATTGCTGTGTCTAAATAGAGGGATTAGTCTAATTATTGTGCTGGTGATTTGGATGATGAGATTTCATGTGTTTTAATTTTTCATCATGACTTGTGTTGATGCAACTAAAAATTATCATTTTTTGCGTGCTACACAACTAGTGTTGCCCATGCAATTGGTTTTATATTTGACAAATTAATGACTGAAAGATGTATTATGCGGTTGTGGCATTGCTGAGCATGCATCCAAGGGCGTGCTTCTCTATAATTAGGTTATAAAATTTCTAGGATAGTTACCCTGAATGGACTAGTGTTAATTGCGTGTTTGCTCTATAAAGAGTTAGATAGTGAATGATGCACAGGTGGTTGAATATGCTATAGAAAATTTGAAGAAATGCTATATTTTGGCTAGAATGGCCATTATTATTTTGATAGTTTTTATTTATGGGACTTCTGTTTTTTTCACTTGTTTTGTCATGTTAGTTCATTAAATCTGTTCTCATGAAATATAAATATATATTTTTCAACATAGACAATTGAAACAAGAATCAAACTTGCCTATGCCCTTGCAAGGCAGTGGTTTGGCGTCTACATATTTGCAGAGGAGCCGAATGATGGTACGTACAGTTCACAAGTTGCTTATGCATCTTTACATTCTGTAAGAAGAATCCAGATTATGGTTTGACTGTTGTTTATGTTGATTTCAGAATGGCTATTGGAAGGCTTGGCTGGTTTTCTTACTGATTCATTCATAAAAGGATTTCTTGGGAATAATGAGGCAAAGTACCGGCGTTACAAGGTTTGTTTTTCTCATGCAATATGAGCTATATATTTAACCATTGCAAATTTTAGAAGTGCATGGCACTAGTGTTCCTGTAACATTGTGTAGGTGTATTGATTGTAAAATTTTGTATTGTGGCTTTCCTTGCACATTTGCTTTACATATTGATGAGCTTATTTTAGCAAGGGTCATTGGTTTTACAAATAGATAATAATTCTACAGTTAATATGCTGAGTCCAACTTTTGGAGATGTTAAGTTGCCCTAAATGTGACGTGCTGCCTATATTCTTTCAAGGATTACCAGAACAAGCATAGCCAGGCATATCCGATAATTTTTCTTCAATATGTTACACTTTTGCTGCTCACTTTTAGCATTAGTTTGCTGAAGAAAAGGATTCCAGCTTGAAGGCGTTTTTTATGGGTGTTAATATAATATATGTTCTCTTATTTTTAAGTTTAGTTGGGAAAATTGAAAATTGAAACGTGCTTGAGTTGTTTATTGTCCATATTACACCATATCGGTTATCAGTGTGGAGGTGTCTATTCTTTTGTCCATATTAAATATTATAAAACTACTCATATTATCCGAGGTATGCATGAACTAAAATCTAGAACCAATGGATTTTAATTTACTAGGAAGACTTGGGCTTATTGTATTAAAAATGATTTTAATTTACTAGAACTAAATGAAAATATGATACTAAATAGGACGCAATGGAGAAAAAGGATTCATGTAGCCGACCCCACATAGTGGGATTAAGGCTTTGTTGTTGTTGTTGTTGTTGTTGTACTCATATTATCCGAGGGTTAGGAGATAAAATAATCACTGATAGTTAATTTGAATGAGGAAGAAATGAGAATTTTACAGTGGATGAGTTAAGTCTTGTAATAGTAGGTTTAGAAATGATTATATTCTTGCGGTGGTTGAATATACATATGTGCACATAAGGATTTTTTTGCTTATTGATAAGATAATGAAGAATATACTTATGTAGTTTGTGCTTGTAATCAATGTTTGAGGGATGCATGAATAAGATGAGAAGATATACTAAATCTAGAACCAATGGATTTATATTTTTAGAAGTTGCGCCAACATATACTTTCACAATTTTGCAACGGTGAAGGCGGCAATTGATATGAATGACGGTAGGAGGATGATAAAAATATACATATGTGCACATAAGTATATTCTTCATTATTGATAAGATAATGAAGAATATACTTATGTAGTTTGTGCTTGTAATCAATGTTTGAGGGATGCATGAATAAGATGAGAAGATATACTAAATCTAGAACCAATGGATTTATATTTTTAGAAGTTGCGCCAACATATACTTTCACAATTTTGCAACGGTGAAGGCGGCAATTGATATGAATGACGGTAGGAGGATGATAAAGATGATCCTAAGTATCTTTAGTAACGAGCTCTAGCACAAAGTTTTATTTATTTTTAAGCAAGCATTGATTAAAGTATATGTTATTTTTGTTATAAAAGAGCTAATGTTATTATATTTATTGTTTAAGTTTTGAATATTGATCTGCACTCGTAACGACTTCTCCGAATGGATATATATGTGATATAGATTTGACATGGTTTCAAACTTAATATAAAAACTTCTCAATGTGCACATATGCTTGCCCATGATACCTTTCTATATCAAAGACAGTCTGCTCACATCCCACTTTGACAAGACGTTAATGTAGTTTGGACACGCGTGATATTTAGGAATGCAAAATTTGTTGAATTTGGAAACTCTTGGAAGTTTGGGATGATTACTTTTAATAGTTTTTTTTTTCTGTTTTCTTTTGTACAAATTATTTTTTTTTGTCATATAGAATAAAAGAATAAAATTTAGTTGTAGAGTCTCTGATTAATATATTATTCTAATTTTTAATATGATATTAAAAGCATTAATATTCTATGTTTTGTGAGGTCGATGAGTTCTTCAACATGAACTTTCTCGTCCAAGCTGACAAATCCTTACCAACATCAAATGCCAACCTTTGACCACCAATTGCAAAAAAATACATGTAAATGATTCTTGAAAAGAAGATGGTTGCAATAGCCACAAAGTAAGTGATTAAGCAACTTGCAACTCCATCATTGGAATCAATTTCAAAATGAAAATTTTCAAAGTCCTTTATTTAAAAGGTTCAAGATGAATGTGTGCTAGTAGCAAAGAAAAATAATACTAGCTATTTCCATTTCAGTCATATCGACAACAAGTCCAAGCAAACCAACCATTCTACTAGCAGAAGCTACTTGTTGAACATTAATAAAATCCGTTTGGTTACCCAAAATGGTAAATTATTAGATGCCGTCATTGAAAATAAGAAGAAAATTGTTATTTGGATGCTAAACTTGATCTTGTTAGTTCATGTGACAAGGGGCAAAAATATCTTTCATAGTTTGGCCCTTGCTATGGAAGTTATAATTTTGTATTGCATGTAGATGCGTTTCTATCAAAATAGGTTGGAATCCAGTTCTCTCATTCATTAAAAGATTTGCCATCTGACTATCAATCAACAAACTTTGTTGAGATATATTTTAATCTTAAATTTTCATATAGTCCTTGTAAGTTTTCGAATTTGAATTCAGGCAAGATGATTGGTAGTGTAAAAATGTATTTAGGAGTCTACCTTCTAAATTATTGCCCTTGAAATAAAGTACATGCTCAAAGAATGGGTTGTGAAGCTAACTAAATTTATTTTTTAAATTTCAAACACACATAAGATAATGTTAGGGATTACTGGCTGTGTTATCAACTAGGGGAACTATCTTTTGCTTGTCATATAAAATTAATTCCTTTTTTTCATTAATAAAAAATCAAAGATATTTAAGTGTGAAAAATTTCCCGTAGCTAAAGACACTTGCATGATTGAACATGCAAATCTTCATGCTGCTCGTTTTATTTCATAGCGATGTGTGCAAACTATTAAAAATATCTTTGGAGCTAAATGGTTTATTTTCTTCATTGACAATTAATCTTTTCCTTCTTAATTTTATTAATGAAAGAAAACTTTGAGATGAGAAAATAATACTAGAGTATATTGAACCTGAAATATCAGAAGAAAATTTTATTAAACAAATGAGTGGGGTTACAATCATCACTTCAAAACAGAAACTAGAACACAAAAAGCAACAATATCCCGCTAGGAACAGGTTGGAAAATTTGGGGACAACAGTGGTTTTGTTGCAACGGAGGAGGGATGAAAGGGGAGAAGTCGAGGTTTGGTATGGGGGTGTAGGGTGCACTAGTGGTTAGAATAGAGGAAGTGTGGAAAGGGGGGCTTTGGTTGGAATTGGGAGTGCAGGAGGGCTTGCTAGTGATTGGGAGTAGGCCTATTGGGTAGTGGGAGGTGGCTGGACAGAAGGGAAAGAAGGGGGTGGCTGGCGGCTTGGAATAGGTTGGTTAGGGATGAGCTAGTGGCTGGAACTATAGGGAAATAGGGAAAGAGAGGGTTTGGGCCGATGGCAAGACAAAAAATGAAGGAGAGCGGGGAAGGGAATCAACAAGGATGAACACCGCCTCGGCGCATGGTACTACCATAGTTCCACCTGTCCTCGAATGCACTTCTAGCAAGGGGAAAGCCTCTAGGTATAAATCTGAAATCAAACAACAAATAACCTCACCCTATACTCAACAAACACACATATAAATTGAGCCAACTAGGTGGGAAATGAAAAAAAAGGAGAAAAGTGCATGGGGGTAATTTCTGCCCCTTACAAAATTGGTTCAGCCTTCTGTTGGACAAGAATCTTGCCTTGGTTCAACCAGCCAGCTAGAGCATCTCGTCAGTTTTCCGGGATTGAGGTAGCTTCTACCTTATTCGTGAAAGCTTTTGTATCCTAAAAGAATGGTACCAAGTCATCGATATTGAACATAAAATACACAATGTAGTCCCTTGACAGGACTACCTTGTTGGTGTTGTGATTTATTTTCTGAAGTCTTTTGAATGATCCAACGACTCTATTTTTCAGTTTCCTGAATGGTTCTATTGGAAATTTCTCCTTCGGCCGAATCCACGTGAGGTATCCTTCTTGAAACATCACCTTTTTCTTGGACTTGTTAGGCTGTGTCTGATATTTGCGGTTTTTCTTAGTAATCTCTTTTTCAACCTCCTCGTGGAGATTTTGAATATTGTGAACCTGTTCTTTGGTATCCTCACTGATTTTTGATGTCGGCAGGAGTAAAACCAACTTGAGTAGCGTGAGCGGGTTGCACCCGTACATAATCTTGAACGAAGTACATCTTGTAGTTTGACTCACATACTAATGGTATGCGAACTCAGCTTGAGCGAGAATTAGTTCCTACTGCTTAATACTTTTTCTTATGAAGCACCTCAGAAGGTTTTCTAGGCTCCTGTTTACTACCTCCGCCTGACCAACTGTCTGTGGATGAGCTGTTGAATTAGAGATTGGTGCCTAACTTTTCTCACAATGTCCTCCATAAGATGCTTAAAAATTTGACGTCTTTGTTGGAGGTGACACTGCTGAGAAATTTGTGTAATCTCATGATCTCTCCTAAATTCAAGTTAGCGACATGAGACACGTTCAACATCTGTGGCAGGGTACGAAATGTGCCATCTTCAGGAATCAGTCCAATACAACCATCATTGAGTCCTTGTTCTCTGCGACCTCAAGAAACCCACCACGAGGTCCATGCTGAAGTTTACCCACGGTGCCTCCGATACTAGTAAGGGAGTGTACAACTTTGCATTCTGCCCTTTGATCTTTGCTATCTGATAAATCTTGCATTTTTTGATGTGCCTCTCTACATTTCTTGTCAGTTGGGGCCAAAAAAACGCTCTCTTTCTAGTGCGAGTCTTGTCCATGCAAAAATATCCTGCAAGACCTCTGCTATGACTCTCCTGAACAGTTGCTTCCCTCAATGAGCACTTGGGAATGCACAACTTATTCTGCCAGAACAAATACCCATCAGCTCTGTTGTACTGCTCAGTCAGTTTCTCTTAACTTCACTCTTAGACCTCCTTAATGTCTTTGTCTGCCTCGTACATGTCCTTTACTATCTGAAACCCAACAACACGATCAACAGGTGACGACAGCTTAGTGTGTCTGCTATGTGGTTTCGACTCCTCACTTTATGCTAAAGCACGAACTGGAATAATGCTAAAATTCTCGCACGTAGTGTGTCGACCCTCTATATTTTTCTAGCTGTTTAGGAATTTTAAGGTTTCTTGATTTGTAATCAGCATGAAGTCACTCGTCAGCATGTAGTAGCTCAGTGCTTGAAATCTCTTACCACATAAAACTTTTTGTCGTATGTTGAGCACTTCCTGCTGGAATCATTCTTCTTTTCACAGAAAAAGGTGATGGTGTGGCCTCCCTGGCTCAACCTTTCTCTTATTCCCACTCCAGATGCATCACTCTTTACCTTAAATAGTTGGTTGAAATCTAGTGATGCTAGAAATGGTGCCTGGATCACCTTCTTTTTTAGGGCATCAAAGCTAGTTTGAGCTACAAATGCCCATGCCCAAGTGAACTCCTTTCCTTTTAAAAGTTTTGTCAAAGGGGCGCTGATGGTGTTGAAGTTCTTGATGATTCGCCTGTAAAGTGATGCCTCGTGAATTCTGTTAGCTCAGGGAACTTCTGTGGTGCTGTCCAGCTTTTAATGGTCTCGATTTTGGCAGGGTCCATCTAAATGTGGGCAATGAACACAATATAACCCAAAAAACATATCATGTATTTCATGAAGTGACACTTCTTCGAATGAGCGTAATTTCTCTGCTGGCAATACCTCGAACACTTCTCTCATGTATTGTAAGTGATCCTACTCAGATTGGCTCTATATATGAATGCCGTCAAAGTAGACCACCTCAAATGTCTCGATGTGGGCCCATATTACTTGATTCATCAACCTCATAAAAGTGTTGGACGTGTTTGACAAGTTGAAGGACGTAACCGTTCACTCGTATAGGGGTGTCGTGGAAGTAGTTTTTCTTTCTTGGCCTCATCCGCGTATATGGTCATACCCACTGTGCAAGTTAATCTTGGAAAGGATGGCTTCACGTAACTAGTCCAGGTGACCGTCTAGGCGAGGTATGAGAAACCTATAGTTGATGATGATCTTTTTGATGACCTTGTTGTCCTGCACATGCGCCACGACCCATCCTTCTTAGGCACCGTCAAGGCAGGAACAACACATTGTCTGATACTCTCTGGCTAGCCCTATTGTGACCAGATCATGTGCTCGTCGTTGTAACTCGTATTTCGCATGTCTCAATCTATAGCCAGGCTGATCCAACAACACTACACCTAGTATAAGATCTATGTTGTGCTTAATGTCCTTCAATGATGGTAACCCCTCTAGAAGGCTGTCGGGGTTCACATGTTAGAAGTCTTGTAGTGGTGGCTGCAGTAGTGCTGATATCTCCCTCTCCTCCTCTGCTCCCTTTAGGAGGACTAATGCCAGTGCCATAGAAGCGTCCCAGACTGGCTGTAGGAAGGTGGCTCGTGGGACTAATGCTTCCTCTGTATTGGCTTTGCCTCTTGCATCCTTAACAAGCAATAACACATTGTGTTTTCCATCTTTTTAAAGTAGTACGTATTATTGAAGCCATCATGTTGAGTCTAAAGGTCGAACTATCAAGGCCTTCCCGATAGAATATGGCAGGCGCCCATCAAAACTACATCGCACCATTGTTGCTCCTGTAGCTGAGCCCCACTAAAAAATTTGACCAAACACTATTGATCCATGTGTATCTCGTTTCCTTTCTAAAACTAGGTAAGAGAGTAGGATTAGAAATGTTTCTGCGTGGCAAATCCTAATTTCTTCACAATTAGGGTGGACACCACATTTTAGCACTTCTCACTGTCAATGATTAAGCCGCAAACTTTGCCCTTTACCAAGCATTTGGTGTGAAAGATACTATGTCTCAATCAGGATTGATCTCGCTTCTGTTTTGACTGCAGAACTCGTCGTATGACTAGCAATTCTCCATCGTCCTCTTGAAGCTAAAGTTCCTCCTTCGAGCTATCCTCTGAGTCCTGGTCCACTTTCTCGACGATGCTCTGATCCGTGAATGTGACCGCTTGGCTTGTGGGATATTTGGATGCTATGTGCTTGTAGCCCTGACAACTAATATACTTTCTGACTAGTATTGTACTGGAAAAGTTGTCTTTCTTCTTTTTCTTCTCACTCTGATGTGGCCTTTTATTTCCCTTTTCTATCTTGCTAGCTGCTCCCGAGGTGTCTTTGTCTGTTGTGGTAGCTATAGGTGACTATCTAATTGAAGGTTGTTGCTTGAAGGACGACCGCTTACTGCTCTGTTTTTGTTGTTTTTCCATTTTCAAGGCTAGTGTTTGAACATCCGCCAGCTTCCGGTATGGTTGTAGCTGCACCACTAATATTGGAGGGATTTCACTTGTTTTGTAATATTACTAAGAGACTAGTTATTTTCTCATCAAAATTTTAACTCTTTGAGGTACAAGTCTTTGCAACCCAAGTGAATTAATGCAGTACATGTCATCTATGTTTGTCCTTAAGTTTGAATTTTTGTTCTTTTCAATAATATTGCCAATAATTTTCTTTTATGTTAGTTATTGGTGGTTAAGTTATCTTTTGTCATTTATAAGTAGTTTTGTGTTTTTTTAATTGTTGAAGTGTAATTTTTCATCAAGAGTTTGTTCTATAATTAATGCTTTGGGCTATTTAAATTTTTATGTTTGATGTTGCCATAAACAACCTTTTTTAGGTATTGTATTGAGCAAAGTCCCCTTATTTCAATTATGAAGCATTTTCTGCTCTTTCGATCCATTCATTTCCTTCTCTTTTCAAGTTCTTATTTCCTTTCATCCGTCAAGTTCTTTTTCTTTGTGCTCATCATCACAGGATTTGTTTGAGTTTTGGTGAGATGCACAGTTGATCTCGGGGCTTGAAGCCTTTGCAGGTCTAACAACAACAACAACAAAGCCTTAATCCCACTGCGTGGGGTCGGCTACATGAATCCTTTTTCTCCATTGCGTCCTATTTAGTGTCATATTTTCATTTAGTTCTAGTAAATTAAGATCATTTTTAATATAATAAGCCCAAGTCTTCCTAGGTCTGCCTCTACCTTTGCAGATCCACTTACTTAAAATATAGGATCAACATGTAACATTTGGGGCAGTTGTAGCTGTTTGAAGAAGCTGTCATGAAGTTGCTGTTCAGAAAGCTACAGTTGCTTTTACAAAAAAATTTTATTTGAAAAAGTCATACCTCGCACAACATAGCTTTCTGTTGCAGTTTTTTGAGAACGTAGACAAAACACAGTTTTGCCAAACAAGAAATATTATTGCGCGACGCCACGCCGCCACCTTACCGCCGCCCCAATCGCGCCCTTAGCTTTCCCTTTGTTTATTTGATGCTTGATGCAATTCTCTGTTTAAATTTGCGACAGAAAATGTATAACATTATCTCTATTCTGTCATATCTTCCTTAATTTTTGAGATCTTTGTTGACATTGTATGTATAAAATAAATGTTATATCTGCAACGTTAAACTTCTTTTTTTGTTGTTTTTTTGCACATCATTCCTATTTTGTGCTGCTGCCTATCCCATATACTTTGGAATGTTTTATTGTGCTTTATTGGTTGTTTATTTACTGTGCTAAAAAATTTTAATACAGGTTGATATTATTTTGACTTTTTATGGATTATGCTCACATTTAGTTTTTTGTATGTAGGATAACTGTGCTGTTTGTAAAGCTGATACTTGTGGGGCAACTGCTTTGTCCTCTGCGGCTGCTTGTAGTGATTTGTATGGAACTCAAACTATTGGTGTATATGGAAGAATTCGTTGCTGGAAAGCAGTATGTTAGTTTCTGTTATTTCGTATGTAACAGCTTCTATTTTGCTATTTAATTTTTACCTTGACTTTTTTTAAACAGGTAGCGGTACTTCAGATGCTTGAGAAGCAAATGGGTCCTGACTCCTTTCGGAAGGTGGTTGCTTAGCTATTTTTTTCTCTCTAATGTTTTAGGAATTTAAATATAATTTGAACAGTTCCAAGCTTAAAAAATAATTTCTTTCATCAATTGTATATGCAGCTTTTTTAAACATACTTGTTAATGATACTTGCTGATTTAAGTACTTGATTTTAGCCTATTGTGTAGTTTTTCATACAATTTATTTTTTACTTGTAACTTATCATTTCAATAGCAATTGTTGGATGTAGCATATTGATTCTTCTCTCATAATGCCTAAGTTATTGTTTTATTTTTTCATTTTGAAAATGTCCAGATACTCCAAGTCATCATTGAAAGGGCTCCAGATCCGTGCCGCTCCACAAGGGCTCTTAGTACAAAGGAGGTTAGCACATGTCATCATTTTCTGCTTTTGTGATAATGCATTATTTATTCTGTATTACTTCAGTTTGAATTGGTCGGTCTTTGCACATAAGGGATCAACCAACCTATAAGCTCTTAATCTAGCTATGCCATCGGTATTTTGTTTTGCTGCCACATTTGGCAGCTATATTATTTTCACTGCATTGAACTTTAGGCGGCCTTTTAGCTATCTGATATAAGCTTGTGCGCTATTAGGCGGTCATTGTGTGTGTGCTTCATGCTGACTTCTGTAAATGTTATAATTAGTAATTTTTTCTAGCATAACTTTTTTTAGCTCTGGAACTGTTTTGGCTATTTAATCTATTCCTTTTAATTGAATTTGCTGTGAAATTATTATTGAAGAAGTTTTCAAAGGAGCTTTTCTAGGTTTAAATAATTAGTAATCCATTTAGTCAAATTTCATTGACTAGTTTACAGGTTAAATATCTCTTTCGAACTGTAATGACTCATCAACATGTTTATAGGTTTAAATAATCCCCTTGCTTATGGTTTGGGCTAAATTGTTATCATATTTGATCATTCCAAATAGGAAAGAACATGCTTGAAGGATTAACTTCGACTTTGAGGGGAACTTATTGGTATTCCTCTTGATACGATATTACTTGATCGCATGATCACACACCTTGCTGGCCTTACTCATATCTCACACATTATGCACCATTTCTCTTGATATGATATACATGAATGGTTTAGCTCATTAATTTATCTCATACTTCTTTCTTGCCCGTAGAAGCCAAATCCTAACCTTTCCACATTTCTCTAAGCAATGTTGTCACCCCATGTTTGTTCTGTGTGACATGTTTCAACTCCAATTATGGGTGTAAATGAGCCGAACACGAGCGAGCCCACACTCAGTTCGTTAAAAAATACCACTGTTTGTGCTCTGTTCATTTATATTTCGAACAGAAAATGTGTTCGTGTTTGACTCTTAATCTTAACGAGCAGAATACAAGTTGTTTGTGAAAGAGTCGGTTTGACAACTCTTGACACGCAACCGTAAGATATTAATGATCGAGGCAAGATTTAAGTCTTATTAGTTATATTTAAATATTATTTAGCTATAATTTAATATATTATTATTTTATTTTTAAAATGACTAAATTTAATTGATTATAAATCTTTGTAGGCTTATGGGCATATAAAATTTTTAAAAAACTACCCATTAAGATATATATATATTCAGAAAGCCCAAAGGCTAATGTATTAATTAGAAAGAAGGATACAGATAGATATTGTGGGAGGGTCCAAGCATGACACCCTACCCACACGATAATCACAAATGATTGCAAAGCGAGAAAATACAGAAAAATGAATGAGAGACCCAAAGAAAAAAATTAAAAAATGTCAAAATACATAGTATCAGGTAGCTAGAGAGTGACTCAATTTTGCCTTATCTCTGTCTCTAGTTCTGGGGAAGGAGCCAGCTAATAAATTGATAAGATGAGTGTCATTGTCATTGGTAACCAATGTATCATGCAATAGGTTCCTGAGTTCGAGTCAGACTCCATTCTTCTTATTCCTCCTGGAATAGATCTGTCATTCCTCATCCGAGGATTGACTCACCTAATCAGTGGATTGGTCTAAAGTGTGCCGAACATGTGTAGTTATTGAACATCAGAAACAATTATTTCTTGTACCAGCTGGTCTTTTATTGGATCAAAGGGACACTCTCATGTGTCTTGACATGTGAGTATTCTTTAATAGCAGTGGGTGGTAAAAACACGATTGGATCTGTATCTATTGTCTGGTGTTCTTCATCAGAAACTGCGGTGTTAGAAAGAGGATCAGATTGCATCTTCTCAACAGGGATGATATGTGGCTGATTTTTAGCGATATCCGACAGATGGAGATGCAAGCGATAGCAAATAGTAGAACTGTGACAAACATACTACAATGAGAGCAATAAAGAGGGTGTTGTTTTATTTTAGCATTTTGCCAATAACCGTTGTGAGTGGTTCCAATCCATACCTCATCCAGAGCTGGTTGAGTGATATCCTTCTCAACTAAAACACAAGCCCCAGAGGGTCTGGTGACAACAAGTGTAGGACAATCAAACTTGAGAGGCTTACCGTAAGCAGTTGCTAAAGAGTAGAGAATTTTCAAGTTGAACAGATGTAGTTTTAACCTTAAAACTTTATCCAATTAGAAATGATAGAGGTCTCCTCTTCTGGATCAAAATCATGAGTCCACTTTAGAATTTTCATATAGCTGTTGTCGATCTTGATAACTTTTCGGGAAAAAATACGAGTGTAATCGACATCGTGAAATAACTGAATAAGTATATGTCGACTGTCAAGTTAACCAATATTCGAATTGCCTAACAACTTTCTAGCATCAATATCTTTCCGAATGATAAAAAAATTTTCCCATTAGAGCAAAATGCTAAGAATACGCAAGAGTACTGGTTTCAACATCTTTGAAAATAAGAAAACGCTTCCCATTTTATTTTACCATGCTTTTTAATGAAAGTGTGATCACCATCACTTTCAAGAGCCTTGTGGAAAGATTGTAGACCACTGCAGGACTTGCCAATACTAAAACCAGTCTCTGAACCTGAAAGAGGAGCACGAGTAGGAAAAGGAATGTCGTCGGCAAGTGCAGTTACATAGCAACAGATCGTCAATGTCATCTCCATTGACAACATGGTGTCTGTCGGGCAGCAAAGCAAACAATCACGTCGTTTGGAAGGAGATAACTACAAAGGAGCTGCGAGAAGGAAGAGCCGTCGTCTATGGAAATTAGATTTCGTCGGCATGAGAAGTTATCGACTAAGGGGGACGACACCAAGCGATAACGAGGGCGAGTGACATCGACTACGGGTGAGACGTCGTCGAGTAGAGACGATGCGAGCCGTGACTACGAGGGCAAGCGTTGTCTATTGCGGGTGACGTTGTCGATTAAAGAGACGACACGAGCGAGCATCAACGACAAAGACCATTGCGAGCGAGCGTCGTTGAAAAAGCTACAAGGGAGTGAAAATATCGTCGCGGAAGACGACTAAGAGAAAGTTAGAAAACGAGGAATAAGCGTCGATAATCACCAACGAGCGAAACACTGGCAGAGCCCACTGCCGCTGCCGAATATATTTAAGAGAAAAAGATACATATAAATTGTATGAATGAGTCCGAAAGTAGGCACCCAACCCACGCGGTACAATACACACAAAAAACATAAAAAGAGAGGGTACATATAAAATAAAAAAAACCCAAACCACCAGGGCGCGAAAGTAGTTGGGGATGACACAATTTAGTAATGAATCTGCCTTTAGTTCTCAGAAGGGAGTCAACTAACAAAATGGCGAGGTGCGTACAATTATCCAAAGTAACCAAAGTATCATCTATTAGATTCCTTAGCTCAAGTAGTTCTCCATTCTTCTTCTTTCTCCTGAAAGTGTAAACCTGTCATTCCTCATTCAAAGATTGATCATTCGGATGAGGTGGTAGAGCTGTAGCAGAAGGATTGCCATCCGTTGTGCCTGTAATAGTTTCTAGTATATATGTAGTATGTGTTGTCGCCTCTACACCAGATACTTCCTGAAGATGGGGAGCTACAAGTTTCTCTTGATTATCAGTCCGCACACTATCCTTTGTAGGCATGGATCCTTCAGTTTTGTTTTCAATAGGGTTTGAAGTTGTAGGTTGCCCATTAGAGCCATCCAACATCACATCAATCACAGAAACAATAATAATATTGTCAGGGGGGTCCACAAGAGCAATTAGATCAGTCACCAAATCCTGTTTTGTTGTTGTTTCCTCCCCCAATTGGAGCAGATATGTCCAGAGCAGTGGGGTTAGACCCCTCCTTCACTTGAACTTTAGATTTCAAATTAGGATGGAGCTTGTGGCATTTATCAAGGGCATGCCCATACATCTTACAATAGGTACAATAAGGAGGTTTGTGTTCCATTACGATTTGTTGCCAATATCCATTATGAGTTGTGCCCAACCAGATTTCAGTAATATCTGGTAATGTAATATCTTTTTCCACAAGTATTATGACCACAGAAGGTCTATTTGGTTAGATTGAAAGCGGGTAGATCCAGCTTCATTTGAAAGTGGGTAGATCCAGCTTCATAAGGTCCACAAGTATGGTCTCAATAGAGTAGAAAACCTGATGATTAACAAATGACAATTAGAGACTAGGTAGACTAAACCATACATGTACAGTGAGAGTTTCATGATTTCTGTCAAAATCAGGAGACTACTTGAGTAACTTTATTGACTTGCCTGCAATATTAAAATATTTTTTGGAGAAAATCCTGGTGTAGTGTTCAACCACGATTAATTTATCAAGACATATCTCCCATTCATGAGTTCTACTTTCCGTTTGTCTACCAGTTTGAGATCATCAACACTATTTCTGATAACTTTCTTTCTAATAAGAGTTATTTTTCAGTCAGGGTTGAAATTTCTAAGTCATAAAATAGTGTTGTATGTATATATATATATATATTTGTGAAAGGAGCACTTGTGGCTCCCTACGTGTTAAATATAAATAAAGATTACAAAAGGGGGAGGGGGTGGATCCTCAGTCTATAACTCAAAAATAAAAAAAAATACATTAAAGACACACTCCTAGAGGTTCCACCTCGCATAGTACAACCCACACAAAAAAAGAGAACCGAAAATTACAAGTATACCCCAAAAAACAAAGAAACCAAAAACAAGTATACCTAAGCAGTGAGCAAATGACAGACAGAAAGAAGGAGAAGAGACAAAAAGGTAGTTTCATAGCAAAAGCCTCGGTCAGCATTCAAAACTCCCTACTGGGTAGACCAAACAACCAAGCAGCTCCAAAGTGAATGATAAAACAGGGAGTGAGAGCAACATCCAAGTAGAGCAACCAAAAAAGGGAGAAACAGTTCCAGGCAAACTACTTGAGAAGAGAAAACAACAAAGTACAAGTAAAACAAAAGGTGGTAGTAAGCCCAAAAGAGTATCCATTATCTTCCACAAACTGAGCAAACAGAAAGGTTAATGTCTTAAATAAGGTATATCCAGGGAATCTCCAGTAAGTAAAAGTTGGAGAGGGGAGGGAGGATAAGCCAATAGAAGGTACATCGCCTGCATGCCTGGCTAACCAGGCAGCGAGTGAATTTCCTTCTCTGTGAATGAAACTCCATTGAACGAGCAGGTGGCAATTGCCAATAAATGCCTTAATATTTTTAAGTACACAAATAATATCCCATTGGAGCGGAGAAGCACCTTCTAACATCTCATAGAGCAAGTTAGAGTCAGTTTCCGGAGTAAACATATTGAAATTGAAGGATAAAGCCCCAACCACCTAGTCAGGAGGAGGAGGCTTCCATCTAACCAAAGGCAGTCTTGGTCTCCTACCTATGGGTGTATCAGAAGCAGAAGCCTCTAGAGCCTTAGAAAAATAGGCCAGGATATAGGAAGCAGTGATAGAGGCAGTAGGGGGGAGGAAACATATTTATGGCTGTTCCTAGCAGGCCATAGAAACCAGAGAACCACCAGAGGGAAAGCCCAACGCCAGCATAGGACTTCCACTCCCTTAAATAGTTAATCAAAGTACCACCATGAGTCCAAGAAATACCGTAATATAAACCCAATTGATTCCAAACCTTTAAAGAAAAAACACATTAAAAAAAGATGTCTATAACCTTCCTCATGATTCCTACATAAAGAGCACATGGAAGCTAATCTTAAGCCCTTAAGTTTCAAAATATCATCTAATGGGAGCAAAGAGGAGAAATAACGCCAGAGGAAAAAAGAGATAAAAGGGGAGAAAAGTTTATGCTAAATCTAGGAGCCCCAAAACCAATCAGGGAAAGAATGCATCTTTTCATATATCATCTTACAAACAGACTGAGAGGAAGTCTTTTGCCAAACCGGATAGTCTCTGTGGGTAGGATGAGAAGGAATTTTAGATATTTGCACAGCATTCAACTCCCCAACCAAAAGACGCAGTTTAGAGAAGTCCCAAACTCCTTGTGTAAAGAGGTCAGAGACAAGCAAATCATTAGTATGAGTTGAATGTGTGTAATCCAAAAGAGTAGGCATTCCCCAATTATCATTCCAAAAGGAGATGTTCCCCTCACTAAGTCCCCAAAAAATAAAATTTCTAGCAGTAGATCTGGCATTCAAGATGTCCTTCTAGATCCGAGAGTCTCCCACCCTCCAAATCACCTGGGAAGGGTGGGAAGAAGTACAATTTTTTTGATGCATAAAAGAGGCCCATATGGAAGAACCCTCTCTAAACTTAAACCAAAGTTTACACATGTTAATCTCCATAATTTGCTTCATAGTTTTGAAACCAAAACCCCCAGCTTTTTTATGCTTGCAAATTTTATGCCAAGAGGCCCAAATTTTCTTAGCGCCACTTACAGCCCAAAGGAATTTGTTGAACAACCTCTCCAAAACCTTCAGTGCACTTTTCTTAGGATTGAACACTTGCAAAACATACAATGAAATGTTTTGAAGAACACTGAAAAATAAAGTCAGCCTTCCCCCATTTGAAAGAGAGACATTCCTCCAGTCTGTGATTTTATGTTTAATTTTGTCAATGACATCATTTATTTAAATATGCTTTTTCCTACCCTTAATCAGATTAACCCCGAGGTATTTTAAGGGGAGAGAGGTTAGCTGATAGCCAGTGTAAGAACTCCCCCAATTAGCAATAGAGTTCCTAAAATTCTTGCCAAAATAAAGCGGGCATTTCTCAGTGTTAAAAAACAAGCCAGAGGGGTTTTGAAAATCATTTAAAGTTTGGATTAAACTTTTGATAGCAGCTTTGGAGGCATTAGCAAAAATAACAATATTATCAGCATAGGCTAAATGGGAAACTGAAGTCTTAGCCTTGTGGGTGAATTGAGTGTAAGGATGTAGCAATTGAAGACGATTTATCAATCTAGATAAATGGTCAAATGCTATGATGAAGGCAATAGGGGAGAGGGGATTCCCCTGCTTACTACCCCTTTTACTAGATAAAAAGCCATATGAGTTGCCATTAACCAATACACTGTAATGGTTGTTGAACAACCATCTTTTAATGCTCATGCAAAAACTAGCACTGAGCCCTCTAGCAACAAAAACATTGATGATGAAATCCCAACTGATTATATCAAAGGCCTTCTTGATATCCAGTTTAAGAACCACATTACCACCTCTACACTTCCTGTCAAGGTCTTCAATAATTTCTTGAGCCAACATGATATTATCAGTAATGTGTCGGCATTTAACAAAGGCTGATTGTTGGGGGGAAATAATGGAGGAAAGGTGAGGTTGTAAACGGGCCACAATCAATTTACGTATGACCTTGGATATCACAGAAGTGAGGGAGATATTTCTAAAATTTTTTTTATCAGTAGTTTTGGGAATTAAAACATTCATAGCAGCATTGAAACATTTACCTGGATCTTCTCCTTGAAAAAAACTTTGTATAGCCAAAATTACCTCTTTTTTATGATGTCCCAACAAGATATATAAAAAGAAGAAGTAAAACCCTAAGGAGCAGGAGTTTTATAGGAGTGGATAGCCTTAAAGGCAGAGAAAATTTCAATCTCAGTAGGAGGATCAAAAATGGAGATGGATGCCACAAGCTCTTTTTCAGCAGTAAAGAGCTCAGAATCAAGTGGAGAAACCTGAACAACATCAACATAAAGATCAACAAAGTAATGAGCAGCATCAAAGCCAATTTTATCAACATCAGTGAAGACAACACCATCAGTAGTGAATTTTAAGTATAGAATTTATGTTCCTTCTATGCTTAATGGTAGCATGAAAATATTTGGTGTTACGATCCCCATTGGAGAAATGTACATCATTGGCCTTTTGCCTTAAGAAATCTTCTTCAACAGAAATCTCTTCAAGGAGTTTGTGGTGAGCCTGAGCCAACTTATCAACTAGAGAAGGATTGCAAACAACCTGTGATTCCAACAAATCAGCCTCCTGCTGCGCTTGTAAAACTCTAGAGTGGACATTGCCATTTCTTCAAAGCGGATGCCACTTTTTTATGCAGATGCCACAGTACAAACCATGGGCAGCCACTCATCTCAGTGCTCCAAACTTGTTTAACCAAACACAAAAAGAAGGTGTGAGAGGTCCATACATTGAAGAACCTAAAATGTGAATGGGCTGATTTAGAGTGAAATGCCATGGTGAGCAAAATAGGATTATGATCTGAAAGAGCATGATTTAGGTGCTGCACTTGGGTGGTGTTATAATACTCAAGAGAAGAAGAGTTTCCCAAAAATCTGTCTAGCCGTTGCATAAGAAAGTCTCTCCTCCAAGTATAAGGAGAGCCAGAGAAACCTAAATAAAAAAGGCTAGCTTCAGTAATATGTTCACAAAAACGATTAATATGATTGGAATCAGCTCTAGCACCGCCTCTTTTCTTCGAAAGAGATATGATCATGTTAAGGTCACATCCAACAAACCAATTGTCAGTAATAGAGACACCCATATGGATGAGTTTCTGCCAAAGTAGAAATTTATCCTGCAATAAAGAACTGACATAGACAAAGGTAGTCCACCCGTAGAACTCCTCCGAAGTATAATAAACAAGAACAAATTGCATATCATCCTCAATGATGCTGAGTTGAATATCCCTCTTCCAAAAAAGCCAAATTTTGTTGTTCTGATTGCTATAATGTTGTTAACTTTTGAATTTTTTAACTATTTTATCCTTTTGGACAGACACCAAAGGTTCCAAGATAGCAAATATGACAGGTTTATGGACCTTACATAGATATTTTAAACGATTAAGAGAGTGGGGGCTGCCACTCTCCCAATGTTCCACACCAAGATGTTAAGTATTCTGACCCATAACACCCCTCCTAGTGATCCTAGGGGGAAGGTGCAGGTGCTCTCCATTAGAATGGTATGTGACATCAATTATGTTAGAGGTTTTCAAATGAGAGAGCTCAGACTTCCTTCTGCCTCTTTTCCTACTATATTTTTGGATGCTCCATTCGGATTCCAAAGCTAAAGTAGCATCAATAACATGATCCAAAGGCTGAGAAGCCCCAACAAGAGCAGGGTTAGAGGTGGAGGGTTAGATTGTAAAGTAGGTGATATCTGAGAAGAATTTGCAAGGGGAACTGCCTCCATGGGTAAGTCCTCAGAGACAGGTGTATCATGAGAGGTGGAAGAATTATTTATCGGGCAAGGGGGGGTGACATCAAGCGCTTCATTCGCATGTTCAGCTCTCAAAACAGGTTCAGTATTTGAAGGTGGAACAAACTAAGGTGAAGGAACTGAAGGACAAGGTGTCCCAGACACCAAAACATCCTTAGCATTATTTCTTCCAGAGGTATTCTAAGTTCATATATGCTCAACAATAGGATGAGGCATGGTAATAATCTTTTCCACCAAACTGGACACATTTGGAGCAGACAACGGAGGGGCTCTCTTGTCACTCCTAATATCAGCAGAGGTAGTTTGACCATCGTTTTTCTTCCTTAACTCTGGATGAAGGTGAAAACACTGTGTCGAGCCATGACCAAACATGCGACAATGGGAACAGTAGGAAGGGTGTTTTTCAAGCATAACCTGTTGCCAGTAGCCATTATGTACAGAGCCTATCCAAACTTATTAGGTGGTGGCAAAGTGACATCCCTTTCAATTAAGATTCGTGCCATGGAGGGCCTTGGTAAATTATAAGTCTGAGCATCCAACATCAGAGATTTACCAAACATTGCAGCTAAAGAAAATAGGATCTCATGATTAAAAAGATGCACCTTCAAACCAGGGAGCCGAAGCCAAACAAGAATAAACAGACAGTTTTGCTTGGGGATCAATGTTCGCAGTCTATTTAAGGACCTTTGTCAAGACATTTTCAAAACGTACGATTCTACGGGCAAAGATTTTAGCATAGTCCTCCTCATTAGTAAGCTGAATCAAAACTTGTCTACCATCCAGAGGCCCAATTTGCCAACCACCGACCAAGTTCATGTGCTCAAAATGTTTATGAAGGAAGTCTAGCTTCGGAACCCCATAGGCAAATTTACCAACAAGATGAAAACGACAAGAAGAAGCATGTAAGTTGTTCTCGGAATCAGAGAGGAATAGGGCAAGTTTGCCCCCCTTCTTCCCCTGCTTTTTGATAAAGCTGTACTCCCCTCCAAGGATTATAGATTCAAAGAAAGCAGGAGGACAAACTGTTGTCCTGCATTTCATCTGCAAGAATCAACATCCAAATTTTCCTCTACTATCCCTCATCTTCCTCATCTTTTGCTCAATGCTTCATCCTGCGAACCTTAAATGTTCCTTCTGTTGTTACAGTAACCATACTCTATCTTCTAATTTTTCTTTTTCTCATTATGTTTATTCGCTCATTCACTAGCTTAATCTTTAAGGACACGTCGATTCCACCACCGCTCTCCCTCTGAACTTACCTGTGCACCCTCCTCTTAAACCTCTCCTTTGGTTACTCATTATGACCCTAGCGGATTCTTTTGCCTATGCATGTTTATGTTAGCCAGCATTAGCATTTCAAAGCTCCTCTCTTTTTTGAAGGCGTAAATCATATTTCAGCCCACAATGAAAGCTGCTTGGTTGAGCCCTGAACCCTTTTTTACAATGTAAATCGTGACCCACCTTACTATGTCATTTGCTGGGATTTGCCCATAGGGTTTCATACATCATGAATCATGTTGGGCCATTATTGCTTCTGACGAAGTATTCCCCATTTTCTTATTGACACTAATAATTATTCAAAAATTAGTTGTCATCCTTTTTAGCTTTCACCTTTCCGGCTGTTTAAAAGGCTTAACATTTTCATAACTGATCAAAATTCCCTCGATTATAATTTCATGAACGCTGGTGATGGAAACTAAGTTCTGAAATTTATGGCATATTTAATGAATGCATCTTTATTATCATATTGTATTCTAACTTTAAATTTACTACAATTTTAAGTACTTTTATTTAATTTTAAATGTTTAGACTATTTAAGAAACGGTGATCTAGGTGCAGTCAGATAGCACATGCATTCATGATTCATTTTGTGCAGAGACCAAAATATAATTAAATTACAAAACTAATGGTTCTGATGGTTGCTTATAATAAAATGACTAGAATCAATTTATTGATTATAAAAGTTCTTACATATGAGCTTCAACCAAAATCTGTGAATTGCTAAATTGACAAAATTAGCTTGTAGGATCTCTTTTAGCTCCCATCACTTTGAACAGTGCTTTAGATTCCGTTCCTTTTATTCTTTGGCAAGAATTGATTGCAAGAAAAAAAAAAGAAAAAGAAAAGAAAAAAGAACGAGTCTTTTTTCCTGGAAACCTTGCAAAAGGAAGAAGATAAATGAATTAATAAAGAAATAAATAAGAAGATAAAAACACAAACGTCATATATAATACTAGATAGAATGGGAGAGAGAAGGGGGTTAAGATGGACGGTAGGAAACCCTAGGAAAGAACTAGTGTTAGACTAGCTCTAATACCAAAAGATACTGGAGTTAACCCAAAAAACAACATAACACAATTAATTATTGCTAAAACTTTAAAAGGAAACACAACGAGTTTCTTAAAAATGGTAATAAAAACACAAAAACAAAAGAGCCCTTTAGGTGAGGATGGAGGTGGTGAAGCCGGTTGTACAGCGGATTTCAGGTGATTTGGGGGCTTGCGGCAAGATTTAAGGTTGCTAGATGGGGGATGACAACATGTTGCGGTGAAAAGGAAGGGTAGTGTCGACAGGTGGAGGTGTAGGAATGTGGGAAGATATTAGGGTTGTGTATTGGAGGATTGGCAGCAGGTGGGGATTGTAGGAGAGGGTTGACGACAGCAACATGGGTATAGGGGAAGTCTAGTGACTGCTGGATTGGCTGTGGGTAGGGGCTGCTGCAGCTGTAGGTGAGGGTGGGGCTGGCGGTCGTAGAAACCAAGAGAGGTGGTGGAAGAAAATTAAACAATGAGCAGGGAAGGGTGTAGATGTGGGGGTAGATAGAGATCGTCACCACCTTAGAGCATGATATAGTCGGAGCACCACCTGTTCTCGGATGCAATCCTAACAATGGGAAAATGCTTAGAGGCAGGAATCTGAAATCAGAAAAAAAAAACTGATGCTAAAACAAATAAACAACATATATATATATATATATATATAGATATAATTATTATTAAATATTTAATATTTTTCCCTTGGTCGGGAGAGAGACAGGTGCGGTAGTTCCTGGCCATTGAAATAGCCATGGCCGGCCCTTGTGCATGGGATCCATGCTAGACCGGTTGGATAAGTTCAACCAAGCCAAGGCCCGTGTCAATTAGCCATCATTAAACACAGATATTGATACTTGATTGTCTAGTACATGGTAGGAATGACTGGAGAATGAGAATACATCAAATTTATGCTAACTAAATTGAATTAATCAAATATGATGACGATGAAGCTATTATAGTTGAAGATAATGTTTATTTTTTCTCCTTGTCATCGCCATATTGCATGCAATTGCTGAAACAATGCTGATAACTTTTCACATTTCCTTGTTCTACCAGTTTTTTGTGTTTGTCCGGTTTGGTTACTAATTCTTACATTTTCTGGCATTCAGTTCAGGCATCTGGCAAATAAAGTTGGGAACCTTGAACGGCCATTTCTTAAGGAATTTTTTCCTCGCTGGATAGAATCTTGTGGATGCCCCGTATTAAGGTTTTACTTTTCTGCTTACTTATTTTCTTTTGAGCTCTATACATTGATAAATTATTTCTTAATTTTTAGTTATGGTTTATTT
Organism: Phalaenopsis equestris; assembly: GCF_001263595.1. Taxonomy (NCBI): domain Eukaryota; kingdom Viridiplantae; phylum Streptophyta; class Magnoliopsida; order Asparagales; family Orchidaceae; genus Phalaenopsis; species Phalaenopsis equestris. Next base: position 227,046 of record NW_018164654.1, read on the forward strand.
AAAGAATGGGGCTCTCTTATAACAAGAGGAGGAACATGGTTGAATTGGCTGTCCTGAGAGGATGCACGGTAAAGGTTGGATCTGTTTCTAGTAGCAATCCATGTAATGAAAGCCAAGACAGTGATGTGGGTTGGCCTGGAATGATGAGCATCAGAATTCATGAGCTTGATGGAACATATGATCACCCAATTCTTCCCATGGCTGGGGAAGCTTGCCAACTACTAGAGATACAATGTCATTCTAAGTTAGCCTCTAAAAGAATTCAGAAACCCAAGAAGGCTTCTAAAGCTGATGGATCTGATGATAATGCGGATACTGCTCCTAGTCAAGATATGCGTACGAGGTAATTGCTAGAGCTTTTACGTATCTCTGCTCTGTCTTTTGGTGTTCAATTTTTGTTTAAGGAGTTGGTAAATGAGTTTCTCTGCAGTATGGATTCTCCCTTGCTATGGATCCGTGTGGACCCTGAGATGGAATTTCTTGCTGATGTTGATTTTCTTCAGCCCGTTCATATGTGGGTAAGCAAATGCCCATAATAATTAACAATACAAGAAGTTTGGCTTTTCTGTTCTGATATTATTCTGCAAGGCCCTTGCACGGAACTTTCCATATGTAGCTTTACCCTCTCTTTACTTCTATTTTGACCTGTAAACACTTTTGTTTATTGGCTACGCTATATTAAGTTTTTTTTCCCCTTAGTTTTTTGTTATTTTTTCTTTATTTCCACAAATACTTTTCATTTGTTCGATCCTTGTGCAATAAGTATTGATGATTGCAATTATACTAAGTTCAATATGTGGTATTTGTGTGCTTTGCTTGATGCATTATATTTTTTTCGTCGTTTCTTTATTTAGTTATATGCTTTTTTCCAGATCAATCAGCTAGAGAAAGATAAAGATGTGGTTGCTCAAGCACAAGCAATTGAAGCACTGAAAAGTCTGCCTCAACTTTCGTTTGCTGGAATTAATGCTTTGAACAACTTTCTCAGCGATTCAAAGGTTTTGTATTGCTGTTTGAATGCCATGCATTGGTCCTTTTTCTTTGTTTAACCTGTTGACTAACTGCTTTTGTTCAGGCATTTTGGAGGGTTAGAATTGAAGCGGCATATGCATTGGCACATACAGCTTCTGAGGTAGTTTACTCATCACGTTGAGAATGTTTTCTAGTTTTATTTATATTAAGACAAAAAACTAGCTGAAAACTTTCCAGTATTATGCATTTTTCTCGGCTTTTCTTATTAACCCTGTTAATTTTTTTCAGTTCAAATTGCCATCTTAGCACATTATTAATTAACCACATCAATGTCTAAATTAAATCAGATTGATATCAATTTATGACGGTTGATTTATATTCTTTTGATGGTCAGCTTTCATTCCTTTATTGGCAGCAGTTCTTTTCTGACTGCATTTACCGGCAATCTCCTATCTTATCCTTTTTATTTTAATCTTTCATTAACGTGACAGGTTTAGGTTCAACATTTACCACCAAAAAAGAAAAAAAAAGGATTTGTATTAAAGACTGATAGCATTTGTTGACTTGAATGGAGTTTGTCATAGAAATGTTTGATCGTTTTAGCATTTTTTTTCTACACTACCATTTGGTTTTTGTGAAAGGAGAATATTTTCTTTGAAAATTGTAATTTCTGACATGTTTTGACATTCTGCAGGCACCCTTGGTTGCATTTATTTGAAATATGTTTTAATTGTTCGGTGTGGTAATTTTGATTTGTATCAGTTTCCAGGTTAGCCCATTTTAACGTGTGGTGGTAGACTGAAGTAAATCTTTGTATGCATGTATGTCATGATCTAACCATATATATATATATATGTATATATACATATATATGTATGTATATATACATATATATGTATGTATATATACATATATATGTATGTATATATACATATATATGTATGTATATATACATATATATGTATGTATATATACATATATATGTATGTTTATTACTTTGGCTTGTCATGATTTTGCGTTGAATGTTGGCTTGTGACATCAACTTTTGTAGGAATGTGTTAGTATGTATGTATTTGTTGGTACATATCATATATCGTACCCTTCCTTTTAATTTACCTCTTCAAACATTCTTTCTTTTTTTTTTTTTTTGTGGAGCTATGATTTTCTTATATTACGTTTCTTCAGTCCCTCCATGCCGTGCTTTCTTTCGTAATGGCGGGCGGGCAAAAAGGTGATAGAAAAATTTTTCTATGTGCATTGTTTATTTTTAATTTTAGCCTCTCTCCAATTTACAAATGCCACTTAATTGCATTTGAAATTTATTGGCTTAATATGCATAGCTTAAAAAAATGGGTTCTAAATGGTAAAAGAATTTGTATACTCAAGGCGATAGGTCAAAAGCCTTGTTTTGAAGCAGGGAGAAGGCACCTTAAAGCTTATAGAAACAATATCACCTCATCAAGAAGGAAGACAAGATTCCTATGATTAGCAAACTCATTGAAATTAAACTTAGATCTAAAACAAGTTTTGATCCAACAAAATGAAATAAATTGGCTCTTTGTGAAGTTTGGGATGAGAACTATTGACATCAAAGATATTAGTTCAAATGATTTTTTGAAGGAGATACAAAATTTATTTTTTCCTAAATTGCTAATGTAGAAGGTTATATAGTATCGACATGTTTGTGACACTGCATGGGACATGGGCCCAACACGATTTGGAGAAAACTTGGCACAAAAGTAGAATATTATAAATATAAGTATAGCCATAATTACCTCATGGTCGAAGCCATTTTCTCTCTCATCTTGTCGAAGCTCATAACATTCATTAAAATCGACCATCGAAGGTGTATGAAATATTTCATGAGGCCGAGCATCTATAGTTACCTCTTTGTTTTCAAAGCCAAGCGTCAAATTTTCATCTTGCCTTTGTTGAAGCCGACCATTAGAGCACCTTTTTGTTTATCAAAGCCGAACCTGCACCCGTTAAAGTGGAAGTTATAAGTTTCTATGTCGCAACTTGAGTAGGAGTTAAATCTGTTCGTTGAAGCTGATCCAAGTACTCACAAACTTTTTGACACTTGTGCAAAGCTTCTATTTGTTGAAGCCACATGGAGTCAAAGCAACCTAATTTTGTAAGTGATAAATTATATATTTTTAAACTCTTTAATTAGTTAATATTTATAAATTTATGCTTATTCTAATTCTAAAAGTTAAATTTAACTTAATCAATTGAATTAAGTATAATCTTAATATATTTTAACTTCTAGTTGATAAATTGGAGGAATTCTTTCAAAACGTATAATAAGTTATAATTTTGAACATTGATTTGTATGAAGTTTCATAATACTAGTTAAATTTATAAAGTTAAATGTTATTCTTGCATATTTTGTTTTGTGACATCTTTAGTCAAAATTAATGAAAAATTATCTATTATATATATATTATTATATATGAAAATGTATTCATTGTGTGTTGTGTCCTATTTTTTTTAATTATGCTATGTTGTCGTATTTATGTTTCTGGGTACATTTCTGTGATTCATGGATAGGAAAGTGATCCACGCTTAGCAAGTTTTGATTTTAGGCAAATTCATTATTGATAAAAAGAATTGTATGATGTCTTTAATTTTTTAGTCTAAAAAGTAAATCTACAAGAATGTTCTTGGCAAGTTTCCATTGATTTTTGTAAGTTTTATTCATGTGATTTTCCACCACTACTAAGTTTGATTTCTTTTTCTGTTTTTTTTAATGGTTTAAATTAGAGGAGGTTAAAGTTGCTACATTAGTTTCGAGTGCTTACAGATCTCATGAATTTGATGATTTTTATATTAATATTTTTTGAATTATATGTTATTCTATTTATCCTAATTTAACAAAGGCATTTGGGGATATTTTCTTGGGTTATAGCAATATTTTTATTAATAGAATTCAATTTGCTGATGATCTGCTTTAATTTTGTGGTTTTTCTTGCTTCTTGTTTTGGTTATCAAAATTATTATACTTCTGTTTGATGAAACTTTGGGTTTTAGTATCTTCTTCTGTAAAGTTTCTTTAATTTGTCTTGGCTGTTGCTAAGATAAATGTCTTGAATTGCTAATATTTTGTGCTACTTTTGTATGGAGCTTTATTTCAAATGTTTGGTCTATTTAGTGTTCCTAGAGCATTGTGAAATGAAATTTGGTATCCTGTTATCGCCAAAATAGAGTATACTAGATTTTTTCTGAAGATGAGAGTATAATTTTGATAGAGAATAATGCTATTGGAGGTACACTCAGCACAATTTTTGCCAGAAAACTTTGAGGTTCACACCTCATGTGATTCAAGTGAGGTATTCACCTCAGGCCGAAACTAGTCTCAATTTTTTTTTTTAAATTTGAAATTAATTTTATAACTTATAAATTGCCTTGCCTATTCAAACACCCCCAAACTCATGAAACTATCTGCTGCTGTTGCGCCACTGCCGGTTGCTCACGGCGTCACTGACCCCTATTGTTGTTGTCGTCGCCCACTACCTCTTACTAAGTTCTCTTCTTCCTCAAAGATCTCAACTTTCTCTATCAATTTTTTTTTTCTGTTCAATATCTTGTTTTATTTTTGTGTAAAATTATGTTTTTGCATGATTTTAATTATGGTTTTGATTATTATTTTTTTTAGTATTTGGATGTTTTCAAATATTTTTGAATAAAAAATTTCAATATAGGGTTTTGTAAGAACTAGTTACAAGCAAGGAGAGATTTACAGAGGTTCTGAAAAAGGATTTTACATGGAGATATAATGAGCAAGGCAATGCTGGTGGAAACATGACATTTTCTTGAACTGCAAGCAAGTAGTTAAAGCTGTGTACACAGATGATTGGACACCTCTGTGGCTCACTTGTGAATGTTGCTTTATGTGCCAAAGTCTCAGATGTAGTGAAAAAGGAGATATAATTTTATATGAACCAGTTGATCATGTGAAAGCATCTCAGGTAACAACAATTAGGTGATAAAGTTGACATCAACTATTATTATGCGAGCGAGTGTTGTGTTAGGGACTGCTTGTCATCTTTGTCACAAATATCTAGTAGAAGTGCAAGGGATCCCTTGGATCACTATTAGAATAAATTTGGAGGATGATAGGTGTTCAGGAGAGAGGTAGTTTCACCTCAGAAGATGCATCCAAAGCATGCTAGAGAGGAATACAGATGTGTTTGTATGGATATTGGGAGGTTTTTCTATGAAAATGCTATTCAATTTACTGGGGAAACCTCCCTTTTTTTACTTCAAACAAATATTCCATAGGTGCTTATGGTTGATGCTAGCGATTTATGATTTTAAGGACATGGGTGTTGAAGGTGATGCATAATATCGAGAGTTACAAAGAGAAAAGTGAAGAAGACTAGTCACACTGGAGGTTGTTTGATATGATGAATAAAAGTTTTAATCCACATTTTAATAAATTTACTCATATGGCGTTATATCGTTAAAATCCATAGAAATATCTTTACAGATGAATGATATAGAGTTCATTTTTGGGTCTTTTGATGGAATGACAGAATATTGGATAGCTTTTGGCGGTTTAAGTTGTGATAGATAATGCAAATGCTTATATCATAACTGAGAATAAGTTGATAGAGAGAAAATATTTGTGCTAGACACATTCTGTTGCACATTGCATATACATGATTTTAGAGATGCTTGATGACTTGGCATGACCGAATATAGTTAGTAAATTCATCTACAATATTTTCTTGGCGTTGTCTGATAAAATTTTCTTCTTTTCTTAAAGCTATTTCACCTTCATGGGAGATATGGGATATCATTGATGAGAAATGGGAATATGCTCTGCTGCCATATGCATGCTGAAAAATGTTTTCTTAACTCTCCTTGGATCAAGTTAATGCTATACCTTTGCATGGACATGCTTATTGTCGACCCAATCAAGAGGGCAATTGCGGATATGGATCTAATTCCATTTAGGAATAATGAATAATTTTTTAGCCTGCTGTAAACTAAGGATATTATTGCAAAATTTTATAAATGGATCTGGGAACCTTTGGTTTATTTGAAATATATTTCGTTGGCTGAACCATTTTTCTTAGATTGATACCAAGTGAAATTCTTTTTGCACATTTGGGAGATTTCTACATCTAGTGTAATTTGCAGTTCTCTTACAGATGATGGTACTCATCTGTTTTTCTAGCTTCTCCTCTAACTTATGGAAGCTACTTTTCACTCTTTCTTTGGGGTTTCTAATTTTTCTTTGATGGAACTCATCTGTTTTTCTAGCTTCTCCCCTAACTTATTGATGCAGTCATGGGATATTTTCATACTTTTTTCTCTTTGGAACATTTGATGAGAACTAACATCAAAGGCTTTTCAAATTCTTGCAGTGTTGGTGAACCGATTTGGCTCAGCACATCATCTTAAAGCTTATATTTAGCTTGGATCTAGACATGGAAAGAAGAAAATAAATTTAGAAAAGAGATTTAAATATTCCGAACAAGTTGGGAGGCCTTTTTTGCAATTTAGTTTGACCTTATAATTTCAGTGGTTTGTATGCTTTTGTTTTCTTATTAATGTTGACTGTTACTTTGGTAACTTAATTTTTTTAAAATTATTGAGTCGGGATCTCTAAATATATAAAGAAAATCCATGTTTTGTTTGTGACCTTAGTTTAAGAGGGAGTAATTGTTACACTTAAATGTGGAAAAGGTCGTGCTAAAACCTTGAGCCTTCTTTGCCTTGAATGCGTTTTCTTATGTTTCTAGAGTTGCTACTTTGGTCAAGATTATTTACCATCTTAAATTTGTGTTTGAAATTATCAAAATTTTCATAGATTTCTCGGTCTATGTTTCCTTTTGGAAGGCTTATGACAATTTTCTTATGTTGGCTAGTACTGTTATTAAGGATTTAATCTTTTGGACCAACTTGACTCTCTTATACCTGTGGATAGACATTTTCAACTCAAAACATTGTGCTTGTGGTTGATGTTCAGTAATTTGTTTGTTATGAAAGATATAATTTACATTTCTGAATTCAACGCTCTTATATTTTTTTGACATTTTTAGCATGTTAGAGTTGTTCACATGAACTATCATACCATCTTAAATTATAAATCTTTTAAATTAATCAAGTGCCATACTTATGGTTTTTTGGCAATGTCAGTGATTTTGAAAGGGGATACTAGACACTTGATGGGTGATCAGGATTGGATCAACAAATGGTTTTCATGGCCTTAGTTTAGCGGTCCCTTTAGCAATGTTCCTATTTATGTGCTGTTTGATTTTTTTGAAAGAGCCATATAAGAGAAGGTAGATCAGAAGGGTTCCTCTTCAATTGTTTGGCTGGTCAAAATGCCTAGGACTTCATATTTTTTGGTAGAGGATGCGAAGACTGTAAGAGTTAGATTGGCATTGGGCGGGAACGAGGACTAAGAATTAGATTGGCATTGGGCGGGATGGGAAAAAATAGAGGGAAAGATCTAGCTAATCATTAAATATTATTTTTCACATTGGGATAAAGATTTGTACGCCTCAATTATTTTAGGTGGGCCTTGAGGCACATGTAATGAGGGGTTGGAACCTTTTTTAGGTTTTAAGAAGTTCTTTTAATTTACCATCCCATAGCTCAACTGGCATCATGAACTATTAGGTTAACACATGTCTAGAACAAAGTATAATAGTAGGGTATTCTAAAAGTTTTTGTAATCTAAGTCATAAAAGTTAATATAGTTATTATTTGAATGATATTTTTATTAAATTTTACTGATTATGAAGAGGACAATGATTGGGATTGAAGGTGAAGAAGAAGATTGGTAAGAGGTTAATACAAATGAGGTGAGGGAGATGAGAAATCACTCAATTATAATAGTGAATCTAATGAAGACCATCTAGGTGACGAGTACGTGAGAGATTTTAAATTAAACCTTAAGTTATAATTTATTTATTTTAAAATTTGCTTAATTGCTTATGCTTGGTTCACTATAGAAAATGAATGGTTACCAGTGGACCAATCAGACGTTAGAATTGATTTTTTTCGCCAGCAACTTTAGTATTCGACAGAATTGAGGTTAATAATGGTAAGTCGGAAAATTGCTGATCGGAAATACATGTTCGATGAAATTAATGGTTTTCGACAGACGTGTGACTGGCTTTTGACTGAAAAGTTTTTCGGCTGAATAAGCTGCAAATTAAACCGAAAAATCTTGCCTCTGTTGGCAATCGTACCATCAAATTAGCGCAAACAATCGGTTGATATTTTTGCCGCTGAAAATATTGAAAAAATTCAAATTTAAATAACTGCTATTTATGATCCCTATTGTTTATTTCCTCCAATCGATGATTATCAATTGAAATAGTCACATGTAATCTGTACAAAAAAAGAAATGAACCCTAACTAAATAGATTTACTCATCTGTAAGAGCTAAAAAAAAAAAATTGAAGCTAGTTCACAACATAGCATAGCAAAATAATAAAGGAAAATTCCCAAAGACTTTCATAATCAATCAAATTATAATATAAACATACAGTCTGTATATTTTGAAAATTAGCGAAATAATTTTATTGATATAAAACGAGTATAAATACATGTTATATGAATTTTAAATTAGGAAAGTCGTAACACCTATATCTCAAAGATTTGAATTAATTAATTTTTAATAATTATTCGGAGAAAAAAGAAAAGATAAAATTGAAAATATATAATATAGGAAATAACCAGAAAGGAAATAAATTAATACTAATAACTTCTAACTTAAATTAGTAAATTACCAGAAAGTAAATAAATCAATACTAATAACTTTTAACACTCCCTCTCAACTTAAAACATAGATGTCAATTATGTTCAAGGAAGATCCGTTGTGAGGTAGAATTTTATGTCTACGTCCCCAAGAGATTTTAGGAATATATTTTGTTGACTGCAGTTTTCTTTGACTACAATTTCTATAGTTTTTATTGGTAGGTGAAAGGCTGGCAGGGATAGTGCTGCAAGAAAGTTTGCATGGAAGTGACAACCTATAGGGAAAGCTGCAAGGTATGACCTGCAATGGAGGACCTGTTGCAGGAAATACTTCTAGAGGGCCAACTACTTGGAAAGTTCTGTGGGGCGGGCCAGTTGCAAGAAAAAGCTCTAGATGAGTGCCTGCTGCAAAAAAAAAAGCGCCAGAGGAGGGAAAGCTGCAAGAAAAAGCTATAGAGGAGGGTTTGTTGTAGGAAGTACCTCTAGAGGGCCAGCTGCTTCGAAAGCTCTGGGGGGCGGGCCAGCTACAAGAAAAAGCTCTAGATGAGTGTCTGTTGCAGGAAAAAGCACCAGAAGAGGGCCTGCTGAAGGAAAAAGCTTCAGAGGGGGCTAGTTTTAGGAAAATGCTCTAGAGGACAACCAACTGTAGAAAAAACTCTGGAGGGGGGTCTGTTGCAGGAAATGCTTACATCACCATTCTCTCGATTGGGCTAAGAGAATGAAAAACAAAATTATATCATATGTTTTTCATAGCTTTAACAATAATAAATATATAGAACATACAGAAAGTAGTAAGTTGGGAAACCTAGTCTGATGGAAGGAATTTAATTTAAAAAAGAAAGACTAGAGTTCAATAGATAAGTTTGGCGAAAATCCAAGCAACCATACAATATAAATAGAGAAGGATTCATCCCTTATCTGTAGTTAAATAGAAGATTCAAATGCATTCTTCTTCACGCACAAATCAGACCATGTAATGCTGTTGAACGGTATCAATGTCGAGACCCTTCAGTTTCGCCACAGACTCCGCATGTTCCTTCAATGTATTCAGCTTTCAGAGCCTTGCAACTTCAGTTTGTCGTTTGGCTTTCTCAACTATGTCAGAGAACTCGCGGTAGCTACTCTTGTAGCTGAAGAGAATGTTAGTCTCAGGAGGCTGCAAGCCATGTAGGATTCTCTGCCATAATCTTTCTTAGGCATGAAGGCAGTGTTCCTCTCAATGAGGGTATCCGATGCCTTTCCACTGAGAATGTAGCGAATGAAAACTTCAACAAGTGAAGAGGACGGATGAAGACAACAATATAAAGGTAGATAACTCCAACCTAGCCCCACCCACAACCTTTAATTTTTTTCGATGTCTCAATTGGCGTAGACAACAATAAATGTTGCAACAAGCTAAGCAATGATGAAAGCCTCATGTGTTCAATGAACAACTAGTTTCGAGATCGAGTCACAAATACGAGGGCCTGCCCACAGTGCTCACTTGACGGTAAAGTATTGCCATTTTCTCATGATTGCTCAGCCTAAGTGATCGAACACCAAATTTGTCTAAAATATTTTCTTTCATAGCCCAAAAGAAGATGACAATCATTGGAGACAGGTAAACACCAACACCATTTAAGTAGAAAATGTTTCTTGAAGCATTATGCTATCAAGTATAGGAGAAGGTTTCACTTGATATTTCAAGAAGGGATTCAGGAAAAAAAGGTGTCTGGCTTGATGCATTTAATATAGCTGAGGAGGTGGCTAGGGTTAGAATTCTGGGAAGAAGAAATCCTAGAAGATGCTTGTGGGATGTCCTTGTTGCGATCACTTTGAAGGTCGACAACATGTAGGCAAGTGCAACCAAGAAGATATGTCTCCATTGTTTTTCTTATTGTAGGAATTCTTGGAACTGAAGAGGGGCCTAGAGCTATATCCCTGTAAGGAAAAGAATTTCTGAAGGAATGTTGTAGCGTCCTCACTAAGGAAGACTGCGGGAAGGTCCACATTACAGTCATACAAATAATTTGTGGCCAGGAAGGGTCTGGGAAGACATTTGATGTTGAAAGTTGTTGGTAGAGGAGTTTCGACAGCTAGGAACTTGTAGGGAGAGAGTTCCGGTGGATAGTTACTGCAACTATGGTCTATAGAAACATGAGTTTCAACTGCTAAAAACTACAGGGGAAGGAGTTCCGACGGCTAGGTCCCTCAGGAAGAGACTTTTGATGGCTAGTTTCTGTAGGAAAGAGTTCCGACGGCTAGGGATTTTTCAAGGCTCTTATACCATGTTGGTTTTGAGAATTTAGCGAAATAATTTTTTTTTTATATGAAAGGGGTTATAAATATAAGATACATAAATTCTAAAATTGAAAAGACGGAACACCCATATCTCTAAGATTTTAATTAATCAATTCCTAATAATTAGCCTGAGATAAAAGGAAAGTCATAAACTAGAAAACACAAAACTGGAAATAATAGGAAATTATATAAATCAATTCTAATAACTTTATACATAAAATAATAAATAATTGAAATGGAAATAAATCAATATTGATAACTTCTTACGCTATTAATCTGAATAAATCATCTAATATATGTATTTAAATAATAAATATAAATTCATATCAATTTCTAAGAGATTATACACATAAAAAACACAAAAAAAATTACACGTCCAATGGGTTATTCTCTTCTTCTATTATAGATTGCTTACCACGCCGAGGTGACTTGCCTCATTGCTACTTCAACCTCTAATACCCTGGCCTTTACCTTGGCCTCTAACGTTGACTCCTTCTGAAGTAGTTCAAAAGAAAAGTGGGCCTCTTGTTCTGGGTGGATGCTTTCACACGTCTGCTGACTTTTTCATTGTGCGATGACAACCTCTCATCAAAGAGGGAGTATCACGCCTCGTAAGCAATTCACTATAAGTCAATGATGTAGTTCCTCGGCTTCTTCCTCCCCCCTAGTGGTTTCCTTTAAGATGTCGAAGTCTAACTGGTCAGACTAACTACTAGAGTTACCATCTCTTGCTGAGCTCTGACTCTAAACATCCTTCAATTACATATACACATTCTAAAATAGATTGTAAGGGTTAATTAACATTAAAATAAAATTGTAAGTTAATTGCAGAAGTATAAAAAAATTATTCAACTTACAAATACATGTCTATATCTTTCGTTGACTTTTTGCTAATTCGCTTAATGTTGATTTGTGCGGGTGTGCAACTTAGCGATGGTGGGCTATCTTCAAAGTTTTGGCTTCTGTTAACATATAAAAATGTTAGGAATTAATAGTTACATGGTTGAATTTAATGCACTAATTTTACCACCATCATTCTGTACTTGGTATGGGGAACCGAATCTCCATTCTGTAAGAAGGTACCCATTCTCCCATAATTTAAAGACCGATTATGCTATGCTTTTTGCCTCCTCATTACATAGTCAGTAGAGGCCCCAGAAGTTGCACAACATGGCCTAGACATCCTTCCAAATCTAAGTGGGCGTCCACTTCTTTTAGTATATTGGTTATCTTATCTCTCATGTGAGTGGTAGGATCTCAAAGTTTCCATCAGAGGCCCTCCACCACAAATATTGAATATTTTTTGTTCTTATAAAAATATAATTTAAGGTTGCTGTAATTCAATATTATTTAGGGTTTACTTTGAACTTTTGAAATCACTTTTCCCAAACTTTACGAAGGGTCAGGCTAAAAGGATAAAAATTGCAATGAAAAAATTATTAGCAACTGTTTAATGAAATAAAACATATTAATTAGTATAATCTAAATTATTTATTTCTCCGTTAGACTTTATATACATATGTCGTGAGGTTGCAGAAATGCCAAGCCTGACGTGAGCAAAGGGGCCTGCCTAGAAGGAGCAATATGTTGGACGAGCATGAGTGTGGTGGTTATAGTAGCGACCATCACAATTGTCCTCATCTGTACGGTAAGGCATGAACTGCCTGTTTCTTCATTCAGAAGAAGCTGGAGAAAGTTGCTTTGTGGACCCTGATCTTAAGCAATCTAACAAGAGAAATAAATTGATTGAATAATTAAAGTAAGAAATAACACAAGTGAAAGCAGAAAGCACAAACCCTAGAATAAACAATGCAAGAAGTAACAATTGGAACTACAAAAAATAAAAAATATAAAAAAATGTGAAAATTGCATACACATCAGATTCTACTCTTCGGATGAGTGACTAGGGGTTGAATTTAAAATTGTTTTGTTTATAAAATCTTTAGACTCATCCACAATACTACTAACTTTTTCATTAGACTTGCTGACATCCTTTAAGCTTATCACTTGCTATAAAAGAATATAGTAAAATGCTAAATTTGACATTCCTTGCTCCTGATAAGCTGGTTCCACAATATTTTGAACCTTAATTATCATTCTGAATATAGTCTTAATGATTACTGATCAAATAACTTTGTGTTTTGTTTTATCAAGTTATTTAGGATAATATACCTGACTTGTTTGGCGCGTTAGTATGAGTGTATTAAATTTGTTATATCTTTTGGTCAAATTAACTGCATTAATGTCATATTATTTGTATGTTCCTGTTTCTTGATTAGGAATATGATCATATCAATTACAACTGAACATAAATATACCGTTTAAAGTATACCACTCTCGATAGAATGAGGATACTGTAACTGTACTATTTATTTAATTGTTTTATAGTAATATATCTAGTCATCTGAATGGGTGTTTCGTTATATCTTTTCTTCTTTTCGGATCAAATTTGTGTGAAATAGATAGGGAGTTCTATCAAATATTGGCCACATATTTATGATGCACATTGGTCCTTAAGCAAGATCTATCAATTCTTGATCAATAACTCTATTTTTTTTATTATGAACCTATTAAAACATGAATAATTACGTTTATTTATTCCATTCAACTTATTTAATAGTAATATATGCAGAGTTAATATAACTTATATGCAATTTGAACCATATGGGAACACTTCAACCTTCTTACTGATAATACCCTTTTTTTCAAGATTTAATGATCTCACAAATAATGTGGTAGTATAAATAAAATTTTATTAGCAAGTGTATATAACACTGTGTGTACTACTTGAACATTTATTAATTATTATGCGTATTAGTCAAAAAATGATTAGAGTTCATTACAAAGACTATCGTTGCTCGAAACTATTTGCATTGAATTAACGTGAATTTCTTCTCTTTGATGCTTCACCTAATTGCCGAAATACATTAATCACAAGAATAAAGGCACCATTCCTATGGCTTCGTCTACTAGTCTTTTTCAAGTAATATGAACAGAATGTAGCTTTCTCTTGCAGCAAGTGTTCATCACATATTGAGTCCTTAAGTGGTGCTTTATTCTTCATCACTTTTTTGGTTTATTTAAAAATTTGCAATAGAATTAATTTAGTACAATATGGTAATGACCCTCTGGAAATTATATAATTAAATGATTGTAAACATGTATCCCTCAAATTGATACATCCATCAACACTGTATTAGCCCCTTATTATAATCTTTTAAGGTAGGTGTATGGACAGATGTTCTATTGAGTCAAAATTTAGAAAAAAAAAATATTCGTTCAAGTTTGCACAGTATCACTAGAAAGGTCAATTTAAGTTGTCTTATTGCATCCATCTTCAAATGAGGTTCAAATAAATCTTTGAAAAATATAGTGATTTTGATTAAAGGATTATTTGATTTGATAATTACTAGATAATATGATAATGATTGTTTTTCATGTTAAATTTGTTTTCTGATTCTATTTCAATACAATGTAAAACTAGATGCATGCTCGTTAGAGAACTTCAGATTGCAACTATTCACAGATTATTCTTCCCTATCTATACTAAAAAATACTTGGCCTTAGGTTTAATAAGTTTACGAACATTTTTCGCTTAAAGTTCTAACTCTCTTCTCTTACAACACTTTCAAGTCTAATCTCGCTTTCATATTTTCATTAATTTTGCCTTTGATATATTTTTGTGTTGAAGATATTATCAAAAATATTTTTTTCAATGTGCAGGATATCAAAATTACATTTTATCAAATTAATTCTTCAGTAAGGCAGATCTCATAAAATATTTTGCTTTATCACTTATAATTAAAATCAAAATCAAGTAGAAAATATGAATATTGCTTTAGAGAATCAATAATATTTTTTAATTCTAATTTTGATGATTGCATCTTTATTCTCTCTACTCTAAATAAATGGTTAATAGATTAGAACATTCAATGATAGTCAAATCATAAATTTTTTATCAGTTTTAGAGTACATGTCTGGATAGCCTTCTATACGTAGAAAATTTTTTGATTGTCCACATTAGGACAACTGTCATTTCAAACTCGCACTTTGCAACGATATTGTAAGTGGCCACACATTTTTCATAAGATTTAAATTTTTTCTTTCAAAGGCTGAAAATATACATTAATTTTTTTTTTTCTACCATGGACTTGATATGATTACTATGAGCACTGTAGTCACACATCTAATGGTATAAGTCATACGCTTTAGCTATCATCGATTAGGATGATTATGATGAGGTAGCTTGACTGTATAATGCGAAAACATTGGCATGCAAATTAGGTAAGTTCAAACTGAATTCACTTTATTTAATGTTCAACAGTACCCATAACATTGAATAGTTTTTGAAGACATATAATGAGTGACAAGTTGAATAGATGCTTGTATAAAATATTGTTTTATTGTTTATTCTTCTTGCTCAAGGATTTGAAACTTTGAGCACTACTTGACTTGGATTGAGTTTTTTTACATCTATCCTATAGTATAATATGTTTTCATTAACACAACATAATCTTCTCTGATCTTAGCCACCCAAACATTGACATCAATTTATTTCTTCTATTCAGGTTTTTTGGTACTGATTTGTTTCCTCAGTAATCCTACAATCTAGTTAAAAGATTCTCGGGCCATATTGTAGTTTGATTTGATAATTAAAATTTTAGAACCTAGTAATTCTAAATGAGTGGTACAATCTTCCCACAATGGTGGTTATGCGGTATTAAATAATTTATAGAACTTAATTTTTCTATTGGGTGGTTCATCCACATTCACCTCAATAAAGTGAACTTTTATTATATCAAATACTATTTCCTTAAATCTAGTGGAATGATACTTGGAGGGGTAGAACTGAACTCTCAGAACTAATAATCAATGTATGATTCATACTTGCCATGTGAATTTCAGAACTAATAATTTAACTGAACTCTATGACAATATAAATCTAACATTACTTCGTCTGGTGTTAAAAATGTTTGATTCTTGTGCTTTGCGCATAGGTATCAAAATTTACTCTTTGAGAGGTAAGTATGATTCGACGATGTCATTTACATGGAATACTCAATTGCGTTCAAGAGCTCATCAATTTTTCTTTTTCTGTCTGGATGCAATCTATTGTATATCCATGATCTTAAAGTCCTTATATCCATTGACATCTTATAGATTTGAAAACAAAATTTTTCGAAATTGAGAGTTGCAATGTGTAATATGTGTAATATGAATGTATTATATGAGCAGCCCCATATGCACACTTTAAGTGTAGCACAATGTGTTACAACTACATAATTTATTATTATGTAACATGGACATTTCTGATACGACGGATCGTGTTTTTCTTAGATGGAGCCTCATAAGACATGCATGTATGAGTGTTAGTAATTGAGTACAGTCAATATCAAGATTTCATTTGATTATCAATTTTAATTGGGACTTAGGAAATGAGTTGTATAACATCTAAAATTGCATATGTAAATCTAAACCAATAATTGAAGCATAGCACCCAATTTTATTGTTTTATATTTCTAATGCCTAAATTGGCGCAATTACTAATTCAAGGGGCATTTACATACAACCCATATTTTGTGTATTTGTATATATAGTACGTTAAATTGCATATTTATATCTAAAGTAATAAGTTTTTGGGTAATTACATACATGCCACCCAAGTCCTGCGTATTTGCATATCTAATACATAGACTTGCATAATAGTGTCAAAACCGAAATAATAAGGGGAATTTACATACATACCACCCAATTCCTATGTATTTACATATCCAACACATAAACTTGTTTTAATCAATGATTTTTGGGGCATTTAATACATACAACCCAATTCCTACGCATTTATATTTCTAACATGCCTAAACTTTATAGTTACATTTACCGGCATTTACCCATATAAATACCACTCAATTCTTTTCTAGCACCCAAACATTCAATTTTTTAACTATACCATATAATCCTTTCATATTACATCAAAAATACAGCCACTTTTAACTTAAAAGTGAAATGCACCTTTTCATGCATAGGAAATGTGGCATGTATGTTAAAATTGAAGTTTAGGTGTTGGATATGTAAGCACATAGGAATTGAGTGGTATGTATGTATATCTTCTTACATTAATAGTACCCACCATTCATATCACATTATAAATGCCACCATTTCGAATTTTACATATTGAATTGCACCTACTCATTTAAAAATCTAAACCCTAAATACATAAAAGTGGAGCTTTGGGTTTTTGAAACGTAAAATAGCTGAGTCTTAGGTAAATATTGGAGAAATTAGAAAAAATAAACTCTAATTACAATAGTAATGCAAGATTAACGAAACAAATTATATTTCAAAAACATTGAAAATTTAAACTTAAATTTCACATTTTTTCTAAAACTTAAAATCTCATAAAAAAAAAGAAAAAGAAAATTGAACAGATGAAATCTAAAAACAAAACTTGTGGAGAATGGAATGTAAGATTAATCTTAGATTTGACAAAAAATAGAGTAAATCAGTCGAAACTTGGATTGGATTGAATTCATGAGAGAGTTTGCCGATCAGAGCTCGCATGCAAAAGGGAGAAGATAATAAATGAGGAATTTTCGGCTGATTTTTGATATGGAAACAGGTAACCAAGTTTAATAAAATCGGACTATCCCTCAGTATTTCTGCTTGTATTTCAGCTGAAAAGCACTAAACCATTAGGCAACTTGCTGTTCAGTTTTACGACAGATTTCTAGCGAGATATCTAGCCAGAGCAAGGAACGTTAAGAACTGGCCGGCGGTTTGTAGGCCCGTCAGCCGAAAACACATAAAACGACATTCAACCAAAATTTTGGTCGGTTAAAAGACTGGCAGACAAATGTCCGTCGGTTTTTCCACCAATCCACCAATTTTTTAACTTGAAAATTTTATGATGTTTCTTTTGTTGTCATAAGGTGGGTTAATCTTTATTTTTTTTATATTTTTGATTAATTATATGGTGCAATTTTGAGGTTTATACCTAGTAAATTGAGTTTTATGCATTGATCAATGAAAGAAAATTTCTCAACACTCAATTGTGTTAATTTCAAACGTTGAACTTTACAAGTCTGACAGCAACGTTGTTGTCAAAAGTCCTAGGCTTCTTCAAGGGTTGGTCACCCGATGCCTTATGTGCTAGAAAGTATAAGAAGTGCCCATTTATAAATATATATAAAATTTGTCGAATGTTTTTAGAAAAAATATAAAATGATTATCTTTGCAGTTAATTATGTCGTATACTAAGGAATGAATGATTCTTCATGCTCCCTTTCATTTCAAAATTGAAAGATCATTCTATGCAAAGCATGATTATCCTATTTAAATTTGTCTCCTACATAACCAAATTTTAATACAACGTTTTATTGCATCATCACCATCTCTCTTTTATATTTGTGGATTTCATTTGATTAGTCATCGTTTGTTTTCTTACAGCTCTATGATTGTTTTTCTCCTCCTTTCTTGTTTCTCATAGCACATAGAATGTAATAGTTGTGATGGTATTTTTTTTTCCGTTTAATTTCTCCATTCTGCAGGGATCTGATTGGGCTGGTTTAGTGCATTTAATTAAGTTCTACAAGAATAGAAGATATGATGGTGATATTGGATTGCCTAGGTGAACGTTTACTTCAACGGTCATATTGCTTCCTGATGTCTTCTTGTTATCTGTAGATATGAATTTCTTGTTTACTGAATTTTTTTCAGGCCTAATGACTTTCATGATGTTCCAGAGTACTTTGTTCTTGAGGTAATGCTGTGAGGTAGGAAATATTAGATACAATTTTATTGCAGTTAAAATCTATACAATTGTTTGTTCTTAAACTGTAAACTTACTGATTTGTTTTTTCTTAATGAAAACATTGTACTTTTGAATTACGGAAGACGAAGATTTGGAATTGAAATTGCATTTTAATCTTATTTCTTGACTCTTGTTAGTATTTAAAGCTCCATTGATATGATAAGCTCGTTATCGGCTGGAATTTTGAATGCACTAGCCTCTTGCTCTTTGCATTTTTTTTTTATCAATTGGAATGGTATTTGCGCTTGAACTGTGTTAATTCAAACTTAAGTTTTTTTGCTTTGTATATAATTCAAGACCTTGCTTATCATATGACATGTGAGATATGGTTACAAAAATTTTGTTTGTAAGGTTTGCTTTGTGCAGCTAATATTTACCTTCAGTCCACATTCGCATTGCACTATGGTATGATTTTTTGGCCCCATTAGTGGGGCAACTGATTTTCAGGTTCTTGATTGCTCCTGTTGAAATTGCTTGGCAGTTTCTATTTTGAAAAGCAGAAAGAGTTTTTTATTCCGACATCTCATTGGACAATATGTCGGTGAATCCCTTCCCAACCCAAGAGTGTAGACTGTTATGTTGTGGACCTGGCTATTTCTTTAAAAACTTATTTCAGACTAATTATTTCTTTTGATTTTTATTTATTATTTTAAGATATATATTAGTGTTGTTTTAAACTCTCTATTTAATTTTTTTTCTTCAAGCATGTGGTATTCAATCCTAGCATGGGTTTAGGGAGGGGCTGAACTGGGTGCTTGTTGAACCGCACTGCTCCAGCTAGTTGGATTAAGGGGGCGGCCGACCATGAGTCTTGTGGCTAGGTTTGCCGCCCAGTTGATGGACTACTATTTATAGGTTACTTTTGCTGCTTCAGGTTCTGTTTGGATAGCCACTGGCGTCCTCTTTTCTCTTTTTAGGACAGTATATGATCGTGAGAAGGTGCTCTGGTTGTAACTCATTTCGAGGTGGTATGTATATTCTTCTTTTATCATTCTTGTCATTTTCCCTACCCCCATCCACCTGTTTTCCCTGCTGTCCTTGCTGCTATCGCAAGCCTTCTCTCTCCTCCCTTGTTGTTGTCGTAACTACATCCTGCCGCTTAACCTGCTGACCTCTCTTGCCTATAGATATCACCATCGGCCCCTTCCGATTCTCCCATTGCTACCGCAAGTATATCCACATCACCACCTGCTGCTGCTCCTCATCCTACTACCAGCTGTGCAACCGCCACCCCCTGGGCTTTCTTCCTGCTGGACCACAAATCCACCTACGCCCTGCCAGACTCCAACTCTTCCAGCCCTCTCACCCAAGTCCAACGGCTGTACCTACTTGCGCTAGCGGGAGAGCTGTGTTGTGTTGTATTTTCTTTCCTGTTTTGAGTCCTGATTTTAACCTCATTGTTTTGGCATAATAAAATTGGCTTTCCTATCTGTTTGTTGGTTAATTCCGGTATTAAATCCCTTGTTAATTATATCTACTGATCTCTAACTTTACCATCCAAAGCTCCAAATTTTCTTTTTTATAAATATGATCATAATTTTTTGTTTGATCTTCTGTTCAATGATTTCAAACTGCATTTGTGCTTTGTTGCGGTGCTCTATTTGTTAATTACCATATCAAACCCTTGCAAGGTTACTCGGCTTGTTATTTTGCTCTGAACTTAGAACTCACCAGTATCATTTGTTAGTTTGGAATTATTCCATAATAGCTGTAGCCATGAGTGCCTTAATCTGAACTCGTGCAATATCAATTTGTTTTTGGCCTTTTTGGCTCACTTGAAAAATAAATATTTCTGCTATGTTAATTTTAGACAAAAATTTGCTTTGCGTGCTCGCTTGTTCTTGATTTAGTTGAAAGAAGTTCCAAGTTTGTGACGTTTAAAACATTAAATATTTTCTGTTTTGAAAAATTTGGATTTCAAGTTTGCCTAAAATTAAATCCTATTGAAACAAGCTGGCTTGGCTCAAGATTTACTTTGATTTTGATTAGGGTTTATGTTTAGCTAATTGCAAATATTTAGAGTTTGAGCTAGATTCAAGTCATTTGCTGTCAAACTCAAAGAGACTCCTAATGCTCACAAAATTGAACAAAAATGTAGCTTTTTCTAACTACTATTTGATTGCCAACCCTGGTATCTAGAATCTACTTATTGATATAACTGTAGAAGGTGGGTGAGTAGTAAATATTGTTGATTTTCAGGATTTAGCGTAATTATTTTATTGATATGAAAGGGGCATAAATACACCTTACGTAAATCCTAGAATTGAAAAAATAAAGGAAATAATAGGAAAGGAAAGATATAACACTTATATCTCCTATTAATCAATTTCTAATTATTACTTTGAGATAAATGAAACAACATAAAATAAGAACGCTTAAAATAAGAAAGGAAATAAATCTAATCCTCAACTTTTAACATAGATAAGTTATTTCTTAATATAACTTCTAACACTCCCCCTCAAGTTGAAAAATGGTTGACAATTATTTTTAACTTGGATTTGATAATATCAAACAATAGGAAATGAAGATTCTTTCAACATGGAACTTGAAGTCTTCATTCCGTACTTGGTAATCAACCCCAAGAGCTTTTTGGGATATTTTTAGAGGTTGTCTTTTTTGGGATATTTTTAGTTGATAAAGGTTGTCTTTGACTGCAGTTTCTAAAGTGTTTGTAGGTAGGCAAAAGACTCCTCCTACATGTAATGTTGTAGAGAATTTTACCGTGAAACATATAACTTACTGAAAATACTGACTTCTATTTGAATGCAGTTGTTTTTAACTGTAGTTTTTGCAGTGTGTAGGTAGGTTGAAGGCTTCTATAAGTATTGTTGCAGTGAAATTTGCAGGAAAGTAGACAACCTACAGAAAAGCTACATGGTATGGTCTGCAGGAAAAAAAACATGCAGGGAAAACTACAGTGTATGATAAAAAGGAAGAACACCTGCACGGTATGGTGTGCAGGAAGAAAAAAACACGTGCAGGTAAAGCTGTAGGGTATGGTCCTACAGGTAAAAAGGAAGAAGATTTGCAGGTTATGGTTTGTAGGAAATAATAAAGAACACTTGCATGGAAAGTTTTTAGGTATGGACGGTGAGTAAAAGGAAGAACATCAGTGCAGAAGGCCTTGCCACCACGAAAGGTCTGCCCATCAACATAAACCATGACTCCATCACTTTTATATTGAATCTTGTTCACCATTTTTTGGTAGAATATTGGAATTCCATGTGTGAGAGATCGTATAAATTGTATGTTGCCACCAGGAATAAAAAGTCATCACCGCTCATCTCATGAGGGTCATTTTGGTCCTACTAGACCAAGGAAAGGTCGGAGAGATGAGTAGCATTGGTGTACTCAATGTTTGCAAGATGCCAATGCAAAAGCATTCGCTCCTTCACAGGCTCAACGACGTCGTCCACCCGGCAGAAGGCTTTGAGAGCTTCACCAAGAGAGATATTAACAAAGCTTAACTCGTCCATGATACCTTGTCGGAGCTTGCAAACCCTCTCAAGCAGTTGATTAAATGCAGCCTCGATGCTTGAATCAATTGCGTGATCAACAAGCTGAACGTCTGGGAGGTAAATCGGGCACTTATTGCAGACCTTGTGCAGTGGGAGGCCAAGTTGGTGCGCAAGCACTTTGAGGGGATTTTCTTTGATGTCAGTGAGAACACTACCTCCAAGGTCAACAGTGTCGACGACACCAACACCCTTCAATCTTCTGGTAAGGACACGACTGTTGGGGCCTAGAAAGCCTTCGAGAACGATAACCTTGAAACCTGGTAAAATTAGGTGGATGACAACATCGAGCCCTGCTAAACCGACACTAATGATAATAACAAAGGGATTCCCTACAGTTGGATCTTAGAGAGCTGAATAATAACCAAAAGATAGGTCAGCAAACTTGAACAAATTATCCAAATCTAAGGCCTCATTCGCATCTGTTTATTCCACCATCTGCACCTTAGACCTCCCAGCTGCCCTGAATATGTTAGCCGCCTCTCTGAAACCATTGTGGAGAGCGCCATGCATTGTAGTAGGATATCTCATGTTTGTTGTCTCTCCAACAAAGAACATCCTTCTATTACCATGCTTTCTGCCAAAATATCATAATCATCGCCAGAAGATTCAACAACCACATAAGAGTATGATCCATATGTGAACTTTTCTACTCCCCAACATGTGCAAACTACATGACATGGATCAGGAAAATGGATTTCCTTCGGAGCAAATAATATGATGAAGATTACCGAGGGCCCTTTCAACTGGTTCCGCGGAAGGAGCCTTCTCAAAAGTAATGGTTGATTCTCCTGCAACAAGAGCAACCAGAGGTTATCCACCAGTGACAGAAGAATACTTCTAAAAGAGAAAAAAATTTCCTCTTTGATTGAAATCTCCTGTAAAACGCCCGATGGTATCAACTAAGCCACCTAAGAAATCATAGGGAAACAATATTGCCACCTTGTTCAGTTGCTTGAAACCTAATCTTTTAATTGCTTCATATTTCTCTGGTGGTAGAGGGGGCACAAACTCAATAACTCTTATTTTAAGAACATAAACTTCAACGTCGACAAGACAGAGATCCGGATGCTGCAGAAATATTGCAATAAAATGTTTTCACTAGGAAAACCCGCAGGAATTTGTGGCCTACATGAAGTTTTCCAGTTGGCAGAGAGGATTTCCGGCTGCTAGGGACCTGTAGGGAGAAAGTTCCGATGGTTAGTTTTTACAGGAAGGAGTTCAAACGGCTTGTTCCTGTATGGAGAGGAAGTTTTAGGCATCTAGGGCCTACAGGGAGAGGTGTCCAATAAGTAGCTACTGTAGGAATGAATTCCGACGGCTAGGTCCTACAATAGG